>NW_006399964.1:1192688-1193738 GCF_000299155.1 Elephantulus edwardii | reverse complement strand
TCATTCATTGTTGCACTTTTCTCTCTGCCCACTCCTCCCCCTCAGTTTGCTCTTCTATTTGAAAAGTAGCAGAAAAAATTATTTCATTGTTAAACAATCCTTCCCCCCAAGTCCACTCACATGAGACCAGTGAGGAACCAGTCCTTGGAGAGGAACATCATGGTTGAAAGGGTGGGTGAACAGCACCAGTGAGGAAGATCCCAGATGAGATGGATTGACAGAGTAACTGTGGCAATGAGAGCAGGTGTGTTGGAGACGATGAGGTTGGCCTCATATAGGACAAGGTTCAGAACTATTTTCATAGACACATACGGGGTCATATGAGACATGAGAGCTCAGGGAGCTCCATGGCCTAGTGAGAAGAAGATGAGCTGCAATACCAAAGGCATATGGTTTGAGGCCATCAGTTGCTCCACGGGAGCAATTAACTGCCTCTGAAAACCTGCTGGAGGGTCAGCTATGGGTCAGTTCTGGTTATACAGTACACAACATCAACACAGCAACAATATGAGAAGTAGTTGATTCAACAGCACAGAACAACAATAACTTCAAGAAGCTATTGTCTGAACAGAGCACAGAAAATATGGTTTAAAATTAAGAACAATTTCTGGCAGGACTGACTCTTTTCTCCATACCTGTTCTTTCTATTCAAAGATGGACTTTATGAAAAAAAAATATGGCATCAAGATTGGAGGAAGACTCACTAACAACTTGCGTTATGTGGATTATACAATCTTGGTTGTTGAAAATGAAGAGGACTTGAGTCACTTGCTGCAGAACATCAAAGATGGCAGCCTTCAATATAGATTGTTGTTATGTGTCATTGAGTTGCTTGTGACTCATAGTGATCCTATGTACAAGAGCCCTAAATGCCGTTCTAGCCTGTGCCAACCTTGCCATCTCAAAAACACTCATTCCCACCACTCCACTCACAGAATTGATCCATCTCCTCAAGGGTATTCCTCCCCTGCGCCGTCCCTCCACTCTCCCAAACATGATGTCCCTTTCCAAGGGCCAGTCCCTCCTTGCAACATGCCCAGAGTATGTCAG
>NW_006399964.1:1189792-1191978 GCF_000299155.1 Elephantulus edwardii | reverse complement strand
ACCACTGGGCCAATTGGTAGCATCATGTTAGATGGAGAAAAGATTATAATTGTCAACAACTTCATCTTATTTGGATCCACAATCAATACCTTTGGTACCAGTAGTCAGGAGATCAAGGAACATTGGTAAAATCTGCTGCCAGGAACCTCTCCAAAGTACTAAGGATCAATAAGGTCAATTTGAAGACAAAAGTGCACCTGACTCAGGCTATGGTCTTCAATTACTTTCCATCTGAAACTGGACAATTAATAAGCATGACAGAATAAGAATTCATGCCTTTGAGCAATGGGCTCAACTATTATGAGTATGGAGCAAGATAGGACAGGGTTCAGGTCTGTTCAGATCATAGGTTTACTATGGGTCATACTTGACTGAATGGTACCTAACAATAACTTCACAACCCTTGTTAAAAACTCTTTAACTCTCCATCATGCTTATGCACTAGCAACCCTGCAGACCACCATTGGTCTCCAGGGCCCAGCATGACTCAAGTAGCCGAGCTGCTTCCAAACACAACCATCCGACATCATCCTTGTCACTCCACACCTGGCTCAGAGCACCTCATTTCTCGGAGCCCAATCTAGGGACCAGAGATCTGTGGGATTTACAGCATCACAGTGAAAAGATGGGAAGCAGGCAGGGGTTCCCCTGTTTGGAATCTAACCCGTCTTCCTTCCTTCTCTTTCAGGCTTTTGATATTCTGAGAGTGACGCATGGTAGAGAGCACAGGCTGATTGAAGATCTGATTCTTCTCTTAGAAGAATGTGAAGCCAGCATCAGCATGTCATGAGGGAGGCCAGGCAGATGGCGAGTCGCCCTCCCTGTGCCGGATTCCTCCGGGTTTAAATTGCCGCGTGAACCTTCAAGTTGGAAATGCTCTTCTCTGTCTGTGGAGGCTTGGAATGGCTCGCTACTCACAGGAATCATGACTTGCAACAAAGCAGAACTGGAATAAATAAAAAAAAAAGATTGAAAATGCCATCTGGTAATTATTTTCTTTGCTTTTCCTCCCGTTATTTTTCTATTAATTTACTCACTTGATCTTTTCACAATTGCTTTCAGGCAAACTTAATGTCTGTTTTGGCAAGAAGCAGCATTTTCAGACCTTTTTTATTTTCAATTTGTGGGAAATGATGTGTGTGTTCATTATTCACTTCCAAATCTCTCTCTCACACAAGTACACAAGTTTTGACCCAAATCCTAGCAAGAGATCATTTCAGGTGTGATATTAGGAATAGGATTGTTGTTGCTGGTTGCTATAGGGCTGGGTCAGCTTAGTCCTGCTAAAGGCCCGTGCATGACAGAAAAACACTGCCCAGTCCTCTTGTGGCTTGCTGATTATTGGTACACGCAAGTCCACTGTTGAGATCACTCTGTATTCTGCACCCTTTTTCCACATAGGAGACTTGTTTGTGGACCATGGAAAACAATGTATTGGACAAATTCTATCGTGATTCAGAGGGTTCTCATTGTTCACTTTTCAGAAATAGATCGCCGAGTCTTTCCTGTGTTAGTCTGGAAGTGCCACTGAAACCTGTCCACCATGGAGGACCACGCAAGTCACCATGGTACCACAGACTAATAGACAGATGGTGATAGGACAGGGTGTTGCTAGCTTTGTATTGTCAGTAGGTGCTGTTGAGTTGATTCCAACTCACAGCAACCCTCAATGCAAGAGGACAAAACAGTGCTCAGTCATGCTTCACTCTGAGAGTTGTCACTGTGTGCTGCCTCCCCTGCACCAACACATCTTGTTGAGGATCTTCCTCCTTTTCTCTGTCGCTATGCTCTTCCAAGCATGATGGCCTTCTCCAGGGGATGACACTTCCTGGTAATGTGTGAAATACATGAGATGAGGGCTTACCCTCTGCGCTTCCAAGGAGCATCCTGGCTGCACTTTTCCCTTCTTCTGGCAGTCCATGGGATGGTCAACATTCTTCACCCACGTCATAATTCAAAGGCATCAATTCGACACCAGTTTTCCTTATTTACTTTTCATATTTTGCAGGTATATAAGGTTATTAAAAATACCATGGTGTGGATAAGGCATGCTATATTTTTCAAAGTGACATCTTTGTTTTTTAACATGTTAAAGAAATCTTTTACAGCAGATTTCCCTAATGAAATACATTATTTGATATCTTAAATGTTGCTTCCAAGAGTGTTGATTCTTTATCCAAGTAAAA
>NW_006399964.1:1186191-1189302 GCF_000299155.1 Elephantulus edwardii | reverse complement strand
ACAACAGATCTGAACCATGCCCCCTCCTTTGCCATCCTCCCCTTGTCTCTCAAGTTCAAGCCCATAGTGGTGGTCACCGTGTCACTCTATAGCATTGAGGGTCTTCCTCTATTTCGCTGACCTTCTACCTTTCCCAGCGTGAGGTCTCTCTCCAAGGACTGGTCCCCCCTGACCACAAAGGATGTGAGATGACGTTCCACTGTCTGCCTCTCAGGAGCACCTTGGTTGCCCTTCCATCAAGATGAATTTGTTTATTCTCTTGCCAGCCCATGGAATATTCAGAAGTCTTCACCAACACTGCGCCTCAAAGACATCGATTCTTCCGGCATCCTTACTCAGCCTTGCTTGCTTTTCCTTTTTACTGTTTTCCCTCTCCTGCACTTTAAAGAAATAAAAGAAACCTCTAGCAGATAGCAGTCAATAACAGGACTCCGAGATCCTGGGAGCAGTGCACCTCTGTGCAGACCTTGATATAACTGCGGCTTTGGGTTCCTGAAGCTGAGAAGATTGGATGGCACACAGGCAACCTCCTCACGTACAGGGCAGGGACTGGGGGTGAGGTGGTTCCAGATGTGCACCCAGGCCCACACCCTCCTGTCAAGAGCCCTTTCAGGGGCATCTTCCCAGCACAGCATCACACTGTGAGGCAGCAGACGCATTCAGGGACACCTAGAGGCCGGACTAAGCCATGAGGCACCAGCCTTTGTTTGCAGCAGGGAAGGCTCGAGGCTGCTTGTGACGACCCAGTCATCATTTGGATCTGTTCCCACCTGTTGGCCCTTGCAGGGCGATAGCTCTGCACGTTTTCCTCAGTTGCCTCTGATCAAGCATCATCCATCATGTATCAAACACAGCTCTGAAGCACCAGAATCTGACCACACTCTCGTGCTGCCTTCCAGTTTATTTGAGTCAGAGTGACCAGGTAGGTTAGATACTACAAACATTCTGTACATGAAGAAACCTGAGACTGGGGTGTTAGGTCGGGTTCACTGGTTCACTCAGTGACCTTTCAGAAAAGGGAGGGAGCTCGGTGGTTTTGAGAGACAAGTTCTGTCCGCCCTCCTGGTGGTTATCATGTGCCATTGCTTGATTCCAACTCCTGGCAGCCCAGTGTGACAGAACAGAGTGGAAGCAGCTCACCAGGTCTTTTCTCCTGTGAAGTGACTGGTGGATTCAATCCACTGACCTTCCTGTTAGCATTACTAGAGCTCCTAATATTGAATCATTACAGTGATTCTGTGAAAAGGAGAGACACACTGAATAAGATGTACTTCCTCCCCTCATAATTCACTCTCTGGTACAACATTGAGGAGCTCTGGTGGCCTGGTGGTAAGAAGCTGTGCTGCCATCCCAAAGGCACGCAGTTCAGATTCACCAAGCTGCTCTGCGGGACAAGGCTGAGCAGTCTCCTCCTGTATGGTTTGCTGCCTCTGAAAACCCACTGCAGGGTCAGCTCCAACTTGATGGTACTCAGCAACAACAGTACAATATTTACATCAGCTGCTTTTGCTGCATAGCATATTTAAAACGGAAATAGCCCAACATTTAAACCCAAAAATCTCCTACCAGTAATAGAGTTAGTTCTGACTTCTGGTGCCACTCCATTGGGTTTTGGAGACAACCCATCTGGTTCCCTCCTTGCTGCTGGTGGGCTTGTACTGCTAACCTTTCAGCTAAGAGCTGACCATGTTACCATACAACCAGGGCTTTTTCTATCTCAAAACTTGGGACCTTAAAAAAAAAAACAACCATTTATTCATCTCATGATTCTGTGGGTCAGCAGTTTGGCCAGGGCTCACTCCTTGTCACCTAGTAGGGCAGCAGGGAGCATGGTGACAGCTGGGGTGCAGCTCACATTGCAGGATCCCCAGAACCAATGGTAAGAAGACATGGCTCAATGGGCAAGCACTAAGTTTAAACCTCTAAACACTTTTAAGCTCTAAATCCTGCTCTATCCTGAGCCAATCTCATTGTCTCTGACAGGCCTAATCCCATTTCTCCAGTTACTGAGTCAATCCATTTCGTTCTGGGTCTTCCTCTCCTGTGCTGTCCCTCGACCCTTCCAAGCATGATATCCTTCTCCAAGGACTGGTCCCTCCTGACCACCTGTCTATGGTATGTGAGATGGAGCTTCAAGTCCTAGCCTCCAAGGGAACAGCTTGGTTTTGCTCTCTCCAGGACAGACCTGTTTGTTCTCTTGGAAGTCCATGCTGTATTCAACACTCTTCTCCAGCGCCACAACTCAAAGGCATTGATCCTTCTTCTATCATCCTTAATTACTGTCCAGCTCTCTGAAGCATAGCAAGTAATTGTGAAGACCATGGGTTTTATCAGGCGCATCTTAGTCTCAAGACTGACATTGTTGCTCTTTGATACTCTAGAGAGATCTCTGGCATTGGACTTTCCCAGTGCAATTTGTCTTCTGATTTCCTGGCTGCTGGTGCCAAGAGGGTTGATTGTGGACCAAGTAAGCTGAAGCTGATAACAATCTCAGTCTATTCTCCATCTATCATGAAGCTGCCAATTGGCCCAATGATGAGAATATTTGTTTTCTTGATGCTGAGCTTCCATCCATATTGCAGACTACAGTCCTTAACCTGCAGCAAATGCCTCATGTCTTCCTCAGTTTCAGCAAACAAGGTTGTGTCTTCTGCATAACACAGGTTGTTGGTGAGTCTTTTTCAAATCCTGATGTCACATTTCTTCTCATAGAGCCCAGACTCCCAAATGATTTGTTCTGTATACAAATTGAAAAGGTATGGAGATAAGACACATCCCTGGTGCATTTCGTTCCTAATTTTGAATCATGCAGTGTTCACCTGTTCTGTTCTGAGTACTTCCTGGTCCAAGTGTAGGTTTTACATAAGCCAAATTAAGTGACAGGATTTCCATTCTTCTCAAGATTAGCCACAGTTTGTTGTGATCCACACAGTCAAATGCCTTTGCATAGTCAATGAAACACAAACAGACATTCCTCTGGATCTGGCTTTCAGTCAAGATCCATCTAACATTGGGTATGATATCCCAAGTGCCACAGTCTTGTCTAAACCTGGTTTGCACATCTGGAAGTTCTCTGCTGATGTACTATTCCAGTCATTTTTGGATAATCTT
>NW_006399964.1:1169613-1186006 GCF_000299155.1 Elephantulus edwardii | reverse complement strand
AAAAAAACAACCTTTTATTGGTTTGCATATAGTCATTCTTCAATGGTGCTGGCAAAATTTGATGTCTGCCTGCAAAAAAGTGAAACAGGATCCTCCCCTCAGACCATATACAAAACCCAACTCAAAGTGGATCTGCGACTTGGGAATAAAAACCCCAAAAGATAGTGATCATATGAGACAAAATGGGATGAAAATTCGAAGCCTTGGCCTACAGCATAAATAGGCTTAAAAGTACAGTCAAAAGATACAAGACCAGGAGAGGATAAAACTAACCTTCTTAAAATAAATTCCTTATGTGTACCAAACACTTTCTCTAGTAGGGTAAAAGAAAGCCCAAAGATTTGGGAAAAACGTTCATCAACAGCATTTCAGATAAGGGTCTCAGAGACAAAGGTTGAAGAATACTACAGGGCCTCCACGAGAAAAAGACTGATAACCCAATCACAAAATGGGAAAAAGACTCTCCAGAAAGGGTCGTAGTTTTATTTTCTAATCAGAACTGACCCATTGCAGACCCTCCAATGGGCTTTCAGGGGCTCTAATTTAGAGCACAGGAGGAAATTGACTATCTTTCCTCCATGGAGTAGCTGGTGGATTTGAACCATGTGTCTCAGGGTTGACATGGCAACTCCTTACCCTTTATCTGCTGAACCACTACAAGAATATAGGTAGAAATGAGGAAATGTACAGTCTACCATCCTTGTCAGCCTTTAGGGGAGGGAGTACAGAAGGTTTAGTGAATTTCACAAAAGCCATCAACCATATTTCTAGAAAAACAGATACTTATAAACAACTTTATGTTGCCTAAACTAGACTTGTTAGCATTTTAAAATATTGAGTAGAAACTGTATCAATTTCTTTTCTTAAAATAATGGAGGGGAAGCCCTAACAGTGTGAGGGGACGAACTTACATGTGCAATGGACAAATCTGTATTGCAGGATTTTCTGAATGAAATTATACAGTCAGGGATGATCCTGGATTCAGGGATTTACTTTCATGCCTCCTAGAGAAAGCATCTTTTAAATCCCTCCCAGCCTGTCTCCAGATCTTAAAGGCCGTGTTTGCTTCAACTTTTAATAGAAGGCAAACATTTAAGCAAAAGTAAACATTTACCAGATGACTTTACAGCAAAATCATATTTGAAGAGGGGGGCAGGGCAGGGAAAAAAATATA
The DNA here is from genome assembly GCF_000299155.1 of Elephantulus edwardii. Taxonomy (NCBI): domain Eukaryota; kingdom Metazoa; phylum Chordata; class Mammalia; order Macroscelidea; family Macroscelididae; genus Elephantulus; species Elephantulus edwardii. Next base: position 1,184,832 of record NW_006399964.1, on the reverse strand, counting down.
ATTTAAAGTCTGTGTCACTAGTCACTGAGGATTTATTGCTGCCTCGGCCTCCATGCCCGCTGTCCCATTAATCCACAGTCACTGTAGCGGCAGGCGCTTTTCACATCAGTAACTTGATGCCATTAGTTGCCCCTCTGGGATGAGAACACATTCAAACTGAAAATGAACACGCTGGACATAATTTATCGCCATGCCACGTGAATGCCAAGAGTGTGGGGCTGGTGGGCTGTTCAGGAAACCTGCCTGTGGAAGCTGTTATGTGAAGCAGGGGTGCTGGTGGACAGAGGGCAGCTGACCCTAGAGAGGCCAGCCAGCCAGCACCACAGAGGCCCCCACTCAAGCTACACAGGGCTGGGAGAGACATTGCATATGGGTCCCTCCCCTGAGTTCTTTCTTTTCTGGCCCAATCAGGAAGAGATGTGACCCTTACTCAGAGGATTCTGGGCCTTGTCTGAGCAGCATCATGAAATCTTTATGACAGGCCATCAGTGGGGGGCAGAGTTGGGAGAATCCTAGACACCTTTTTCTCCCTGATATCTGAAGTCAGCTAAGATATCAAAGCTAACTGGTGAAGATGATCACCCTCAACCCCAAGCTGGGCTGTTCCCTTAACCTTGTGGCTATCTCTGAACATAAACAAATACATTAATATATTGTCCCCATGTCAGCATATTAAAAATGAACTCAAAATCCAATTAACTGCCTTTCACGTTTAAGTCACCTCCACCAGCAAGCACAGATGTGCACGGAAGTGCAGTCAGAATGCTTCTTGGAAGCAAAGAAGGTGAGACTTTGTCTCCGATACTTTGAATATTATCAGGAGGGACCAGTGCCTGGAGATTGCTACTTGCAGAAAACTGAAACAAGATGCACACTCACACCATGCACAAAAATCAACTTAAGGTGGATCAGAGATCTTGGGAGTAAAGCCCAAACCCATAAAGGTCCTAAGAGATAAACTGGAAGCAGGCTTAGAACACCTAGTTTATGCTATAAAGACGCTGACAACTACAGCTAGAAATGCACAATCAAGAGAGGATAGAATTGTTGAATGGGACCTTCTAAAGATTAAACCACAGTGGACATAAAAAAAAATTCCAATAGAGTGAAAAGAAAACCTACAAACTGGGAGAAAATATTTGGCAATACCATTTCAGGCAAGGGTCTCATGACAAAAATTTATAGAATCCTACAGTGCCTCCAGAAGAAAAAGACTGATAATGTAATTACAAAATTGGCAAAAGACATGGAAAGAGTTTTCATAGAGGAATACATTCAGTTTGCCAACAGACACATGAAGAAATGGTCCAAACCACTGGCAGTAAGAGAAATGCAAATCAAAACCACAGTGAGATACCATCTTACCCCAATAGCAGTGGCAAAGTGTAGCAGGTCAGCAAGTAATGAATGTTGAACAGGACGTGGAGAGGTGGAAAGTCTGATACACTGTTGGTGGGATTTTAAAATGGTGCTAACACTCTGGAACACAGTTTGGCTTTTCCTCAAAAAAACTGAACATAGAAGCTCCATATGACTCAACAATTCCGCTACTAGGAATATACTCGAAGGAAATTAAGACTGAGACACGAAGATTTGTATATTAGTGTTCATAGCAGCATTATTCACTATTGAAAGAACATAGAAATAACCCAAATGTCAATCCACAATTGAATGTATTGACAAATTGTGGTATATTCACCCAATGGAATACTATGCAGCACTCAGGAGCAAAGATTTTGAAAAATACTACATAACTTGGGAGAAGTTGTTGCATACCAGAGAGTCAGAACTGACCCATAGTTGACCCTCCAGCAGGTTTTTAGAGGCAGTTACTTGCAAAGGAGGAGATTGCTTATCCTTCTCCCACAGAACAGATGGTGGCCTCAAACTCTGTGCCTTCGGGATTGCAGCACGGTTTCTTGCCACTAGGCCATTTCCTAAACAGCATGCATCTGGAAACTCTATGAAATTTGATAAGTGATAGTTATAGAAAGGCTTCAGGCCTTTTGTTCATAGGGTCACTGTAAGATGTACTCGACTTGATGGCAATCAACAAACAGAAAACATGTAACTTGGGAGAGACTAGAAAGAATATGCTGAAAGAGCTATTGTAGACTCATAAGGAAAAATATGGCATAAGGCCATTATAATAAAAAATATAAGGGTAATTAGTAAAACTTGTATGGGGACTCTAGGTGGAAAGGTGTGGGAGCAGAGGGGTGAAGATGTGTAGGGGAGAAATCACAGCGTTGCACCTTTTGGTAGGTGGAGGCATGAAGTGAAGAAAATGAGATAGATTCAGAGTGGGGACCTGAAAAGACAGGGTAATGAAGGACATATTCTAATGATGATTAATTTTGTAAAACACAATGCATGGAAATGATTATATGAAAAACAATGAGAGTGAAGAATAGTGTGAAATACAATGTGTATGAACTTTGTAAGCAAACCACTATTATCTCACACAAGTGACAATAGCAAAATTCAATAAGAATTTACAGAAAAGCCCAAGAACTCAACAACAACAATAACAACAAACCCTGTTAGAGCTAGTAGATCAATTTAGGAGAGTGCCAGGATACAAGGTCAATATCCAAAAATCAGTGGGATTCCTCTACAATAACAAAGAAAACTCAGAGAAGGAAACCAAGAAAGCAATAGCGTTTACAATAGCCAAACACAAGTTGAGATACTTGAGAGTGAACCTAACTAGAGACACAAAATACCTATAAAAAAGAAGACTACAGAACGTTTTTTTGAAACACAATAAAAGACATAAATAAATGGGAAAATGTTCCCTATTCATGGATAGGAAGACTCAATACTGTGAAAATGACAATCCTATCAAAAGCAATTTACATGTCCAATTTAGTCTCAATGCAGACAACAAATTCATTTTTCAAGAATAACAAAAGGGAAACTGTCAAGTTTATTTTGAGAGGAAAGAGACCTTGAATAAGCAAAGTACTTCTGAAAAACAAAAATGAAGTGGGAGGTATAACATTTCCTGACCTCAAAACCTACTATACAGCAGTAGTAACAAAAGTACTGGTACAATGACAGGCACACAGACCAATGGAACAGAATTGAGAACCCAAAAAGGGATCTATTTATCTGCAGTCAACTGATATTTAACAAGAAAATAAAACCGATCAAATGGAAAAATGGCAACCTCTTCAAAAATGGTGCTGGCAAAATTGGAGTGCTACCTACAAAAGGCTGAAACAGGATTCACATCTCACACCATACACAAAAATCAACTCAAGGTGGATCAGAGACGTCGAAATAAAACCCAAAACCATAAAGCTCATAAGAGACAAACTGGGACCAAACTTAGAACACCTAGTCTACGGTATAAAGGGACTGCCAAATGCAGATAGAAATGCACAATCTGGAGAGGGTAAAATTGATGAATGGGTCCTTCTAAAGATTAAATCTCTGTGCTCATCAAAAAGTTTTTCCAACAGGGTGAAAAGAAAACCTACTGACTGGGAAAAAAACATTTGGCAATACCATCTCAGACAAGGGTCTCATAACAAAAGTTTACAGAATCTTACAGGGCCTCCAGAAGAAAAAAGATTGATGTTCCAATTACAAAATGGGCAAAAGACATGGGAAGACTTTTCACAAAGGAGGACTTTCAGAAGGCCAACAGACACATGAAGAAATGCTCCAAATCACTGGCAATAAGAGAGATGCAAATTAAATCCACAATGAGATACCATTTTACTCCAGTAGCAGTGGCAAAGTCTAGCAGGACAGCAGATAATAAATGTTGGAGAGGATATGGAAAGATAGGAACTCTTAGACATTCTTGTTGGGATTGTAAAATGATACAACTACTCTGGAAGGCAGTTTGGCATTTCCTCAAAACGCTGAACATAGAAATTCCACTTGTCCCAGCTCTTCTACTGCTTGGAATATACCGTGAGAACATGAGAACTGAAGCACAAACTGAGACGTGTACACCAATGTTCACAGAAACATTATTCACCATAGCAAGAACACGGAAATAGCCCAAGTGTCCAAACACAAAGGAATGGATTGAGAAATTATGCTATATTCACACAATGGAATACTATGAAACATGCAGGAACAATGATTTTGTAAATTGCTACTTAACGTGGAAGGGACTGGAGAGCATTGTGATGAGTGAACTATCTCAGTCTCATAAAGACATATGCTGTATAAAACCATTATTGTAGAAAGAATATGAGGATCCAAGGGGGAGGGGAAGGTTTAATCATAGGGCCACACAATTTGATGGGTAAATGATCCACTGTGAAAAACAATGTATATGAACTTTATGAACTTTGTAAATAAACCAGTATAAAATAAAAAAAATCTTACCCTCAATAAAGCAGTAAATAAATTGTTGATGAGAGCATGGGATATTTCTGGTGGGACAGTAAAATGGTGCAACCACTATCAAAGCAGTATTGTGCTTCCTTGAAAAGTGAGAAATAGAGATACTATTTGATCCAGCAATTCTACTAGGTATATATCCTTAAGAAATAAGATCTATGATATTAACAATGCTCCATTGGTTTTGGTTTTTTTAAAAAGAATTTGAGTTGTTGTAGTTTTTTTTCCACAATGGCTTTCAGTTTTATTCGTGGTAATAATCAAGACATTAAACAAAGAACGAGAAGATCTGCACCTCTTCACCCCTCTTTGTTTTGATCTCTAGAGTTTCTTCATTTGAGTGTTGGACTTTGGCATGTCATCCTTGGTGAAGTGTCTTTTCATGTCCTCTGCCCGTTTTGTGAATGGGTTGTCTTTTTATTGTTGCAGTATTAGAATTTTCAATACATTCTAGAAATTAATTTGTTTTCAAATACATATCTATATCATTGTCAGATATTTTTCCTAATCTGTACATTACTCTTTTATTTTCCTGGATAATTTTTCTGAAGCGCATGCAGATTTTTGGAGGGGAGCTAGTGATTAAGTGATAAGGACCTGTGCTACCAACTGCAAAGCAAGAATCAACCAGTCACTCTGAAGGAGAAAGATGGACAGTCTCCTCTTGTGTGGTTTACAGCCTCAGGAAACCTGCTGTGCGGCCAGCTATGAGTCTGTGTCGATTCAGTGACACATAAAAACAGTCATACAGTTTATCTTTTGTTGATTGTTTCTTTTAAGTCACATTTAATATCTATTTATGCCAAAGATTAGGCCTCTAACTATAGTCCTATATTTTATTTTATTATCTTTATAGTTTTGAAATTTACAAGTTAAGTTCTTCCTTCATCATTTTGAGTTATGTGATATGAGATGTAGGTCTTGTTTCCATTTTCTGCAACTAGAGAACCAGTTCTGCTAGTACAATTTGCTAAAGATATTATTTTACCCTCACTTAGTGAGTTTCATCTCTTGGTCAAATTTGCTTTGTCCATAGTTGGATGGATTTATTTCTGGCTCCTCAATTCTATTCCATTGGTGTGTACCTGTTGTTGTACCAAGATGTTTGAAGTACTGTGGTTGTGTAGTAGGCTTTGAGAGCAGAATTTATATGACCTCCTACTTGTTTCTGTTTCTCAGAAGTGCTTTACTTATATAGGGTCTCTTTCTTTCCAAAGTTTGGTGATTACGCTTTGTATCTTTGAAGAACAATGATGAGATCTGGGTTGGGACTACATTACATCTTTAAATCACTTTCAGTAGCATTCATATTTTTTACTATAATAAGTATTCCTATTCCTATCCATAAAAATAGTATGTTCTTCTATTTTTATTGGTCTCATATGTAGTGCCTAAGGTAAGGAGTTGCACTGGCAACCCAAAGGTGCATGTTTCAAATCCACTAGCTGCTCTGCAGGACAAAGATCGGTAATCTCCTCTGGTGTGATTAACTGCCTTTGAGAACCTGCTGGAGTGTCAACTGCGGGTCAGTTCTAACTTGATACCACACAACAAAGACAACATTTGGGTTACTATAGTAGTGTTTTGTAGTTTTCTTTGGAAATATCTTTTTGATCTGTGGTTAGATTTATTTCATCTTTGCAGTGGCTGTTGTAAATGGCATCGCTTTCCTTAATTCCTTTTCAGAGTTCTCTTCATTGTTGTGGAGGGAGCTCTGGTGGACCAGTGGTAAGAAGCTGCACTGCAATCACAAAAACATGTGGCTGGAATCCACCACCTGCTGTACAAGAGAAGGATGAGCAACCTCTTCCCATGTGATTTACTGCCTCTGAAGATCTGCAGCAGGGTCAGCTACGAGTCTGTTCCTATTATAAATGACATTGCTTTTCTTATTTCTTTTTCAGTTATTTTCATTATTATAAATGAATTAAACTGATTTTTACATGTTTCTCTTGTTCTGTGCCACTTGTGGAAGCAACCCATTAAGTCCAATAATTTTCTTACTGAGTCTTTGAGATTTTTCTATAAGTAGAATCAATACTCTGTGAATAGTAATTATTTTCCTTCCTCTTAACTGGTTTGGATTTTCAGAAGGTCCCAGTTTATCCTCTTTTGATTTTGCTTTTTCAGTTATATTTGAGAGTCTAATTATGCTTTAGATCAAAGTTACTAAGTATGTCCCGTTTTTTTCTTTATAATTTTAGATCTTATGCCTATACTTTTGATCCATCTCGAGTTAGATTTTTTTTGTTTGGTGTGAAGGATGGGTCTTGTTTTAGGATCCTGCAAATAGTCAGGTTCTCCCAGTATCACTTAATAAAGAGGCTGTCTTTCCTGCAGTAAATGGATTTCTTAAATATCAGTTGTTGTTATTGTTGTTAGGTGTTGTTGAGCTGAGAATGTCTCATAGCGATGCTATGAACAATAAATCTGGACCCTTTCTTATCCTGTGTCATCTTCACAACAACTGACACACTGGAACTATTGCTGCAGTCACTGTGTTAATCCACCAGGCTGAGGGTCTACCTCTCCTTCACCATCCTTCCACCCTTCCAAGCATGATGTCCTTCTCCAAGGAATAGACTCTCCTAGTACCATGCCCAAAGTATGTGAGACAAAGCTTTGGCATTCTTGCTTCCAAAGAGCAATCTGGATTCACCTTCTCCAAGACCTATTTGTTCTTTTAGAAGTCCACGGAATATTCCATACTCTTCTCCAGCACCACAGTGCAAAGACATCAATTTTTCTTCTGTCTCCGTATTCATTTTCCAGCTCTCAGACGTAAGTGATTGCAAAGATTATGGTCTGAATCATGCACACTTTAGGCCTCAAACTAACATTGCTCTTCAGTAATTTGGAGATGTCCCTGACTTTCCCAGTGCAGTACGTCTCCTGACAGCTGTGCAGCTGTGCTTAGGTGGATGGATTTGCCTCCAGGTTCTCCGTTCTGTTCCACTGGTCTGTGTATCTGTCATTGTACCAGTGCCAGATTTTTTTAATGACTGTGTCTGTGTAGCACGTTTAGAGGTCAAGAGGTGTTTTCTTCTACTTTCTTTTCTTTTATCAGCACTGCTTTGCTTATCTGAGCTCTATTATTTTTCCATATAAGGTCGGCAGTTACTTTTTCCAACTCTGAAGAACGATGCTGGGACTTGGTGGGGTAGCATTTTAGCTGTTGAGAGCTTTCGGTAGAACTGGTATTTTCAGGATGTTAAATCTTCCTTTCCATGAGTTCTTCTGTTTATAGTTTGGTTGGTATTGGTTTTTTAATTTGAATTAGTGTTTTATTCCTTTTTAATTGTTATTTTAATAAATGTTTACAGAAGAGTTGGATTTTTCATTCATTGTTGTACATTTTCCTCCCTACCCACCCAATTCACATTAAAAAAAAAAAAATCATTCATTGTTGCAAAATTTCCTCCCTCCTCTAGTTCACTTTGGTATATACTTCTTATTCTGGACTATTACAAAACAAATAATGCCAAATCATATACTCCTTTTAAATAGTTCTTTCCTTCATCTTTTCCAATACAGTGTTATTTAACCACTCTTTTCTTAGTTTTCCCCCAAACCCCATGTCGGCCTTGCTTTATAACAGTGGTGTTATGTAATATTTGTCCTTTACTGACTGAGATATTTCACTCAGCATAATATCCTCCAGGGTCACCCATGTAGTGTAATATTTGATTAGTTCCTTGTTCAGTGTAGTCCTGTGTAGTGTTCCATGGTGTGAATATACCATTGTTTTTCTATCCATTCTTTTGTTGATGGGCACTTGGGTTGCTTCTATCCCTTTGTGATTGCAAATAATGCAGCAATAAACATAATTGTGCATATATTTGTTTGGGTCGCAGCTCTGGTTTCTTTAGTGTATATTCCTATTAATTGAATTACCAAGTCAAATGATATTTTTATTTCCAAATTTTGATAAAGCACTATACCACTTTCCAAAGTGGTTGTACCATTTTACACTCCTACCAGCAGTGAATAAGGGTTCCAATCTCTCCACAACCTTGCCAACATTTGATGTTTGCTGCTCTGTTGAACTTTGCTACTGTTAATAGGTGAGATAATATCTTATAGTTGTTTTTGTTTGCATCTCTCTAATGGCTAGGGATTTTGAACATTTCTTCATGTGTTTGTTCACCATCTTTGTGAACTGTCTTTGTGAAGAGTCTATTCTTAGCCTGTGCCCATTTTGTGATTAGGTTGGTTAGCTCTTTTTGTTGAGGTGCTGTGGTATTCTATAAGTTTTAGATATGCGTCCCTTCTCAGATATATCATTACCAAATATTTTCCCCAGTCTGTGGCTTTCCTTTTTACCCTGCTGGAAAAGTTTTTTGATGTGCATAGAGGTTTGATTCTTAGAAGTTCCTATCTATTTTATTCTCTTCTGATTATAGGTTTTTCAAGATGCCTAGAAGACTGTTCATATGTGGATTAGGGCTTCTAGAATTCTTCCAAAATTTTTCTCTGATAAAGTTTATTGTCCTTCGTTTTGCTCCTAGGTCCTTGATCCACTTTGAGTTGTTTTTTGTGTATAGTGTGAAGCATGGGTCTTGCTTGAGTTTCCTACAGATAGTTTTCCAATTTTTCAACACCATTTATTAAAGAGAGATTCTTTTCCCCACTTAACTGATTTAGTATCTTTTTCTGATTTCTATATTATCAATTCTATTCCATTGATCTATGTGTCTGTCGCTGTACCAATATCATGCCATCTTGACCACAACAGCTGTGTTTAGGATTTAAGATCAGGGAGTGAGAGTGAGATAGCTCCTACCTTCTTTTTCTTTCTTTCTTTCTTTCTTTCTTTCTTCCTTCCTTCCTTCCTTCCTTCCTTCCTTCCTTCCCTCCCTCCCTCCCTCCTTCCTTCCCTGCTTTGCTTATTTGGAGTCTCTTTCCATTCCAGAAGAAATTGGAAATTGTCTTTTCTATTTCGTTGCAGAATGGAATTGGTATTGGTATTTGTATTGGGATTGCATTGAACTTGTAGATTGTCTTTGGTAGAATTGTCCTTTTCACTATTGAGTCTTCCTATCCATTAGCGTGGTATATTCCTTCATTTCTCCAAGTCTTTTTGTTTGTTTGTTTCTTATAGTAATGTTTTGTAATTTTCCTGGAATAGGTCTTTTGTGTTTCAAGTTAGGTTTACACCCAATTATTTAATCTGTGGTTAGTTATGGTGATGAGTATTGTTTTTCCTAACTCTATTTCTATATTCTCTTTGTCACTGTAGAGAAATTACATTGATTTTTGTATGTGGATCTTGTATCCTGCCACTTTGCTGAATTGGTCAACTATGCCCGTAGTTTTCTCACTGAGTCTTTTGGGTTTTCTAAGTATACTATCATATCATCTGCATGTAATGATGTTAGCGCCTCTTTGCCAATTTGTACATCTCTTATTTCCTTCTTTTGCCTTATTGCTATTGATAAGACTTCTAATACAATATTGAATAAGAGAGGTGGTAGTGAGTCTCCTTTCTTACTTTCTCAAAGGGAATGCCTTTAATCTCTGACCATTGAGGACTATGTTGGTTTTGCATGTATACTTTTTTACTAAGTTAAGGAAATACCCCTCTATTCCTATTTTGTTGAGTATTTTAATCAGGAAAGGGTATTGGATTTTTTCAAAGGCCTTTTCTACAACAATTGATAGGATCATAGGTTCTTGTTATTTATTTTGTTAAGCTGATTAATTCCATTACTTATTTTTCTTATGTTGAACCATCCTTGTATAGGTGTTATGAATCCCATTTGGTCATGATGAATTAATTTTTTAATTTACTGTTGGATTCTATTGTCCAGGATTTTAATCAGGATTTTTGCATCTATGTTCATGAGAGATATTGTCCTACAGTTTTCTATTTTGACTTTGGTATCAAGGATATGTTTGTCTCATAAAATGAGTCTGGGAGAATTCCATCATTTTCTAGTTTCTGAAATACTTTATGTAGAATTGATGACAGTTCTTCTCTCAATGTTTAATGAAATTCAGTGGTAGAACCATCTTGTCCAGAGCTGCTTTTTTTTTTCTGTAAGTTATTTTATTACTCGTTCAATTTCTTCTTTCGTAAAGGGTCTGTTCAGATGTTCTACTTTGGTCTATTTCAGTTTAGGTTGTTGTTGTTGTTGCTGCTGCTGCTGCTGCTAAGTGCTGAGGAGTCGAGTATGACTCATAACAACCTATTAACAAAAGTCCTGAACCTTGTTCTATAACTATTGTCATTTCTCTACTGTTCATAGAGTTTCCAAAGTCTTATTGTTTAAGAAGTGGATGTCAATCCTGCTTCCAAGTCTGTCTTCATCTGGGAGCTGTACCAAATCCTGTCCATCTTGGGTAACCTTACGGCATTTGACACACCAGTGGTACAGCATTCAGTATCACAGCAACCCCAAGTTATCTCAGTACAGCAAACTGACAGACCAGTGCTCTATCACTTACAGCAATGTTCTTCCCAAATAAAATTAATACCAGGCCCAAGGGCCCAACCAACTTTTAAATATAAAGGCCCACCCAGCTGATATTGATTGACTTACACAAGAGGCTTCCAGCCCACAGGTCATGTTGACTAAATTCAGGTGACCAATCAGCTTACACATAACTGTGAATGAAATAACCCATGACCAAACAGTTTATACCCAACATTCAGCTAAATCAAAAGAAGCTACCCTCCAGAATCCAACTACTACACATGAGTCAGTTTGGGAAGGTGTGAGTTTCTGAGTACTTGTCCATTTCTTCTAGGTTTTCATATTTATTTGAATATAGTTTTTCATATTATTCCATTGTTAACATTTTCATTTTAATTGGTTGTTTTGACATTGCCCCTTTCACTTCTTATTCAGATTATTTGTGTTTTTCTTTTACTTTGTTAGTTTTGCTAGTGGTTTGTAGCTGTATTGACCTTTTTTAAGAACCAACTCCTAGTCTTGTTGATGATTTCAATCATTTTTCTGTTTTCTATTTCATGTATTTCTGCCCTAATATTTTTTTAAGAGGGTGTTTGGTTTTCTTGCTATTTTTTTTACAACTTGTTTAAGATGTTGGATTAAATAATCAATTATCATTTTTTCTTCTCTTTTGATGTGTTATAAATTGACCTCTAATTCCTGCTTTGGCCACTTCACAGAGGTTTTTGGTAAGATGTATTTTCATTGTCATTTGTTTCAAGAAACTTTTCTATTTCATTTTTATTTCTTCTATTACCCAATTGTGTTCAAGCAGGGTGTTGTTCACCTTTAAAATGTATGGATTTTCCCCCTCCTTTATCCTCTACTTACTAATTTCTAATTTTGTAGCACTGTGTTCTGAGAAGATTCTTTGTATTATTTCTTTGTTTTTTAATTAATTGATGATTGCTTTGTGACCTAAAAAGTGATCTATTCTGGAAAACATTCCATGAACATTGGAAAAAAAGTTATACTGCAGTTTTTTGGAGTGCATTAGACTGTATATATCTATGAGACTGAATTGGTTTATTGTGTGGTTTAATTCATTAAGCATCTTTGTTGAGTTTCTTTCTAGTAGTTCTGTCTTTTCTTGAGAGTAATACATTGATGTCTCCTTCTACTATTTTTGTGTTGTCTATTTCATTTTTCAGTTCTGTTAATATTTGCTTTATCTTGCAGCTTTATCATATGGTACATAGATAATGACTATAGTTATGTCCTCTTGTTCTATTGACCTTTAAAGCATTGTATAGTGAAATTCCTTGTCCTTTGTGATGGTTTTTATGTTGAAATCTATTTTATCAGACATTAATATCACTGTTCCTGCTTTTTTCTGGTTGCCATTTGCTTGGCATATTTTTCCCACCTTTTATTTTTAGTCTTTCTTTATTTTCACTTTTCAGATGTGTCTCTTATAGACAACCTATTGATAGGTTTTGGTTGTTCATCCAGTCTGCCCCTCTTTTTCTCTTCAGTGGTGCATTTAAACCATTCACATTCAGTGTATTTATTGAGAGATAAGGTTTTATTGCTATCATTTTATTGAGTTCTTTTTTGATGGTGTTGCTGGTTACTTTGGTTCATCCTACTTTCTATAGAATTTCTGTAAGAAGGACTTCCCTAAGTATTTCTTGCAACTCTTGTCTTGTTTTTACAAACTCCCTTTGGTTCTGTTTTTCTGAGAATATAGTTTATGTCTCTGTCATATTTAATGGACAGTTTTTCTGGGTACAGTATTCTTGGTTGACACTTGTAGTGGTTGGGTGTTTGATATTTGTCATTCCACTGTCTTCTTGCTAGCACGGTTACTACTGTTAAATTGGCACTTGATCTTATTTGATTTCCCTTTAAGTTACTCTTTATTTCTCCCTAGCTGCTTTTAGAATTCTCTCCTTATCTTTGATTCTGGCAAATTTGACTATGATTTGCCTTGGTGTTTTTATTTTGGGGTCTATTCTATATGGAGTTTGTTCAGCTTTTTGTATATATATTCTCTCATTCTTCATTATTCCTGAAAAGTTTTCTTTTAGTAATTCTCCCACACCTTTTTTTGTTCCTTTACTTGCTTCTTCCTGATCTGAGATTCCAATTATGTGTATGTTATTCCTCTTGATGGTGTCTCACATTATTCTTAGACTTTCTTTTTTTTTCTTTCTTTTGATTCTGCTTTTAGTTCCAGCAGATCAATGCTGAGAATTCTATCTTCTATTTCACTGGTTCTGTGTTCTATCTCTATGTCCCTCCAACATGTTGACAGCATCTGAGACTTTGGTCCTCATATTCTGGATTGTGGTTTCTTGGTTTTTTCCAGAGCCAATAATGTCTTTTTTATTTTATCTGCATTGTCTCGGATTGTTTTTTCCTCTTGGCTTTTGCTTGCAGAGCCCTGTAACTCTTGGAGTTTGTCTTTCACCCATTGAAAATATTCAATCATTATTCTTTTGAATTTTGTGTCAGAAAGTTCCACCAGACTCTTTGACTTCAGGAAATGCATTGATTCTGTGTTTTAATCACTTTTTGGGGGTGACATCTTGGGTGTTTTTTTTTGTTGTTTTTTTTTTTTTATGGTGTGAGGTAATTTGCTTATTCTGTGTCACTGCTGTGTTAGTTTTTCATGCCTGGGGTCTTAGCGGGCCCTTGGTCTAATAGTCTTGATTCAGCAAGTCACTGCTCCAGAGAAGGAAAGGGCAGCTCACTCAGCCTGAATTTCTCTCTGATCCTTTGACTCAGGGGAATATTTGCTTCAACTGGAGAGAAAGATGGCCTGTGAATTAGTAGCCTTCTCGACCAGGCAACTACTACAGCTGGGCTGGGTCCAAAGTGTCCACAGCTCAAGTACTGGCTCTAGGAAGGGGCCTGGTGTAACAAGGTGGTGTTTATGAAGGAAATTACTTCAGTTGTGGTATTGGTGCTCTTGGCACAAGATGACATGACAGTGTCAACGTGGTGGTGTGGATGCAGTGGTATGTAGTTTTGTTTCTGTAAGTCGTTTGTATCTCTGGCCAGATTTATGGCTAAACATTTAATTTTTAAAGTGGCTATTGCAAAACACACTGTTTTCCTCTTTGGAGTTATTTTTGTTATTGTAGAGGAATCCAAATAATTTCTGTATGTTGATCCTGTATTCTGCCATTTTTCTGGATCAGTCAGTTAAATCTTATAGTTTTCTTACTTTGCCTTTGGGATTTCTTATGTGTAGAACCATATCATCTGTAAATATAAATAGTTTTACTTCCTTTTTGTCTATTTAGATGCGTTTTAATCCCTTTTCTTGCCTTATTATTCTGGCTAGGACAACCACTGCAATATTAGATAAGTTTAGCGATTAAAAAGCAAACTTGTCTAGTTCCTGTTCTAGAGAGGAAGCTTTTCATCTCTGTACATTGAAAAGCAAAACAAAACAAACAAACAAAAACCAACAGGAGCTCTGGTGGCTTAGTGATAAGGAGTTGCACGGTCAACCCAAAGGCATGTGATACAAATCCACCTGTGAGTCTTTCCCCATGTTATTTAAAGCCTCTGAAAACCTGCTGGAGAGTTAGCTATGAGTTAGTTCTAACTCAATGGTACCTGAGAATAACAACTTTGAAAATATTGTTGGTCTTTGGATTTGTAATAAACTTTTCGTTATCTTGAGTTTCTCTTCTATTTCTCTTTTCTTGGTCACTATTAATCAATAAAGATGTTGAATGTTGTCAAATTACATTTCTGTATCATTTTATATAATCATAAGATTCTTTTTCTTCATTTCATTTATACAGGGGATTACACTGATTGTTTTTCTAATGTTTAGCCATGCTTTTATATATCCTTGCTATGACTCTCACTTGATTATGATGAATGATCTTTTACATATGAGGTTGGATCCTATTGGATAAGATTTTGTTGAGAATTTTTGCACCTATGCTCATGAGGGATATTGATCTATTCTTTTTGGGTTGTGTCTTTGCCAGGCTTTGGTATTAGGGTTATGTTTGCTTCATAGAGTGAATTTAAGAGTTCCACCTTTCCTTCTTTTTCTATGTTCTGAAATCTTTTGAGTAGAACAATTGTTAGCTCTTCTCTGAATGTTTGGTAGAATTAATTAGTGAGGATCGTCTGGGTCAGGACTTTTTTTGTTGGGAGAGTGTTTATGACCTGCTCAATTTTGTGATGTGTCTGTTCAACATTCTAACTCTGTATTCATTTATGTAGGCAGTGAGCGTCTAAGAATTTATCCATTTACTTTACGTTTCCAAAGTCTTCATAATCTTCTCTTATTATTGGTTTTATTTCAGTTAATTCTGTTGTAATGTCACTCATTTAATTTCTTATTCATGTTCTTTACATCTTCTTCTTTCCTTTTGTTAAACTTACCTATGGCTTGTTGAATTTATGAATCTTTTCAGAGAACCAACTT
>NW_006399964.1:1158396-1167723 GCF_000299155.1 Elephantulus edwardii | reverse complement strand
TCCCGCAGCTCACCACACTGTCTCTGCCTCTGCTGCCATCTTGGATCTCCCGATTTATGTTATTCTTGTTGTAATGTGCTGTTGAGTCACTTGCACTCATAGTGACCCTTTGTACAACAACCCTGAACCTTGCTTTATCCTGTGCCAATCTTTTGTCTCTGACACACCTACCCTCAATACCCCAGTCACTGAGTCACTCTCCCAAATAAGACATCCCTCTCCAAGGACTGGTCCAGCCTTGCAGTATGCCCAAAGTATGTCCGATGAAGCTTCAGAATCCTTGCCTCCAAGGAGCAGCCTGGTTTCACTCTCTCTAAGATGAACCTGTTTGTTCTCCTAGTAGTTCATGGTATGTTCAATACATTCAAATGCCTTTGCATAGTCAATGAAACAGAGATAGACATTCCTCTGGTACTCTCTGCTTTCAGCCAAGATCCATCTGACATTAGCTATAATATCCCTAGTACCATGACCTCTTCTAAACCCAGCCTGGACTTCTGGCAGTTCTCAGCTGATGTGCTGTTCCAGTTGTTTTTGAATAATTTTAAGCAGAATCTTGCTTGCATGTGATGTTAATCTGCACACTGTTGGGTCACCTTTCTTTGGAACGGGAACAAATATAGATCTCCTCCAGTCAGTTCGCCAGATGGTTGTCCTCCAATTTTCTTCACACAGCCTCCAAAAACCCACTAGAAGATCAGCTATGAGTTGGTTCCAACAAAATGTTAGTGAGTTTGAGTTTGTGAGCATTAGTCAAAAGTGCTCAAGCAGGTTATTCCTATGTACTTTATTCCCTCACCCCTCCGTTTCCTTGTTCTTGTCTGCTGTTAAGGACTTTTAAAAAGTGTTAAAGAACATGCACAGCTATTTTTATTCCTGCTTTGTTCACAATATCAAAGATATGGAAACAACCAAAGTGCCCATCAACAAACAAATGGATAGAGAAACTGTGGTATAGTCACACAATGGAATACTATGCAGCACTGAAAAACAAGAAATTAATAAAATATTATACAAAATGGGTGACCCTGGAGGACATTATGCTGAGTGAAATATCTCAGTCACAAAAGGACAAGTACTGCCTAAGGCCATGGTTCTAAAACAGGACTGACACGGGGGTGGGGGAAAACTAAGAAAAGAGGGAATAAAAAATGTACACGGCATTGAAACAGACAAGGGAAAGGACTGTTTAAAAGAAACATATGATTAGGTATTATTTGCATGACAACAGTCCAGAATAAGAGTTGTATTGTAAAGTGGACTGGGGTGGCAGGAGGAAATTGTACAACAATGAAAGCATATTTTTTTTTCTAAAGAGAAAAGTGAATTGGTGGATGGGCAAGGAGGAAAATATGCACAATGAATGAATGGAAATCCAAGTTCTCTATAAACTTTCATTAAAATCTCAATTAAGTTTTAAAAAAATTAAAAATAAAGTGCTAAAGAACAAAGATATCAGTTTAAAGACTACTGTGCTCTTCATCCAATCTCTTGTACCTTCAGCTGCTTTTGTATCTGAAAGTTGAACAATGAATAAGAGTAACAGAAAAATCAATGTCTTTGAGTTGTGGTGTTGGTGAAGACTATCAAATATTTCATGGACTCTCAAAAGAACAAACAAATCTGTCTTGGAGGAAGTGTAATTAGTATGCATCTTAGAGGCAAGGTGAAACTTGCCTCATATTCTTTGAATATGCTGTCAGGAGAGGCCAATTCCACTGGATAAATAGAGAAAGGAGATAGTCAACCTTCCCAGGTTTGTTGGTTTTTCTAGGTGCTTTTGAGTCAAGTACGACCCATAGTGACTCTGTGAGCAACAGATCTGAACCCTGTCCTCTCCTGTGCCATCCTTACAGTTTCTGACACACTGACGTTGCCACAGTCACTGCACAATGTATCAATCCATCGGTTGAGGATCTTCCTCTCTCTCCACATTTCCAAGCATGATGTCCATCTCCAAAGAATAGCATGTCCTCTGTTAACTGTTTTATGTGCATAGATGCACTTACAGCATAAGGCACGTTGGTGGTGTAGTGTGTAACATGATGGACTGCTAACCAAAAGGTTGGCAGTTCAAACCCACCAGGCATAGGTGGATCAGGTTAGAGGCAATGTTCCAAGCAATCAAGAATTGAACTATATCCAGGATCTGGGGGCTATAAACACCATCTCCAGGAGAACTTGGGGAGGTGGCTTGGGTGTTTGGTGGTGTGTTTTCTGGCCTGGGGCTGCAGTATTAGCACTGGCCAGCAGGGAGCAGCAGCTCCTCCTCGCCTGCCAGTGGTGACCAAGGGACTTGGAGGGAGCAACTGAAACAGAGGACAGTCACCCTGAGGTCATTCTCCTAGTTTCCTGCCTCAGAGGTTCACATGCTAACGTTAGCCGTCCGTAGCCACACTCAGCTGCTCTTCGTTAGTTCCACACTGGTGCCTTTCTGTGTGGATCAGGTCTCAGACAGACCTAGATTGAAGATGAAAAACACCCTCATGATCCCTACCCCAGGAGCTTAGAGTTTATAAAGAGGAAGCCAAGATGCCTAAAAGCATAAAGACCTGACCTATACAGACAAAAGGAAAGAGCATGTGATATAGAGAAAATCAAGCTGGGTGATAAGGAGGGAGGGCAAAGGGTGTGGGTGTCTCCATAGCTTTTCCTTTTTTTTTTTTTAAATAATTTTTTTTGTTTTAATTGTGATTTTAACAAAAATTTACCAAAAAGTAAGATTTACATTCATTCATTGTTGTACCTTTTTATCACACTTTTGTCCAGTGCTCGCTTTGGCAGCACATATACTAAAATTGGAACGATACTGCCCAAGAATGACACGCAAATTTGTGAAGTGTTCCATATTCATGTATGTCCAGAGTGACAGAGGGACTGGCCCTGCATATGGCTGGAGGAGTAATCCGCTTTGTGACATCTTCGTGCCAAGACAACCCGCAATAGCACACGTTGATGATCTTACAGGGCCACTGGACTGAGAACGGGGGAACAGTTTAGCTAGTTACTCTGCCCCAGGTCTCTGAGAAGATTGGGGCGACACTGAAGTTTAACGGGGAGGATCTGCTTCTTGTTCACGTCTTCCCTCCTCCCCTTTTTAAATGTAAAGTATCCGATTTTATTATTAACACTTTAGCTATGAATTTCAATAACAACGATCATTATTTTATATTGGTTTTCGTACAAAATTCAAACACCCTTTATTTCATTTACTTATATTGTGTTTCACACATTCCTTCATGTACATCATGTTTCACGTGACTATTTTTAAATTTTTTATTATTTTGTGTGTGTGTGTGCAGTCAAATTGGATCTGACTGGTACAGGAGGAGATTGTCCCTCCTTCTCCAGAAGAGCACCTGATGGATTTGAACCATTCACTTCTGGGATTGCAGTGCAGCTTCTTGCCACTAGGCTACCAGAGCTCCCTTCATGTACTTTATTTTCCTTTTCACGTGTGTGTTATTACCAGATGTTAATATTGTTGTTGTTAGGTGCCTTTGAGTCAAGTACTAGCCATAGAGACTCTATGAGTAACAGGTCTGAACCCTGCCCTCTCCTGTGCTGTCCTTACCCTCTCTGACACACTTGAGCCCATTGCTGCAGTCACTGTGTCAATCCACCTGGTTGAGGGTCTTCCTTTCCTTCACGCACTCCACCTTTCCAAGTATGATGTCCCTCTATGTCAAGACCTGATTTTCTTTTAATTTCAGCACTGTCTTGGGGCAGAGAGAAAATGAGGCCAGGAAAGGAAAGGTCCACCTACCTGGGACCTCACTACCAGCACCCAGCCTCTACTGGAAATTAATTCCATGGTGTTTCCCACCATTGCCTGAAATCCTTTCATCGCTGACTCTGGAAAGGTGGCCATAAGAGCAACTGCTTCCTCAGTTTACTGGGATGACCACATGGGCCAAGACAAGGACAAGAACCTGGGGATCCCTAGGATCCCTGGGAGTAAGACACCCCACAAGGCAGTGGACTTGAATGGCATGTCAGTGATGGCAAATCCAAATGACCGCTAAGTGACCAAAAAGTGATTCAGCTTTTCAGGGACAACAGCCTTCAAAGCCACCTGTGACTTCATCGAGACATTGATGGTAGATTGACAACAGTGTCTTACTGAACCATCACTTTTGAGACAGGCTTGGTGCAGAGGTAGCCGTTGTCATCAAGTGCTGGTGCCCTGTCATCCCACCTTGCCCCCACTAGTTCTGCACCTGCTGTTCCTAAGGTCAGCAGCCCAAGCCTGGCCACCCTGTGTGCGCTCTGCTACTCTGTGGAGTGTCAATCACCTGTCTCAGTTTAGGCCTCCAGAAAGAGTGGACAGAGATGAGATTTCTTCAGTTGAGTAGCAGGTTCACATGGGCCGAGCCATGGAAAGTGTGTCCTAAAGCTCAGTTACAGAAAAGTCTACTGGAGAGGCAGGGATGATTACATTTCCTGTTGGGTGGGGTTACATAGGTATATCACTAATTGACTGTCTCTCCAGGCAAAACATCAGTATTCACCATTAACCCTAGTCCTGCAAGTTGGGGCAAAGGTACACTTCATCCCATCTAGTCCTTGGGAAGTCTTGCATACAGACTTAAGGATGTTGTTTCAGTTGTTTGCTTAAGGATTACTCCTGCTTCCAGCACCCATAGCTGCATCCCTGATTGTGAGGCTGAATGAGGGAAGAGTCTTACACTAACACCATCATCCTGCCCTGATGCCTTCTCTCTACTTCTGAGAAACACAGGAATCTGTCAAGAGGGGAGACTCCCGTTTGGTCCCCTCACGCTGAGTGTAAGAACACTCTTGTGGAAGCATGTGAACCAGCACTTCATGCCCTAACTCATTGTATTTCACATAGCAAAAGCTTCAGTTCTATTTCTCTGTCAAGACCTCATTCTCAGGTTGGTATATAACATAGTACACCCACTTAATAGGTTTCTTGGCCATTGTTGCACTCTGTGGGCTGTAAAGTGTGTTCCTTGGTCTGAGGAACTATAAGGAACTATAACTCGGTTGTCCAGATTGATACAGTTACCTTTTGTTCAAATCCTTTAGTGGTATTTTTGGTATTTGTTACAGGCTGTACGAAGTCCAGATTATCTATTCTTTTGAAGACCTCTTTGTAGCCACTTGGTGTCATTGGCCCAAAAGAATCAACTTCCTAACTATGCACAGGACTTTCTGCCTGGGGAAGCTGCCCTGAATCCATCTGCAGCCTCTGGCTTTTGTTGTTATTGGTGTTTTTGTGCTTCAGAGGATGCAGAAGAATATGCATCGTCTCTGCCCATCTCTGCATCACTACAGTACCCCTATGTTGGCTCATTTCATGGACCCAGGTGGCCACCTCAGGGAGTGTACCAGCAAGTCCACCTGTATCCAGGCAGAGGGTTCTTCTGATAAGCATCAGCATATCCCACTCTAATGCTCCCCTAAATTCCCAGAGTGCTTTTGACACGTCCATAGCCCATGCCAGTGTCCCCTTAATAGTACAATTTTTTTATTGCCCATTTGCCTGAGTATATAGCCAAGCTATTAGCCACACACAATAAGTAAAATCCAAACAAATGGGTTCTCACCATTGTCCAATTCTTCCATCACAGTTAGAAATATGGCATGCAATTCAGCTCATCAGGCTGACATGTTCCTCCTTCCTCAGTCAGGGTCTTCTCATCTGCTGGTCTTAATGCAGCAGCTTTCCACACCAACTATTGTCCCTGAACCTGGAATTGCCATCTGTGAACCAGACAGCCCCCTGCTGCTCAGCAGGGAGTTGCTCATGTGGCTCTTCCATTGTCCTTGTGACAATGGGCTCTGACAGCTTCCCTGGGGATCCCAGAGTAGGGCCACTGGGAAAAGAGCCTACTTGCTCATGGATTAAGATAAAAGAGGCCCCTCCCTGCATTCCCCCATTGGCTTGTCCCTGTATGAACCATTTCTATTTCGCACAGAACTATTTTGGGTGCTACCTTCTATACTAGTAAAGGGTGTCTCGACATCACCCATGATGGTCAGGTCTCATGAAAATTTTACACAGCAGCATCAGGAAACTTTGCAGTCCAGAATCTCAATGGGCACCTCAGGGCAGCCTTCTCAGGTTTTTACTGTTGATTCTAGTCTGCATAAGCATGACAGGCAGATACCTCCAGAATCATGTCTGAATGTGGATCATAAGGGCCTAGAGGCAAGGAGAGAGATCCTGCCTTCTGTAACTCAGACGCCACATACTCAGAAACTCCCATCCAAAAGCAGTTTTCTTCTGAGTGGCTTTATGGAATGGGAGCTAGAATGTTTTCAAGATATGGAATATGAATCCTCCAAATCTAAATAGACCAAATATTGGGCCTCCTTGGCTGCCTGTGAAATGTCACAGTGGCGCCTGCCCAGGTTATTCCCCCAAATTTCACTGTTGGGCAGTTTTAGATGATAATATCATGTTAGATTTTTTATTTTTAACATCATGTTATCACTGTAATGTAAAATTACACTGGCTATCTGGACCAAGTCACTTCTAACTAGGGTATGACAGTTGTTTTTACCAACAAGTCAAAACCAACCCATGGCTGAGCCTCCAATGGGTTGTCAGAGGCAGTAAGTTATATGGGAGGAGATTGCTCATTCTTCTCCCACAGACCAGCTGATGGACTCAAACCATGTGCCTTTGGGATTGCAGTGCAGTTTCTTACCACTAGGTCACCAAAGCTCCTGGCTACAACAGTTGTTGTTGTTGTTGTTATGTGCCGTCGATTCGCTTGTGACTCATAGCGTCCCTATGTACGACAGCCCTAAACACGGCTCTATCCTGTGCCAATCGCACTGCCTCTGATACGCCCATCCTGATTACCCCAGTCACTGAATCAATCCACCTCATAGAGGGTCTTCCCCTCCTGCGCTGTCCCTCCACCCTCTCAAGCATGATGTCCCTCTCCAAGGACCCTTCCCTTCTGGCAACATGTCCAAAGTATGTCAGACGAAGCCCCAGAATCAATGTCAAGAAGACAAAGATTCTCACCATTGGACCAATTGACAGCATCAGGATGGATGGCGAAGAGATTGAGATTGTTCACAGCTTCAATTTGCTCGGCTCCACAGTCAATACTCTTGGCACCAGCAGCCAGGAAATAAAAAAAATGTATTGCGATGGGAAAGTCTGCGGTTAGGGACCTCTCTAAAGTACTCAAGAGCAACGGTGTGTCTCTGGAGACTAAGGTGCGTCTGATACAGTTCATGGTCTTTGCTATCACTTGTTATGCATCAGAGAGTTGGACAATGACTAGGGAGGATAGAAGGAGAATTGATGCCTTTGAGCTGTGGTGCTGGAGAACAGTATTGACCGTACCATGGACTGCCAAGAAAACAGATTTATCCTAGAGAGGGTTAAACCAGGCTGCTCCTTGGGGGCTACAACAGTAGGCAGGTAAATATTATCATAATTTCTGACATGCCGAATCCCAGTTACAGTCACTGTGTTGAGAGTCTTCCTCTCTTTTCTCTGACCCTTCACCTTTCCAAGTATGATGTCTTTTTCTAAGTAGTTGTGTTTCTGACAACATGTTCAAAGTAGGTGAGATCAAGTTTCACCTACTTGCTTCTAAGGAGCACCGTAGTTGCACTTTCTCCAAGACAGATTTGTTTTTTCTTTTGGTAGTCCATGGGATAATCAGTACTCATCTCCAACATGACTGTTCAAATGTATTGATTCTACTTTGGTTCCTTATTTGTTACCCAACTTTCAGGTGCATTTGAAGCATTGAAATTACTATGGCTTGAATTATGTGTACCTTAGTCTTTAAACTGATATTCTTTCTCTATAGTTCTTTGGAGAGGTCCTTGACAGCAGATTTGTCCAGTGCGACATATCTTTTGATTTCTTATCTGCTGTTACTCAGGGTTTGGGTTTTTTTTTTTATTCAAGTAAAATGAAATAGTCGACAACTTCAGTCTTCATCTACCATGACGTTGTTTACTGGTCCAGTTGTTGTTTATGTTGTCAAGTCAGTACTAACTCATAGCTGACCTTCCAGCAGGTTTTCAGAGGCTGTTTATTGCATGGAAAGAGATGACCTTTCTCCCAAAGAACAGCTGGTAGGTTGCCAGTACAACTTGTTACCCGCTAAAACACCAATGATGAGAATTTTTGTTTTCTTCCTGTTGAAATGTAGCTCATTTTGAAAGCTGTAGTCTCTGATCTTCTGCAGGAAGAGCTTCAAGCCCTCCTTATTTCCTCAAAATAGCCTGTGTTATGCAGATGATACAATATTTATTGTGCTCATTCAAAACATATATAGATAGACCAAGAAGCAGTTGTCTAAACTTGACTTGTTCTCTAATCCTAATGCCACATTCTTCTTCAAAAAGTCCAACTTCTTGAATGATTTGATCAGCATACAAATGAACAGGTATGGAAAAATGGTCTAGTCCTGGTATACACCTTTCTTGGTTTTAAACTATGCACTGTCCTTTTTGCACAAAGCTTCTTGGTCTAGGTACAGATTTTGCATCAGCACCATTAAGTGCTCTGGGATTCCTGTTCTGCTCCATGTTAGCTATGATTTGTGATCCACTCAAGTTACTCAGGGTGTGTTCTTGGCTTCCTTCCTGGTCTAAACCATTCCTTGGGGAGGTGGGGGAAAGAGTTTGATTGCACACTCCATATAAAGAGGAGGGAAGGAAATGGTAAAGTAAGAAAGTCTGTGATTCAGAGCAAAGCTGGCAGTAATTAAAGTTTAAAACCAGTTTTCCTTCTAGTCATTCAAAAGATCATCTTTGATAAAGGTCAGAAGATCAGTTACTGTTGTTCTTAGGTTCCATTGAGTGGGAGCTGGCTCACAGCTGCAGTTAATTGCAGGAGAGGAGATTGTCCATCTTTCTCCACTGAAGTAGCTCGTAGATTTGAACCACATTCCTTTGGAGTGGTAGCACAGTTCCTTACCACTAGGCAACCAGAGTTCCTATTATAACAGAAGGGAGTAATGTTCTGGCGATAGGCCTGGGTGAAAAGTCAAACTACATCAGTTAAAGGAGCTAACCTTGGTGAGTAGGCTTTCCTCAAAGTTGTGGCATACACACTTTCCAATTTTAAACTATGCAGTGTTTCCTTGCTCTATTCTGACGGCTGCCTCCTGCAAATACAGGTTTCGCATAAGCACGATCAAGTGTTCTGAGATTCCCATTCTTCTCAGAGTCGCAATGGTGTCACTCTGGAGACTAAGGTGCGTCTGATACAGGCTATGGTCTTTGCAATCACTTGTTATACATCAGAGAGTTGGACAATGACTAAGGAGGATAGAAGGAGAATTGATGCCTTTGAGCTGTGGTGCTGGAGAAGAGTAT
>NW_006399964.1:1153220-1156911 GCF_000299155.1 Elephantulus edwardii | reverse complement strand
ACAACAAAACAACCGACAACACAGCCAAATACCTTTGCATAGTCAATGAAACACAGATAGACATTCCTCTGGTATTCTCTGACTTGAGACAGGACAGCTTTTTATAATAATTGGTCTTTTTTAAATATTTCTCTGCTGCTGAGTCATTCTTTTTATATTTAAATGAAATTTTTATTTTATACTGGTTTACTTACAAAGTTCATATACATTGTTTTTCACACCAGACCTTTCCTCCTTTACTCTATCCATCCCTCCATCTACCCATTAGATTGTGCAACCCTATGATTAACATCGCCCCCCACCCAGCCCTCTGGGCCCATCCTCACCCCTTTGCTGCTCCTGTCCATCATACACATTCTACAATAATGGTCTTACAGAGTATTTGTCCTTATGGAACTGAGTTAGTTCACTCAGCATAGTGATCCCCAGTACCTCCCAGGTTAGGTAGTAATTTAAAAACTATTGTTCCTGGATGTTGCGTAGTATACGTCATGTGAATGTACCATAATTTCTCAATCCACTTCATTGTGGCTGGTCATATGGTCTGTTTCCATGTTCTTGTGATGGTGAATAATGCTGATATGAACATTAGTGTACAAGTCTCTGTTTATGCCTCTGTTCTCATTTTCTCAGGGTATTTTCTAAATCATATGGAATTTCTATGTTCGGCCTTTTGAGGAAATGACAAACTGCCTTCCAAACTGGTTGTACTATTTTACTACACCACCAACAGTCTATGAGAGTTTCCATCTCTCCACATCCTCTTTAAAATTTATTGCTTGCTGTTCTGCTAAACTTTGCCACTGCAATTGGAGTGAGATGGTACCTTATCGAGGTTTTGGTTTCCATCTCTTTTATTGTCACTGATGTTGAGCATTTCTTTGTGTGTCTGTTGGCTATTTGGATATCTTCCTCTGTGAAAATTCTTTCCATATATTTTGCCCATTTTATAGTTGTGTGATCAATCTTTTTCTTGCAGGATTCTGTAAACTTTTCTCTAAGATTCTGTAAACTTTTTATATGAGACCATTGTATGAAATGGTATTGCCAAATGTTTTTTTTTTATCCCCAGTCAGTAGATTTTCTTTTCACTCTGTTAGAAAACTTTTTTCAAAAAAAATATTGATTTAAAAAAAAATATTGATTTGTTTACAAAGTTTGAATGCGTTGTTTTTCCCAAAAGATCCTTCTCATTTCCGTCAGCACCCCACCCACCAAATTGTGCAACCCTATGATTAATAGCCCCCCACCGCCCACCCGTTATCATTCCTCCACTTTCACCCTCCCCCCTTGAATCCTCATGGTCATTCTACAGTAATGGTTTTATACATTATTTGTCCTTGTGGGACTGAGTTCCATCAGCATAATGCTCTCCAGTCCCTCTCAAGTTAGGTAGTAATTTATAAAATCATTGCTCCTATATGCTTTGTAGTATTCCATTACATGAATGTACCACAACTTCTCAGGACAACGACTAGGGAGGATGCATCAGAGAGTTGTACAATGACTAAGAAGGATAGAAGGAGAATTGATGTCTTTGAGCTGTGGTGCTGGAGAAGAGTATTGAGGGTACCATTGACTGCTAGAAAAACAGATTCATCGTGGAAAGGGTTAAAATGGGTGGGTCCTTGGAGGCAAGGATTCTGAGGCTCTGTCTGACATAATTTGGACATGTTGTAAGGAGGGACAGGTCCTTGGTGAGGGACAACATGCTTGGGAGGGTGGAAGGACAGCACAGGAGGGGAACACCCTCTATGAGGTGGATTGATTCATTGACTGGGGTAATTGGGATGGGTGTATCAGAGACAGTGCAATTGGCACAGAACAGAGCAGAGTTTAGGGCTGTTATACTTAGGGTTGCTATGAGTCGCAAGCAACTCAACGGCACATAACAACAACAACAACCTATTGCTATGAATTGCCGCATGAGGACTGACTTAGCTGTATCCCAAAAGTTTTGGTATGCTGTATTTTCATTTGTTTAAAGGAACTTTTTTATTTCCTTCTTTATTTCTTTTATAAAACAGTCATGTTCTAGATAAGAGTTGTTTAGCTTCCACATGGGTGGTTTTGTAAGTTTTACCCTCCTGTGGATAATTTCTAATTTTATGGTATTGTGATCTGAGATGATATTTTGTATTATTTTAATGTTCAAAAACAGTTTTAATATTCAGAGTATTGACTGACTTTTTGAGAAATGTTAGATTTTTATTATAGTCTTCCTTTTTTTACATCTCTGTGTGGTTGAGTCATTGTTTTTTTATTTTAAAATATTTTTTATTAAACGTCCCTCAGTATCTGCTTCCCACACATCACATCCTTTAAAACCCTGTAGTGCAGTTCTTCTTTACATACAAGGCTGTCATGAGTAAAAATTAACTTGCCAGAAAAAAAATTTTTTTAAATTATTAGTCTTATACACTATTTGTGAACACAGAAAGTATCATTCTTATATAGTTCCCAGAGATTGGAATGTTACTGTGGGGTTGATGTCCTGGCCTCAGTCTTCCTCACATGGCCTAAGAATTAGAGCAGGTAGGAAAGACTAGAGGGGACGATATCCGAGTTACAGCAGTGGCACAGTGTACAGCTATTTTGTTATTGTTGTTGTGTACTCTTGAATGGAAACTGAGTCATAGCTGACCCTCCAGTGGGTCATCTCATCTCCCATGGACCAGCTGGTGGATTCAAACTGCCTGCCTTTGGGTCAATAGTGCAGCTCTTTGCAATTAGGCCATGAAAGCTCCCTACAGAAATTTTGTTGTTTTTGTTGTGTACCATCAAGTTGAAACTGACCTATAGTTTACGCTCTGGCAGGTTTCCAGACACAGATAATCACAAATTAGGAGATTATCCATCTTTCTCCCACGGAGTAGCTGGTAAATTTAAACCTCATGCCTTTATGATTGCAGTGCAGCTTCTTACCGTGAGGCCACAAGAGCTCCCGACTACTATTTTAGTGCACATTAAAAGAGCTGTTTTTAGTGCTCAGCTAATAGTCTTGACGCAAGCTGAACCTTCCTTAAACCTAGTCGGCCCAATAGGACATTTGAGAGGAAAGTGGAGGAGGCAGGAGCGAAGGTGAAAATAAGTTTTATTAGAAAAGATACGTTCCAGAGAGAGGAACAGGTAACTCTCGCTTAGATGGGAGGAGTGGAGAGGATGTAACTATAGTTAAATTTCTAAGAGAGAAGTTAATCACTCTCCAGAAAAAGGGAAATGGGGAGGCAGTAATCACAGTTATGTTCCTGAGAGAGGAACAGATAAGTCAGTCTCCCAAAGTAAAGAAATGGAGAGTGTGCCATCAGAATGGATATCTGTTATTACAGCTCACGTGCTTGCTCACTTGGACATTCTTTAGGCTTGAGTCTCAACCAATGGGGTGATGATGTGGAAAAATCAGACTTTGGTAGATGATTCCTACTCTGGTCCATGGTTGTTTTGTGTGGTGTTGGATTGTTTGGTTATTTGTTTGTGGTTTTTTATTTTATGTTTTTTGCATATAAAATGTGTATACAATATATTTCACAAATTTCTGCATTCACATTGTATTTCATAGGATCATTCCCTCACTTGTTGTTTGTTGTTATGTGCCGTTCAGTCGTTTGCGACTCATAGCGACCCTATGCACAACAGCCCTAAACCCTGCTCTATCCTGTGCCAACCGCACCGCCTCTGACACACCCATCCC
>NW_006399964.1:1150467-1151510 GCF_000299155.1 Elephantulus edwardii | reverse complement strand
CTTCAGAGTCTCTTCTGACATCCATTTTGGTCTTTTATTCCTCTTCTGTCTTTGTAATGGCCGTTTGCACTCTTCCTGGGTGATACCTTAGATTGTGTTTTATACAATTAATCACCATTGATCTATGCCCACTATCACCCTGTCTTTTCAGGTCCCCACTGGATCTATCTTAATTCCTTCACTTCCCCCCAGTGCCCATTAAACTCTACAACCCCCATGATTTCCCAGCCCCACTGCCCTCAGCCCTTCTCCCCTCCACATCCCCCTTTGAATTCTTATACGCATTCTTATTTATCCTTCTATTTTTATAACATTGGTCTTATTCAGTATTTGTCCTTATGATACTGAATTTGCTCGCTAAGCATAATGCTTTCTAACCTCCCCCATCTTATATACTGTTTTACAAAATCATTGCTCCTGAGTGTTGCATAGTATTCCATCATGTGAATGTACACAATTTCTTAATCCATTGGTTTGTTGATGAACATTTGGACTGTTTCCATGTTCTTGCGATGGTGAATAATGCTGCTATGAAAACTGGTGTACAAGTCTCTGTGTTTCAGTTCTGTTTTGCTTGGGGTATATTCATCAGTGGAATATCTGGGTCATATGGACCTTCTGTGTTCAGCTTTTTGAGGAAATGCCAAACTCTCTTCCAGACTGGTTATACCATTTTATACAATCCCAGCAACAATGTATGAGAGTTCCACCTCTCCACATCCTCTCCAACATTTATTATTTACTGTACTCTTAAACTTTGCCACTACTATTGGGGTGAAATAGTATTTCATTGTGGTTTTGATTTGCATCTCTCTTAATGCCAGTGATTTTGAGCATTTGTTCATGTATCTGCTGGCCATCCAAATGTCTTCCTCTGTGAAAAATCTTTAGATGTCTTTTGCCCATTTTGTAATTGGATTATAAGTCTTTTTCCTATTTTTAAATTTCCATTCATTCATTGTTGCATTTTTCTCCCCTTCCAACCCTTTCCCCTAGTACACTACCTTCTTAGAAAAGTAAAAGAAAAATTCTCTCATTGTTTT
>NW_006399964.1:1148689-1150022 GCF_000299155.1 Elephantulus edwardii | reverse complement strand
CATGGGTGTGCATATATCTGCTTGGATGTCAGTTATGGTCTCTTTGGGGTCTATTCCCAGTAGTGGAATTGCTGGGTCAAATGGTATCTCTATTTGCAACGTTTTAAGAAAGCACCATACCACCTTCCACAGTGGTTGCACCATTTTGCACTCTCACCAACAGTGAATAAGGGTTCCAGATTCTCCACAACTCATCAGTATTTGTTGCTTGCTGTTCTGTTAAATTTTGCTATTCTGACTAGGGTGAGGTGATATCTCATAGTTGTTTTATAAGTCTTTTTCTTGTGTAGGCCCTGTAGGATTCTGTAAATTTTCATTATGAGACCTTTTGAGGTGTCATTTCCAAATGTTTTTTCCCCCAGTGTGTGTTTTCATTTCACTCTATTGGGGGAAAGTTTTGATATACAGGGATTTAATCTTTAGAAGATTAAACATTTAGAACATTCATTGATGTTATACTCTTCTTTTTGTGCATTTCTGGCTGTATTTGCCAGCCTATTTATACCATAAGCTCAGCTTTCTAAGTTTGGTCCCATTTTGTGACTTAGGATCTTTATGCACTTTATGCCTAGGTCTCCGGTCCCCCTTGAGTTGATTTGTGTTTATGGTGAGAGGTATGCATTCTGCATCAGATTTCTGTAGGTAGCAGTCTAGTTTTGCCAGTGTCATTTGTTGAAGGGGTTGTCATTTCCCCATTTGATAGGTTTTGTTTCTTTGTCAAATACCAGTTGACTGTAGGTAGATGGGTTAATTTCTGGGTTCTCTTTTCTGTTCATTTGGTCTATGTTCCTGTCATTGTATCAAGTACCATGCTGTTTTGTTTGCTACTGCACTGTAATAGGTTTTGAGGTCAGGGATTGCTACACCTCCTACTTAATTTTTATATTTCAGAAGTGTTTTGCTTATTTGAATCTCTTTGCTCGCCAAATAAACTTGATCATTGCCTTTTCAATCTCCTTAAAAAATTAATTTAGTACCTGTATTGAGATTGTGTTATACATGAAGATTGCTTTTGGTTGTTATTATTGTTGTTGTGTGATCCATAGTGACCGTATAAACAGCACATCTGAACGCCTTCCTGTCCTGCGCCATCTTCACACTTCCTGACACACTCGAGCCCATTGCAGCAGTCACTGTGTCAGTCCACCTGGTTGAGGGTCTTCCTCTCCCTCACTGACTTCCACCCTTCCAAGTTTCGTGTCCCTCTCCAAGGAATGACTCCTCCTAGGATTGTCACTTTCACTATATTGAGTCTTCCTGCCCACGGACACAGAACATTTTCCCATTTGTTTAGTTCTCTTATTGTTTCTCACAGTAGTGTTTTGTAGTTTTC
>NW_006399964.1:1145376-1147594 GCF_000299155.1 Elephantulus edwardii | reverse complement strand
ACCTGGACCAGAAAGCTTTTGTGTGAACAAAGCAGAGGAACACTGCATAGTTTCAAAACAAGAAAAAGGTGTACCAGGGTTACATTCTCTTTGTATACCTATTCAATCTGTATGTTGAGTAAATTATTCAAGAAACTGGACTCTATGAAGAGGAATGTGATATCAAGATTGGAGAGAGACTCACAAATAACCTGTGTTATGTAGATGACACAATCTTGCTTGCTGAAAGTGAGGAGGACTTGGTGCACTTGTTGTAGAAGATTGAGGAATGCAGACTTTGGTATGGATTACATGTCAATATCAAGAAAACAAAGATTCTTACCTATGGACTGACAGGCAAAATCAAGATGGGTGGAGAAGATCTTGGTCGAAACTGTTAACAACTTCGTCTTGCTTGGATCCACAATTAACACCCTTAGAACCAACAGTCAGAAAATGAGACATTTTACACTGGAAAAAATCTGTCAGTTTGAGGACTAAGGTGCATCTCATTTGGGCCATAGTCTTTCTGATCACTTGCTATGCATCTAAAATTTGGACAGTGAATAAGAATTGATGTCTTTGAGCTGCGGTGCTGGAGAAGAGCACTGAACATCGCATAGATGTCCAAAAGAACACATATGTCTTGGAGAGGGTGTAGACAGAGTGCTCTTTGGAGGCAAGAATGATGTGGCTTCACCTCACATACTTTGGACATTTTGCAAGGAGGGGCTATTCCTTGGAGAAGGATGTGATGCTAGGAAGGGTGGAGGGTCAGCGAAGGAGAGGAATTGATGCGTTGACTGCCACAATGGGCTCTTGTGTGTCAGAAATTATGAGGATGGCACTGGATAGAACAGGGTTCAGATCTTTTGTTCATGGAGTCACTATGAGTCATACTCAACCTGATGGCACCTAACAACAACAACATTGTAAATGGTATTGCCTTCTTATTTTCCT
The DNA here is from genome assembly GCF_000299155.1 of Elephantulus edwardii. Classification (NCBI taxonomy): domain Eukaryota; kingdom Metazoa; phylum Chordata; class Mammalia; order Macroscelidea; family Macroscelididae; genus Elephantulus; species Elephantulus edwardii. The sequence continues at coordinate 1,146,655 of NW_006399964.1, read as the reverse complement.
TCTCTGTGTTTGCTTTGTTAATTTAGAGGAATCTCACTGACTTGTATATTGATCTCATATCCTGCCATTCAACTAAATTGGTCTAGTAGGTCTTTGTTGAGTCCTTGAGGATATCTGTGTATGTCATCATATATACTGCATTTATTGACAGTTTTACCACCTTTTCACCAATCTGTATACCTCCTATTTTCTTCTATTGTTATATTACCCTAGCAAGTACTTCTAATACAATATTTAACAGGAGTGATGAAAGTGGGCATCCTTCCCTGGTCCCTGCTCACCAGGAGAATGCCTTTAGTCTTTCTCCATTGAGAATAATATTGACTCTTGGTTTGGCATGTGTATTTCTCACTATGTTGAGGAAATTCCTTTCTATTCCTATTTTAATCAGGAAGAAGTGACGGATTTTGTCAAAGATCCTTTGTGCGTCACTTGATATGATTATGTGGACTTGTTCTTTACTTTGTTAATGTCCTGAATTACATCGTTTTTCTCATGTTGAACCCTCCTTATGTACCTGTTATGAATTCCACTTGGTCATGATGAATTATTTTTTTCATATGTACTATTGGATTCTATCGGCCAGGATTTTGTTAAGGATTTTTGCATCTATGTCAATAAGAGATATTGGTCTGTGGTTGTCTTTTTTGGTAATGTTTTTGCTTGGTTTTGGTATCAGAGTTATGCTTGCTTCATAGAATGATTCTTCATTTTATATTTAAAAAATAAATTAAGTAGAATTAGTAATAGATCTTCTCTTAATGTTTGGCAAAATTCAGCTATGAAGCCTTCTGGACCAAGACTTTTTGGGAGGGGAAGATTTTTTTATGACCTGTTCTATTTCTTCTTTTGTCATGAATCTATTCATTCAAGTGTTCTACATCTGTCTAAGTCTGGGTAGGGTATGAGTTTAAAATAATTTATCTATTTATTCTAAGTTTTGAAAGTTATCAGAGTATAATTTTTCATAATGTTATGTTACTCATTTAATTTCAGCTAGTTCTGTTGTGATATCACCTGTTTCATTTCTTATTTTAGTTATTTGTGTCCTCTTTCTTTTATTAAATTTGCTAATAGTTTGTCTATTTTACTAATGGATGGTCCATTGTTCTTGATGTCACTGATGGCATATTGAGTCTTATATGCCTAAAATGTTAACCAGGTCGCTTTTGGGAAGATGTTTACTGCACATGTCAAGACGTTGAGGTACTGAGATTCTCCCTATGAGGCTATGCTATATGTTCCCTTGTTTTGATTGTAGGACTGAAGCTCAATGTCA
>NW_006399964.1:1130406-1132811 GCF_000299155.1 Elephantulus edwardii | reverse complement strand
CTTGTATCCTGCCACTTTGTTGAATTGGTCAACTATGCCCAACTGGTTTTTTGCTGAGTCTTTGGGGTTTTCTAAGTATGCTATCATATCATCTACACAGAAAAATAGTTTTGCCTACTGTTTGCCAATTCGGATGCCCCTTATTTCCTTCTCTGGCTTTATTGCTGTCTGTCTCTAGTACTTCCAATACAATGACTGAATCTCTTTTGTTATCCTCACGTTTATTCTATGTAAAAGGAGTACAGGCCCACACAGAAGAGTAACAGGTAATGGTTTGCACATGTGCTTAACATGTGATGGATCAAGCTTTACAAAATTCCAGTAAGAGCTCAATATTATATACATGAAATAGCTACTTAATCTGAAAATCATATTTCTTGATGGGACACAAACTATTTTCCCATCTGACTCTTGTGTTTACTTCACATACATCGTTGTAAATACACATGCATTCACAAAAACATCACCATAAGAACCTGGTGTTTATAGTAAAGTCTCTAAACAGAAAACATACCAGCAATTTACAAAACTCAGTACATTGGTACACACAGATATAGTCAATCCCAAAATCTCTCAGAAACAAAAGCATTCTGTGAATGACTCCTTTCACAGATTATTGTCATGTAATTTCCTTATTAATTCCCAGCCAGGCTTTCTCACATTCTGATGTGCTAGAGGCACTAGTTTCTCACAGCTAAGAAGTAAAAAGCCTAGAGGAGAAAAGAAACAATCAGAATGGTTGATCTTTTCTAAAAAAAGGAAGAAAAGAATGTAATTCCAATTCGTTCATAGTAGAGAACGCTTCTTAATGCACCCAAAGGGAAATCCCAATTAATACAAAAATAATTCTGACTTTATTATTCTGTAACTCAGTGAATGTCTGTGTTAATTTTAACTCTCCTTTCTTGCAAGAAGAAAGATTTGTGCATGCAGCTTAATAATACACTTCTCTCGGTCTTACTGAAATGTACCATTTAAACCACATTTGATTGCAAAGCCACGTGGCTCTGCGCCCCTGCTGAGGCTCTTACAGGCCATTATTAAGAGGGACCCCTTCAGGGGCTATAATTTGGAACTCAATTTGCCATAAAATTGTCCTAAGTGTCACCTTAGTAATGGGAGATCATGTGCCCGTGAAACACATCAAACTGAAGCATGGGACTTGTTGGAAGTGAATGTCAAAACTTCCCCAATAATAAGAAGATGCTAGCAATCATATGAGAAGAAAATGTCATTGTGTGTCTCAGAGATAATGAGAGGAAAAGATGAGATTGCTCCACCTACCCTCCTTGAGTTGAGTCCACAGTCCCCATCATTAAACCTTCACAAAGTAAATACATTGGACATTTTTGTTAGCCAACCTGTCCCTTATATTGATACTACTGGTACCCATTTTTCTGACGAGAAATCAGTGTGTGACCTAGCAGAGGAATTTTATGCCAATGCAATATGCAAAATGTAGCTTAGACATCAATTTCAGCAAAACAAAACAGGGTTTGGTTATGAAAATATTAAAATTTCTGAGTCATCTTGATTGTATAAATGGACTTTCTTTCAAAAAAGTGTGATATCTGAGAATTCCCTTGGGGGGGGGGAAATCTAGGCTTTGGGGATCCTACCAGGTAATTTTGGTGTTGGTAAGATTGTTGAAGGCCAGGAAGCTCCGGAAGAAGGCAAAGACTGAGGATCATGGCTCTCTTGACGTGCAATCTTCACCATGACAAGGCACCATCAAGTAGATCACTATTGAAAAAGTGACAGTAGTTCTAGAGGAAGTTCTTTGTTTCCTTCTTAATCTGTGGGCTCTACATTCTTTTAATATCCACATCATGGCTTCCCATGTGGGCAAGCTTCCCAGCACAGGGGCCTGTGTGGCAAAGGATGCACTACATTCCCGACAGTTCTTTCTTGGTTGTCCTGAGGGTCTCAATCTTCTCTGTTCTCTCTCCTTCCATCTTCCATGGAGCAAAAAGTCATGCAGACCAATCCCAGAGAAATTCCTCTTAAATCTGATCAAGGTTGCAGTGAGACTAAAGGTGCCGTATTGCACTCTTTATCTTTTTTACAATTGCTTTGTTGACATTAGAGGATCATTGTGAAATTTTCACATTACATCAATATTGTTAGGTACCATCAAGTCCTCTACAATTCATAGCAACCCTACAACCAATAGATCTGAACTCTGTCCTATCTGGAACCATTCTTGTCATCTGAAATATGCTCAAGCCCATTGTTAACAGTCACTGTGTCAGTACATCTTATTTAAGATCTTCCTCTCTTTCTCTGACTCTTGACCTCTGCCAGCATGATGTCTCTCTCCAAGGACTGATACCTCCTGATAATGTGTTCAAAGTATGTGAGATGAAGTTTGATCAGTAGGCCACCTTAATCTTAATGTTGTTGTT
>NW_006399964.1:1123884-1130306 GCF_000299155.1 Elephantulus edwardii | reverse complement strand
TAGAGAGGGTAAAACCAGTCTACTCCTTGGAGGCAAGGATTCTGAGGCTTCATCTGACATACTTTGGACATGTTGTAAGGAGGGACAGGTCCTTGGAGAAGGACACCATGCTTGGTAGGGTGGAGGGACAGCGCAGGAGGTGAAGACCCTCTATGAGGTGGATTGATTCAGTGACTGGGGTAATCAGGATGGGTGTACCAGAGGCAATGCGATTGGCACAGGATAGAGCGGGGTTTAGGGCTTTTGTACAAACGACTCAATGACTCTATGGCACATAACAACAACAACAACAACAACAACAACAGGGTCTGGTCTTGGACACTTTGTTTGCTTCTTGCTCTGTACCAGCCCTCTCTTAACTTGAGTTTAATCTAGTTGGAACAACTTTTCTTGCCCTTTGCTTTTTATGGTCCTGCAATATGAATTTCTGCATCATCACACTTTTTCTTTTCATAACTTCTCCTCATTCCATGAATTCCTACCCTATCAGGAAAAGTGAATAGGAATTATTAATTAGATACCAGACATTTATTAAAATGGGTGACGACAAATGCAACATATGATAGGAGGATGAACAGACTTTGTGGGCATGGTGATTAGTTTTCTAAAACAAAATGTGTATGAATAATTAAATTTAAAAAACAATATGGTTTGTAAACTTTTGCTCAACTGACAATTAGAAAGAAGGGGGGGATTTACAAATGCACCAAGGGGAAAAAAGCTTCCCTCTTGTGTGAATTACTGGCTCATCAGGAGATGCTGATTTCCTGAAAATGAGTGTTTTAACCTATTGTGATAAGAAACCTCTTTTTAGCTTTGGTAGTGAGAACTGCCTGGAGTGGGTGGCAGGAATTTTTTTAAGTAGAAAGGAGGCTGACCAGCTCGCTCAGTCCACCTCTGCTATGTGGGAGCCTGTTTACCTGAAGGGACTTTACTCACTATCATTTCCAGGTCTACCTTCCCTACTGGTCTCTTTTGTCCTGTGGGTGTGTTAGGGGAACCAAGGATAGAGGGGTATTTTTCCTGACCACCCAGCTCATCCAGCATCCTGTTATTTTAAGGATAATTTTAAGGTGTGCTGAAAAATACCTTTCCTAGCAGCTGGGAGTACTGCTCAGAGCTCATAGAAGGGAACCCCTGAGTGTCTGTAACACACAGTCCTGGCTACAATTGTGCTCCTTAATGTGACTGAGAACTTTTCAGCCAGGAGAGGGGGTCATATAGGGATGGAAGCTGCTCCTTAAAGGCACATTTTCAGCCACTCAGGCAGAGACCAGCGGCAGGTCCCTCTTTACAGCCTCTCAGCCCATCTCCCTAGGCTCAGCCCAGCCCTCCCCATAAATTGAGTCTGAGTCCTCAGGACTGTGGAGCCTGCCTCCCTACATGACTGTGGTCCTCCTCTTCTCTTCTAAGAGCTCCCCTTGGGGAGGGGGGCAAAAAGCAAAAAGAAAGCCTTCATTAGGGTGGCCACAGAAACAGGGGCTGTGTGAACCCTAATTAGTGGCCTTGAACCATTCTTTCTTAGTTGCAAAGGAAGGAATCTCTGAGGTCCTTATTAAAGCCTACACAACTTCTAAAGAATGTTGAAATGCGGATTTCTGAGTCTCTTTGCACTGACAGGAATATAAATAGGTCCTGAGGGCATTTGAACCCCAAGGAGGTCAGTACAGCCCTGCTTCACCCAGTTTACCCCTTGGAGAGGTGGCACAGGAAAGAGCAGCTCCCAGCTGTGTTTATAGAGCACTTCACAGAATATTCAGGGCTTTCTCACCTATTCTTGCCTTTGATCTTCAGCACCATGGGATGAGGTAAGCATTACCTCACCTCTTGGATGGGAACAAGTCATCAAGGGAGAGAGAAAGGGAGAAAGGTGTGTGAAAAAGATCAAAATACAGGAGGGAGTATTTGGCTATTCATTCATTCGTTCATTCATTCATTAGACAAGTATTTATTGGTTATCTTCATGTGTTGATGTAGGATACTAAGAAATTAAAAAGAAAAGTCAAAAGAATCTGCTTATGAAACAGGACCCACACCTAACACCATAGACAAAAATCAACTCAAGATGGATCAGAGACCTGGGAGTAAAGCCCAAAGCCATAAAGTTCATAAAAGACAAACTGGGACCAAGCTTAGAAGGCCTAGTCCATGGTATAAAGAGGCTGACAATGACAGGCAGAGATGCACAACCATGAGAAGATAGAATTGATGAATGAGACCTTCTAAAGATTAAATTATAGTGTGTATCAAAATCGTTCTTTCCAATAGGGTGAAAAGAAAACCCACCGACTGGAAAAAACATTTGGGAATACCATCTCAGACAAGAGTCTCAGAACAAAAATTTTCAGAATGCTCTTGGGCCTCCAAATTAAAAAGAGCAATAACCCAATTACAAAATGGGCAAAAGACATGAAAAGACTTTTCACAGAAGACATTCGGATAGTTAACAGACACATGAAGAAATGCTCAAAATCACTGGCAATAAGACAAATGTAAGTCAAAACGACAAAGAGATACCATCTCACCCCAGTAGCAGTCACCACGTTTAACAGGACAGCAAGGAGTAAAAGTTGGCAAGAATGTAGGGAGATGGTGGGATTGCAAAATGGTACAACCACTCTGGGAGACAGCTGACATTTTCTCAAAACATTGAACATAGAACTCCTTATGATCCAGCTATTCCACTCCTTGTAATATATCCAAGGAAATTAGAACGCAAATGGAGATTTGTACACCAATGTTTACAGTAGCATTATTCGCCATTGAGAGAATGTGAAAACAGCCCAAATGTCCAACCACAACAGAATGGATTGAGAAATTGTAGTACATTCACACAATAGAGTATCATGCAGCACTCAGGAGCGACGATTTAAAAAAAAAAACAACTACATGACTTGGGAGAGACTGGAGAGCATTATGCTGAGTGAACTAACTCAGTTTCATAAGGACTAATACATTGAGGTCTATGATTTCCTCTTGCTCCAATACAAAACTCAAGGCCTCCATTCTTCCATCATCCTTATTCATTTTCCAACTTTCAGATGCATAGCAAGTAATTTAAAAGACCATGGGGTTGCATCAGGTCCACCTTAATTTTTAAACTGACATTATTATTCTTTTAGCTCTTTGGAAAACAGCTTTGTTCACCACTATACTCTTTGAGCTCTTTGGAGAGATCCTTGTAAACATATTCTCCCAATGCAATTTATCTTTTGATTTCTTGGCTTCCTGTATCTAGGGTGTTGATTATGGATCCAAGTGAGATGAAATCATAGACCTGAATCCCTCCTTCTACCATGTTTTTTGCCTGTTCATGCATTGGTGAGAATTTTTGTGTTCTTGGTGTTGAGGTATAATTCAATAATATTGATTATTATAATTATTCAGTATTGAAGGCTGTAGTCTTTGATCTTCTGCATGGGATAAAATTCAGTCACAGGTTTTTGGCTGTGGTTAGCCTCAGAGCTTCAATCCTACAGCACTTGGTTTGTGGAAGGCTGAGATCCACGACAGCCCTGACCCCACCCTGAGTTTTGACATAAACTCAGATGCCATTTGAGTTCCTTATGTTATTACTCCAGTGCTTGCCGACCATCAAACCAGCAGTGTGATTATGCCAAGACAGGTTGAGGCAAGCCCAGGGAGGGGCAGTGTGTCCTCAGATTATACAAAGAATGAGGGGACGTGTCTGAACCTCTCCTTAACTTACTGAAAATAACGTCATGGTATCTAATTTAACAGTTGGAGTCCTGGTGTTGTCTTGTAGACTTAAGCTTTGACTCAAGTTTTACTATGTAGAACTACCATGTAGAAGGCCCCAGAACTAATCCATAACCCCTTTTATAAAATCTCATTTCCCCCCACTTCTTATAGTAGTCCTTTTCCCCCACACCTGTGACAGTAATGAATTGACTTAGCATCGATCATCACTGGTGACAGTTTTCTTTCTTCTCCTTTGTGTATGTGACAATCACAGCAGGAGTCAGTGAACTCCATCAACCTCTGAACTGGGTGCTTGATGACTTCCATCAAAGGACACTTGGAAATGCCTTGGAGAGAGTGTAGCCAGAGTGCTCCTTGGAGGCAAAGATGGCAAAGCTTCACCTCATATAGTTTGGGCATTTTGTTAGGAGGCACTAATTCTTAGAGAGGGCCATCATGTTTGGAAAGGTGGAGAGTCAATGAAAGAGAGGAAGACCTTCAACCAGATGAATTGACACAGTGACTGCAGCAAGGAACTTGAGCGTGTCAGAGATGATGAGGACGGCTCGGAATAGGACAGGGTTCAGATCTTTTGTTCATGGGGTTGCTATGAGTCAAACTCCAGGGCACAGCATCTAACAACAACTTACAGGATTGCTGTGAGTTGAAATTGACTGTAAATTGAAGGCAGTGGGCGTGGTTTTAATTGTGGGGTTGGGGTGTTTTTTTTAAGAGAATGTACTTTAACCTGAGGTCTTCCTTCTTTGCCCTGTCCTCCTCATGTCCCGCCCTCAACTGTAGCATATCCCTAAGAATGTTAAGAGGAAGGGGAAAGGGTGACTAGAAAATCACTGAAGAGAGAGGACAGGAGGGGAGAGATTAAAAGGACAGAACGAGTATGAGGATCCAAGAGGGGGAGGTGGAAGCAGAGGTGAGGATGTGCAGTGGGGTGGAAGGGTATTAATCATGGGGTCGCACAATATGATGGGCACGGGGGTAAGGGAAGGATCTGGTGTGAAAAGCAATGTATTAGAATTTTGTAAACTAGTGTGAAAAATGTAAAATAGAATGTATATGAATTATTATATGAAACACAATGTAAATGAAAGACTGTATAAAACACTGTGTATTTTGCTTCACTCATCCCTCCTTCCTCCCTATTATTAACCACCCCGCCACCCACAATCTTCACCCCTCTGCTCCCCCACCCCTTGGATCTTCATATTCATTCTACAGTAACAGTCTTCTACAATATTTATCCTTATGAGACTGAGTTAGTTCACTTCACATAATGCTCTCCAGTCCCCAAGTTATGGAGTCATTTACAAAATCTTTTGAAGCAAGGATTTTTTATAGTTAGTATTTGGACTTGTTAAGGTCAAAATAAGATGTTTGTGGTGTTTTTTGGGTGTTTTTTTTCCCCTTTGACTCTTTGAATTCACCATAGTGACTGTCTTATTTTTTTCCTTTCCCTCCTCCTGGCCTGGTGATCTTCTTTTAAAGGTCAACTTCTCTGTCATTTTGAGATTGTTTCTTTAAAATAAAAGAGGTATTGAATTTCTTCATTTTTTTCATCTCCTTTCTCTTGCTATTGAAATCCCTTCCCATCCTCTAGGTATTGTCTACAGAGAAGCCTCTAGAAGTGCCACCCCCATGTCTCAAACTCAAATGCACTGCCATGAGTTGGTATCTGGTCCTAGTGACCCTCTATCAGAGTGACAAGGGTATAAATACTAATGGGAGAAGACTGTCCATCTTTCTTCAACAAAGCAGCTGGTGGATTCAGCTTTAGTTAGCAGACTTATCGACAGTACCACCAGAGCCTCCCTTTAAGTCCCATGTCCAGAGCACCCAAGAAAAGCCCCATTTACCACATGCTGCTGGGTTTGCATTTAAATCTACCCTCTCTGTAAGGCAGGAATATAAGACATGAATGTTACCTGCTCTCCTAGGGCCTAGCACAATGCCTGCAAAAAAGTAGTTAGTCAATATATTATCAGTGGATGAGTAGATTCAATAGTCACACAGCAGAGGACCTAAATTCTTTAAAGGAAATCAGCATAGAAAAGAAGATGAACAATACTTTACCCTTTTTTAAAAAAAAAATTGTAACTGTTTACAAAGAGATTTATTTCATTCATCATTCATGCATACTTACCTTCCTCCCCCTCCCCTGATTCCCTGTATAATGTTTGTCCTGTTCCAGGTATTAACTGCCACACAAAGAGTTTTTAATAGTCAGTTCTTCTCAAGTTGTCTTTCACCTATTCCAGTGCAGTGTTCATAACCCATTCTTTTCACCTCTTCCCCACCTTGCCCCTCCTTTGTCTCCTTCTATTACAACAATGGGCTTGTGAAGTATTTGTTCCTTTGTGACTGAGATATATCACTCAGCATAATGTTTTCCAGACTCATCCACATTATATAGTGTTTTACGAGTTCATTGTTTTTCAATGCTGTATGGTATTTCATCATGTGAATGTACCAGTTTCTCTATCCATTCAATTGTTGATGCCCGTTTGGGCTGTTTCCGTCTCTTTGTTATTGTGAATAATGCTGCAATAAACCCGGGTGTGCGTACATCTGTGTTGCAGCTCTGATTTCTTTTGGGCATATTCCCAGTACTGTGATATTGTTGTTGTTGTGTACTGTGTAGTCAGTACTGACCCATAACTGATGCTCCAGCAGGTTTTCAGAGGCAATTATAACCTGGGAGGAGA
>NW_006399964.1:1111698-1115858 GCF_000299155.1 Elephantulus edwardii | reverse complement strand
CAGTCAAATGCCTTTGCATAATCAATGAAACACAGATAGACATTCTTCTGGTATTCTCTGCTATACTGAGCAAATTATTCGAGAAGCTGGACACTGAAGAAGAATGTGGCATCGGGATTGGAGAAAGACTCATCAATAATCTGTGCTATGCAGATGACGAAGCCTTGTTTGCTGAAAGTGAGGAGGACTTGAAGTACTTGCTGCAGAAGGTTAAACACGGCAACCTTCAAAATGGATTGCGTCTCAGTGTCAAGAAAACAAAAAATTCTCATCACTGGATCAATAAGCAACATCATGACAGATGGAGAAAGAATTGAGACTGTTAACAATGTCATCTTACTTGAATGCACAATCAACACCTTTGATACCAGCAGTAAGGAAGTCAAAATACCTGTGATGTTTTCTTCTAATACTTCTTCTGATGGAGCTCTGGTGGCCTAGTGGCAAGAAGCTGTGCTGCAATCCTGAAGGCACATGGATTGGATCCACCAGATGCCCCTTTGGAAGACGGAGAATCTCTTCCGGTGCCAGTTGAATCTGATTTGATCGCACACAACAACAAACAAAAGAAAATAAATAAATAGATGATAGATGATAGATAGATAGATAGATAGATAGATAGATAGATAGATAGATAGATAGATAGATAGATGAGAGAGAGAGAGAGAGAGAGAGAGAGAGACTTCTTCCACAATTTTCTCAGTGACTTCCCTGCACTCCTATGTTTTGGAATTCCAATCATGTTGTTCCTTTTTATGTCATCCACATGATTCTAATGTTTTCTTAATTTTCTTTATGTCTCATCTCTGATTTTTTATCTAGTATGTTTTAAGTAAGACTTTTTTCTACCAGCTCAATGACTCTCTATTCCATCTCTTCAGTTCTACTTTTTTGTCCTACCAGTGTGTTGGATAGTTCTGCCATTTCTGTCTTAGTATTCTGGCTTACATTTTTATGCTTTTCTGTTATTTCCAGTATTGTGTTGACTGTACCTTCTCTGTCTTATGATGATTTTTTAAGTTCTTGTACTTTTTTTAATCTATACTATCAATTCTTTCTTCCTCCCCCCCCCATTTCCTTCCATAGCTGTTCAAGTTGCTCTTCATCAATATATGTTTTTTTCTGGATTGCTGTCTCTGCGGTATTTGCTCTCTTAATGGCTTTCATTGTTCCTTCCATCATACACATCTTCTTCTGTAGCTGTTCAAATAACTCTACACCAACATATTTCCTCCGTTTCTCTCTATCTGTATTCATGGGTATTTATGTGTCTACATTTTTAGGGGAAGGGTTATCTTGTTTTTTTTACATGGTGACTAAGGCAGACTACTGCTTTCTTGACGTAATGTGAGTCTTTTCTTAGTATATTTTAGGTTGTTGTAACTATATAATGACACAGGGTATGGCAATGTTATGTGAAGGACCTGTTTATTAGTGCTCTCCTCTTGGGAACAACATTCAACCCTGAGTGGGATGACTGTTGCCCTCCAGAAACAACATCTTGACCAGGCCTCTTCTGCTTGAGCTTAAGAAATCCTGTGTAATCAGACAGCAGTATTTAAGGCCAGAGTACCTGTGATATTGGTGCTCAAGCACTTGACAGTGGGGGTGGCAGCTGGGCAGTCTCCAGGCAGGAGGGCAACAGTGTATCCAGGTGGTGGGGATGTGGGGACTAGAGGTGGTGGGGGCAGTGGTCTAGTGCTTTGGGTGGGATTGGAGTCTGGGCCACCAGCAGTCTGGAATTCAAAAGATATATTACACTTGGAAAATCTGTATTCAATGACCTCTCCAAATTAATGAGGGTCAATGATGTCAGTTTGAGGACTAAGATGCTCCTATTTCAGGCCATGATCTTTTCAGTCACTTACTATGCATCTGAAAGTTGGGAAAAAAGACTAAGTATGACAGATGAATAATTGATGCCTTTGAACTATGGTATTGGAGAAGAGTATTGAATATCCCACGGATTTCCAAATGAAAATATATCTTGTAGAAGGTGCAACCAGAGTGCTCCTTAGAGGCAAGGATTCATCTCACATTCTTTGGACATGTTGTTAAAAGAGGTTGTTCTTTGGGAAGAAACATCCTTCCTGGGAAGGTAGAGGAATGGTGGAAGGAGAGGAAGACCAACAACCAGGCTGGTTGACCCAGTGACTGCAGCAATGGGCTTAAGTGTGTCAGAAGAGATTGTGAGGAAGGTACAGAATAAGACAGGGTTCAAATCTGTTGTTCACAGGATCATTATGAATCATACTTGACCTGATGGGACCTAACAGCAGTAGTAAGCCACCAAAGTTCCCTTTCTGTTGTTAGAGACTGAATTCTTCCCTGGCAAAAGTAACAACCCTATAATATTTGGTGGAGGGAACAAGCAATTTAAGTTTAAAAAAACTAGATCACAGGTCCTAATCCTAGGGGAATTAGGGAGAAAATCTTGCAAGCTGTTTTTCAAAGAACCAAGGCAGAAGGCAATTTAAAGTAACATATTGCATTACACACACCTAAAACAAAACTTGCAATATTTCTCACTGTCTTCATTTTGGATGGAAAATTAAAGCAGTTTTAGATTGATCATAAATTTTTTGGTCAGTTTCAGAAGGCAATGATGCAACAGTCATGGCTATGCAGATGGAAATCTGAAGCTTAGGTGGACAGTGATTGATCTGGGGTAGAATTCTTGCCTTTTATGCAAAAGACCCATATGTGATAATAATTTGGACCATAAGAATAACTTTTATTTTGAGAGCTTATTGTTGTTATTAAGAGTTTTGATTTGGGTACGACTCATAGGGATTCTATGAACAACAGATTTTTTTTAGGGTGTCCATTCATTCATTTATTTTCCTATAAAATGAGTTAGAAGTAATGTTGTGTGAGTTATCAGGAAGTGCAAAACCTTCTACAAGTTTTTTCATCAGTGATTCTCACAGTAACCTTGTGGGAGAAGAAGATAAATAATGCGTGCATACATACATGTGCACACATATAATATGTGTACATATGTCAATACATTTACACAGAAATATGCATTGTTGTTACTGTTAGATGCCATTGAGTCAAGTATGACTTATGGTGACCTTATGGACAACAAATCTGAACCCTGTCCTATCCTGTGTCTTCCTTACAATCTTTGATACATTTAAATCCATTGCTACAGTCACTGTATCAATCCACCCAGTCAAGGGTCTTCCTCTCTTTCACCATCACTCCATCTTCCCAAGCATGATATCCCTCTCCAAAAAAAGAGCCTCTACCACCAACATGCCCAAAGTATGTGAGATGAAGCGTCATCATTCTTGCCTCTAAGGGGCACTCTAGCTACATCTTCTCCAAGACATATCTGTCTGCTCTTTTGGTAGCCCATGGGCTATTCAGTACTCTTGTCCAACATCACAACTCAAAAGCATTAATTCTTCTTCTATAATCCTTATTCACTGTCTGGCTCTCAGAAGCAGAGGAAGTGATTGAAGACTATGGTCTGAACCAAGTCTATCTTAGTCCTCGAACTAATGTCATTGCTCCTCAGTAATTTGGAGAGGTCCTTGACTTCAGAATTTTCCAACACATTAGAATGAATATATTCTAACTATATATATAGTTAATGTGTGTGTATGTATTCTATTTCAGTAAGGACAATTCATTTCCCCTCCTTAATGAAAAGGATCTAGGATAAACACCGTCTTCCCATCTCCAGATGCTAACTGGCCTCCCTAGTAAATGGTGGACTTTTGGGGTTGCTTTTTGTTGTTGTCAAGATGAACCTTTATTAAGTAGCATTACACAGATCACCACTGGTGAGAGCACTTCCACTTTATTAAATCCATGAATAAATATGAAATCTGTCTCAGCTTCCTTGCCATTTTATTTCTAAATTCATTGATCACACTCTAGAAAAAGAACCTGATTGGCCAAAATAAACTGTATCACCTACCTGAGAGCTAACTTTCAGATCATCTCCTTTACATAGCATTTAAACAGCAACACAAACACTACACATTCTGTTCATTTGAAGAGGCACATCACATAGCTTTCCCTGTAATTTATGGTACCAATTTTCAAATGTTTTCTTTTTTTTTTAAATTTAGGTTGTTTATTTTTCATTTCAATGAACATCTACAGAGATTTTGGGATTCCATTCATTCATTGTTGCATCCTTCTCC
>NW_006399964.1:1106050-1111598 GCF_000299155.1 Elephantulus edwardii | reverse complement strand
CCCCCCCCCGCACCTCCCCAAACCCCACCCCCTAGCCCCAAATATAATCCACTCTACAACCTTCATTGCATACTCCTACGACAAAAATAATGTTTTCTTATAAGTCTCTACCCATGTGACCTAATCATTAACCATTCCCATGTATTAGTATAGATCATTACACTGGAACTTTTTTTTAAACATAAACAAGGTGGAAACTAGATGTACTTCTTAAACTTCTGTCCATTGGGAAGATAATGTTTTCAAAACCGTCTCTCAAGAACACTCCTGATACAAAATGTTCTAGTGCCTTAGTTTACTCTGACAAAGGCCAACATATCACAAAGTGCAATCTGTGTACCAGGTCTACTGTTTTCTTAAAAGATCTGTTTTAAAAGATCAAGAGATCTTTCAGCAGATTTGTCCACTAAGATGTGTCTTTTAGTGTCATCACTGCTCCTTCCATTGACATTAAGTGTAGAGCCAAGTAAAATTAAAACCTTGGTCTCTTTAATTTTCTCTTTATCATGATGTTGTTTATTGGTCCAGTCATAGGAATTTTGCTTTATTTATGTTGAGGTGTAATCTGCACTGAAGGTATGAATAGACTGAGCTTCTTCAATAAGTGCTTCAAGTCTTCATTGCTGAAACTGAGGAGGACCTGAAGTGCTTGCTTCAGAGGCTTAAGGACTGCAGCCTTCAATGTGGATTGAGGCTCAATATCAAGAAGACAAAGATTCTCACCACTGGACCAATTGGCAACAAAGATGTATTGCCATGGGAAAGTCTGCTCTTAGGGACCTCTCTAAAGTACTGAAGAGCAACGGTGTGCCTCTGGAGACTAAGTTGCGTCTGGTACAGGCCATGGTCTTTGCAATCACTTGTTAATGCATCAGAGAGTTGGACAATGACTAGGGAGGACAGAAGGAGAATTGATGCCTTTGAGCTGTGGTTCTGGAGAAGAGTATTGAATGTACCATGGACTGCTAAGAAAACAAACAGGTTCATCCTAGAGAGGGTTAAACCGAGCTGCTCCTTGGAGGAAAGGATTCTGAGGCTCCTTCTGACATACTTTGGATGTAGCAAGGAGGGACCAGTCCTTGGAGAGGGACATCATGTTTGGGAGGATGGAGGGACAGTGCAGGAGGGGAAGACCCTCTATGAGGAGGATTGATTCAGTGACTGGGGTAATCAGGATGAGTGTATCAGAGGCAGTGAGATTGGCACAGGACAGAGCAGAGTTTAGGGCTGTTGTACATAGGGCTGCTATGAGTCACAAGCGACTCGATGGCACATGACAATAACAACAAGGTTGTATCATCAGCATACTGAAGGCTGTTTATTAAATTAAAATTAACTAGATGACCAAGATTTTTTTTCTTTTTTAAGGAATGGCTAAAGCTATTGTTTCAGAGCTTCTACCAGTCTCCATTA
Source organism: Elephantulus edwardii (assembly GCF_000299155.1). Taxonomy (NCBI): domain Eukaryota; kingdom Metazoa; phylum Chordata; class Mammalia; order Macroscelidea; family Macroscelididae; genus Elephantulus; species Elephantulus edwardii. Next base: position 1,110,185 of record NW_006399964.1, on the reverse strand, counting down.
GTTAAACAGAACATTTATTTTCTCTGTAAACTATTTATCTACATTTTTACTTGTATTTATTGGTTTTGTATTACTTAATTTTACTGTTGTTGACGTGGTGAGATTATATGTCACTGTTGTTTTGATTTGGATCTTTACCATGGCTCCAATGTGGAGCTCCAGTGACCCAGTTGGTAGGGAGTTTTGCCACTGTTTTAAGGGGAGTGGTTTGAACCCAGTGGCTGCTCCATGATAGAAAGAAGGGCAAGCTCCTCTTGTATAATTTACAGCCTCTGAATACTTGCTGGAAGGTTAACTATGAGTCAGTTCCAACTAAAAGCAATCCAACTAAAAGTTGAATGACTCAATTAAATCAATAGATAGCATTATGACACATAGTGATTAAGATTTGCCAATGATCTTATTTTACTAATATCTACAACCTACAGTAGCAGCAGCCAACAATGAAAGAGGTATTGCAATGGACAAATAGGCTATCAAGGACCAGTTTATTGTAGTAAAGCACAATGGTGTCATATTAAAGACCAAGGTGAACCTGCCCAAGGTCAAAGTATTTTAAATTGCTTTATATGCATGTGAAAATTGGACAATGAATTAAAAATACCAAAGAATGGATGCCTTTGAATTATAATGTTCACTCACAGAGTAGTGAATATAGCATGAACTGTCAAAAGAACAAACAAATCTTAGAGGAAGTACACCCAGAATATTTCTTAAAAGCAAAGATATTAAAACTTTGTCTCATATACTTTGTATGTGTTAACAAAGAGATCAGTCTTTACTTGGAAAAGAATATCGTATTTGGTGATGCAGAAGGTCAGAGAAAGAGAAGAAGACCCTCAATGAAATTCATTGGCAAAGTGACTGCAATAACTGAGCTTTAAGGACAGCAGAGATTTGTGTGGATGGTGCAGGCTCAGGCAAGGTTGAAATCTGTTGTAGGGAAGGTCACTATGAGTCAGAGTTGAAGCAGACTTGAAGGCACCTAACAACAATAACAGTGACTAATGACCATGAGCATTCCTTCCTGAGTTTATTGGGAAGGTAAATGTCTTCATATATTGTGCTCATCATTTAATTGGGTTATTTGTCTTTTTCTTCATGAAGTGTTAGAGTTTTCTATAAATTTTAGAGATTAATTCCTTGTCAGGTATGCAATTCAGAAGACTGTTTCCCAGTTTGTAGGTCTGTCCTTTTTTTTGATGCCCATAAGGATTTAATTTTTACTCTGTTCCAGTCATCTAGTTTATCTTTAGCTGTTTGTATACTTTTGGTTGTTTGATAGTCTATACCATGTTTTAGAACCCCTAAATTTTCTCTTATTTTTCCTTTGATGATGATTTTTCATGGTTTTAGAATTTGCATTCAGGATTTTTAACCATCTTGACTTAGTTTTTTTATGGATACGCTGAATGTCTAAAGTTCATCATTCAAACTGTCTTAGCCAATGATGTGCTGATGTATTTATTGTATTAAGCAGAGAAGATTAGGATGCAATACAAGCCCCACCCTACAGAGAATTATATAAGCTCTTGAGACCTCAGTGCTAGCTATCTCTTTATTTTGGGACGCCTGTCTTCAACTAATAGGCTACACCACTCTCCAGTCACTGCAAAACCAGCCTGAATAGCAATCGTCACGTGTGTCATTCCTCTGATGAGCCTGAGTCTCTGTGAGACCTTCAAGTGAACCCTTGAACTCAAGAGACATAGAGGAGCTGGACACTTAAAAGGAGGGGCTGTTGATGTTGGAAACCATGGAGTTAAACAGCAGGTCAAACATTTAGGACAATGTCTCTACACTTCTAAAACTGGCCTGCTACTAATCTTTTTGTTGTTAGGTACTGTAGAGTTGAATACATCTCATAGTGATCCTATGAACAAAAGATCTGAACTCTGTTCTATCCTGTGCCATCCTCACACTTCTTGACAAACAAAGGCCTATTGCAACAGTCACCTTGTCAACTGATTGAAGATCTTCCTCTCCTTCACTAACTCTCCACCCTTCCCAGCATCATCTCCATCCAAAGTATGAGGGATGAAGCCTCATCATTCTTTCCTCTAAAGAGCACTATTGTCAACAACGGTGAGATGGACATGGATGTACATATATATTATTTTTTAAAATTGTACTAGTTCATCTACAGATTTTAATACATTGCTTTCCAGAACAGATTCTTCCAATTTCCTCACCCCCCTCACTCATCAAATTATACAACTCCATGATTAATCCACCCAACACCTGCATGTGCTCAACCCTCTGCTTCCATTCTTCCCCTCCTCTTGGATCCTTATACTTGTTCTACAATAATGGTTTATACCATATATATCCTTGTGGGACTGCGTTAGTTCACTCAGCTTTATGTTCTGCAGTCTGTCTCAAGTTTGGTAATAATTTACAAAATCATTGCTCCTGTGTGCTGCGTAGTATTCCATTGTGTAAATGTGCCATAATTTCTCAATCCATTCGTTTGTGCTTGGACATCTGGGTTCCTTCCAAGTTCTTGCGATGGTAAATAATGCTGCTATAAACATTGGTGTACACATTTCCATTTGTGCCTCAGTTATTATTTTCTCAGGGTGTATTCCCAGTAGTGAAATAGCTGGATCATACGAAATTTCTATATTCAGCTTTTTGAGGAAGTGCCAAACAGTGGAATGACATATATATCAAATTTTTAAAGAACACAACTATCAACCAGGAATACCATCCACAGAAAAACTGTCCATCAAATATGAAGAAGAGGTCAAGATATTTTCAGAAAAGAAGCACCTAAGAGAGTTTTTAAAAACAAAACCAGTGTTGCAGGAAACACTGAGAGATGTCTTTCTTACACATGTGCCTCAGAAAGCAGGATGGACCAAACTAACCAGCAACAACACCAAAAAAACTCAACAAAATGATAGCAAATAAACCCTTGCTGCTCAATAATTGCACTGAATGTGAATGGTTTAAATGCACCATGGAAGAGAAAAAGAGTAGCAGATTGGATAAAACCCCAAAACCCATCAATATGCTATCCATAAGAGACACACCTGAAAAGTGAAGATAAAGTTTAAAAGTAAAAGGTAGAAAAAAATATATATAAACAAATGGCAACCAGAAAAAAGCAGGATTAGTAATATAAGCTCTGATAAAATATATTTCAATGCAAAAATCACCGCAAGGGACGAGGAAGGTTATTACATAATGATTAAAGGGTAAATAGAACAAGAGGACATAGAAGTAATAAATATCTCTTTACCAAATGATAGAAATGCAAAATTAACAACACTGGAAAAAGAAATAGACAATACCACTATAGTAGTAGGAGACTTCAATACATTACTCTCAAGAAACAATAGACCAACAGAAAGAAACTCAACAAAGATGCTGAAGAATTAAACCACACAATATACCAGCTTGAGCTCATAGATCTCATAGGCTAATGCACCCCCCAAAAGTCCAGTACACCTTCTTCTCCAATATGCGTGGAACTTTCTCCAGAGTAGATTACATTTTTTAGTCACAAGGCAAGCATCAATAAATTAAAAAAACATAGAAATAATGCAAAGCATCTTCTCAGACCATAATGCTACAAAATTAGAAATTACTATCAAAAGAATAAAGGGGGAACATACATTTGAAAGCTGAACAATATCTTCTTTGAACCTGAGTGGGTAAAAGAAGAAAAAAAATGAAATTAAAGTTTCTTGAAACAAATGACAATGAAAACACAACTTAATAAAACCTCTGGGAAACAGTCAAAGCAGTAATCAGAGGTCAATTTATAGCAATAAGCAACCAGATCAAAAGGCAAGACAAAAATTGACTCTTACTCCAACATCTCCAACAAATTGAAAATGAACAGTAAGAAAACCCTATAACCTCTAAAAACCCTGAAATTAAAAATATTAGGGCAGAAATAAATAAAATAGAAAATAGAAAAAAATTAAACCATCAACAAAACCAGGAGCTGATTTTTGAAAAGGTCAATAAAATTGACCAACCAGCAAAACTAACAAAAGAAAAGAAAGAAAAGATACAAATAATCTGAATAAAGGATGAAAACGGAAATGTCACAAAAGAACCAACTAAAATTAAAAGGTTAACAATGGAATATTATGAAAAACTATACTTAAACAAATATGAAAAC
>NW_006399964.1:1099718-1104495 GCF_000299155.1 Elephantulus edwardii | reverse complement strand
CTTGGGAGGGTAGAGGGACGGCGCAGGAGAGGAAGGCCCTCTATGAGGTGGATTGATTCAGTGACTGGGATAATTGGGATGGGAGTATCAGAGACAGTGCGATTGGTGCAGGACAGAGCAGAGTTTAGGGCTGTTGTACATAGGGTCGCGACTTGACGGCACATAACAACAACAACAACAGAGGAAATGGACAAATACTTAGAAACTCACAACCTATCTAAACTGACACAGACCAAAATTGAACAACTGAACAGACCCATTACAAAAGAAGCAATTGGACAGGTAATAAAACAACTTACAACAACAACAACAAAACAAACAGCAACAACAAAGATTCTTTGGACCAGATGGTTTTACAAGTGAACTTTATCAAACATTCAGAGAAGAATTGTTACCAATTCTACATAAAGTATTTCAGAAAATAGAAGAAGATGGAATCCTCCTAGACTTACTCTATGAAGCAAACCTATCCTTGATACCAAAATCAGGTACAGACACCACCAAAATAGAAAACTATAAGCCAATATCTATCATGAACTTAGATGCAAAAATCCTGAGTAAAATACTGGACAGTAGAATCTTACAATACTTTAAAAAAATATTCACTATGACCAAATGGGATTCATAACAAGTATGCAAGGATGGTTCATCATAAGAAAAACAATCAGTTCATCACATTAACAAACCAAAGAACAAGAACCACATGATCCTAACAATTGGTGCAGAAAAGGTCTTTGACAAAATCCAACATCATTTTCTGATTAAAGCACTCAACAAAATAGGAATAGAGGGGAATTTCCTCAACATAGTAAAAAGTATATACACAAAGCTAACAGCCAACATAGTTCTCAATGGACGAGATTAAAGGCATTCCCTTTGAGAACACGAACTAGGCAAGAATGCCTACTATTACCTCTCCTATTCAATACTGTATTGGAAATCTTAGCAATAAGACAAGAGAAGGAAGTAAGAGATATCCAAATTGGCAAAGAGGAGGTAATATTATCTCTATATACAGATGGTATGATAGTATACTTAGAAAACCCTAAAGACTCAGTGAGAAAAACTACTTGACATAGTTGACCAATTCAGCAAAGTGGCAGGATACAAGATCAACATAAAAAAAATCAATTGGATTTCTCCACAGTGACAAAGAGAATATAGAACTGGAGCTAAGAGAAACAATACCCATCTCAACTAGCAAGAGAGCAAACAAATATATCTTGGATAAAATGCAGCCAGAGTGCTTTTTCAAGGCAAATACGATGAAGCTTCACCTCAAATACTTCAGGTGTGTTACTAGGAGGGACTATTTCTTGGAGAGGAACAAACAATGCTCTGAGAAGCAGAACACCAGTGAAGGAGAGGAAGATCCTAAACCAGGTGGATTGACACAGTGAATGCCTCATGGGTTCTAGTGTGTCAGGCGGTGTGAGGATGGCATAGGATAAGACAGGGTTCAGATCTATTGTTTGTAAGGTTGCTATGTATTGTACTCAACTCTTAACAACAACCACCACTATTGTGGTGTAATTTCTTTCTTGAAGTCTATTGATATTTGTTTTGTATTTTGTAGATCTATCATTTGGTGCATAGATGTTAGCTAAGTTTGTTTTCTTATGCTTTTGAGCATTATATAGTGTATGTCCTTGTCTCTTATGCTAGTTTTCACCATGGTAGTTTCCACCTATTTTCTGAGATTAGTATTGACAGTCTTCCTTTCTTTCTGAGGCCATTTGCTTGGTATATTTTCTTTCCACTCTTTGATTTTCAGTCTTTCTCCTTATTTCTTAAGTATGTATCTTATAAGCAAAATATTGATGGGAGGGATTTGGGTTTTTAATCCAATTTGTTACTATTTTTCCTTAATTCACTTAAGTAATTCACATTCAGGGTGATTATCAACAGGTCAAGATTTATTGTTACCGTTTTGCTAAGTTTCTTATTTTGTTGTTGCTGGCTACTTTGGGCAGTACATTTTTTTCTTTGCTATCTGTATGAATGACTTCTTTATGTATTCTTTATAAATTGTGTCTTGTTTTAAGTAATTTCTTAAACTCTTATCTTTCTTGAAATGACCCAATTCATCTTCATATTTGATAGACATTTTTGCTGGATACAGGATTCTGAGTGGAAATTATTTTCTTTCAGCTTCTTGTATACGTCATCCCACTGTCTTCTTGCTTGCATAGTTTCTGTGAGGAAGTCAGAGCTTAATCTGATTGGTTCTTTTTATGTGACTATTTTCCTTCTAGCTGCTTTTATTATTTTATCCTCATCTGATTATGGATAACTTTACTATACAATATGTCATAATCTTTTTGTTTGTGGCTTTAATCTGTTTGGTGTTCATTGGTTAAGCTTCTTGAATATGTATTACCTTGCTTTTCATGTTACCTGGAAAGTTTTCATCTAGTATAGCTTCTATTATTTTGTCAGTGCATTTTCTTCCAGGAGATTATATTTGAGGGTCTTATCTTCAGTCTCATTGACTCTTTGGTCCATTTCCTCTATCTTATTCTTTTCTCCCTTGAACATATTGTAAATTTTTGTATTATTTGTTGTATTATTCAGAATTGCATTTTCATTCTTTCTATTGCTTTTACTATTATGTTGGTTGTCTTGTGATGATTTTTAAAGTTCCTGTTCCTCTTTACCTTTCAACTCTTTCTTCCACTATTTTTAATTTCTTGAATTCTTAGAATTTCACATCAGTGTATTTTTCCTAGGTTCCTGGGTCTGATGTATTTATTGCATCTATAATCTACTTATTTTAGGGTAAGGCTTGTTTTGTGTTTTCATACTATTTGAACCTGACCACTTCTTCATTGGCATTGTGTGAGATTCTTCTTGATATGTTCGAGGAAGCTTCTCTTTCTAGATAGCTGTCAGTTCCTTATTTTTATGTTACTGTTGCTTGAGTTGCATATTTTAAACTTTGCGCTGATTCAGTTTCCCAATTACTATATTCTCAACCAGTCAACCATGGACAGCTATATTCCCAATTCTTCCAACAAAATTTTGTCCATCTGTCCTTATAATGCAGGAAGATGATATCTGTCCCTTTGCCCAGCTGTAGTGGGTCCTCTCCTCTGTGGGTCAGATGAAGGTGTTATTCAAAGTCTCGGTGGTGGAGCAGGTACTCTGTCTACTGGCCTGGATTGGGAAGTCAGCACAGGGCTTCTCAGTGCTCTTCATCTGTCTGGATCAGGGACACCATCAAGTGAAGTCTTTGGGAATGTAGTCTCTTGTCTCTTTCCTCCCAGAATCACAGTGTGTGGACACCTGTCCTGAAGGTTGAAGGCTGGCTTCTAGAGCTCAGCTCAACTCTGAGTTGAGAGTGGGGAACATGATATCAGAATTAAGGAATTTTCTCAAGTTTAAAAAGTCAAGAAAAGTGTGTGTCAGCATTCTATCCTTCTAGCATACCTATTTGATATATCTGCTGAGCAATTAATTAAAGAAAATGGATGATATGAAGAATATGTCATCAGGATTGGAAGTCCTGGCTATAGTCCTGAATTCTTAACCTGATCAGAAAGCTGATTGCAAAAATTCAAAATAACTACACTACGTCAGATCCACCCACAGTTCACTGCGTAGTCTTCTCTTTATGTTATATTTTCACTTAATTGGTAATTGGTAGTTAGTATTTGGAGTATTTATTACTTATGTGGACTCCCAGGGTTCCAGGATTATCATCCCTATCCACTTTGTTTTTTGTGTTATTGTCACAGAGAGTCTGGGTAGCCATCTGCCTAGTTTGCCATCTTACCAGACATTTCCCCCAAATGTTTTATAAATTTTCTCTTTCCCTATCCATGACATCCCTTTATTGTAAGAGAGTTGATGGGGCTTGAATCAAACCTTCATTGTAATTCTACCCACAACAGTAAGAAAGAATTCCTTTAGGGCTACACTGAACATTTTCTGCTTCTCTGACTACATCTTGAGCAGAGAATTTGTAATTTTTCCCACTGTGATCTCTCCAGCACAGTCAGAAAACATCACCCCACCGCAAAGTCTTCATTGTTCTCATTACTGCAGGAGCAGGGTAAATGAATACTTTTTTTAACTTTTCTACAGTAAACAGGTTATCCCACATAAGAACAGGTGATAAGTAATCATGATGTTACTATATTCTACAGATTAAGAATATTTGATCTTCCACCAATGAGGTCATAAGTGCATTTAATCTGAAAACATAAAATAATACAAACAAAACCAGCAAGAATGTAACCTAAATAAACAGCCCACATCCTAGAGTCCAGGTCTGCTTCTTGGAATCCTACTCCAGCTTTGGTGGCTCTATGTGTTGAGTGAGCTTCATTCTGAAAACAGAAAAGAGACTCAAAATTTATAACTATTTTCAAAAATGCTGGGAAGGTAGAAACAGCAAACAGAGAAAGAGATATTGAATCAAAATATTAGTAACAGAAAGCAGCCATAACTCCAAATCCCAGAGGAACAAAATGTAAAGTTCTATTGCCAGAACCTACAAGCAAGGTCACCTAGTTTGCAGTGCTCAGTTGCCCAGCATAGGGTATTTGGCCATCAAGAATACAGCGGAATGACAGAGGTTAGTTTTGTGGAAGTGGGGATATCCTGGCTAATTCTACTCTATCAATGAGATAACAATCATCTCCGTAGATCTTATAAGAAGGCAAAAGAACCATAAATCATAGGTGTGAGGGCAGCTAATGGTGTCAGTCCAGGTCTAATGCACACAGTCCTAGGTGGTTTCTTGACACTGAATGGCTTTCATCAGGACATCATA
>NW_006399964.1:1067576-1069661 GCF_000299155.1 Elephantulus edwardii | reverse complement strand
GCCTGGTCCAAGTATAGGTCTCATACTAGCACGATCAAGTGTTCTTGTAGGCAATGTATTGATGGGCTTTGTTCTGATCCATTCTGTTACTGCTTCTCTTGATGATTACCTTTAAAGTATTCATATAGAGTGTGATTATTAACAGGCCGGGTTTTTCATTGCCATTCTACTGCCTTAATTTTTCTATTGTTGCTGATATCTTTCCATCCGTGTTCCATTGCTGTCTCTCTGTGAAGGACTTCCTTTACCATTTCTTGTAGAGTTGCTTTTGTTTTCAAGAATTCTTTTAAGTTCCTTGTTTTAGACCTATTTCTCTTTCATATTGGATTGACAACTTTGCTAAGTAGCGCATTCTGATTTACAATTGTTTTCTGTCAGTTTCTGTATATGCCATACCATCGTTTATTTTCTCATGTGGTTTCTGCAGAAAAGTCAGAGCTTAATCTAATTCGTTCTCCTTTGTAGGTGACCCTCTTCTCACACTGCTTCTACTTTTATCACTGTCTTTGATTTTAGAAAATTTTATTATGATTTTTAAAAGTGTTTTTTTATTATTTGTGTGTGTGTGTGTGTGTGTGTGTGTGTACCATCAAATCTGATCTGACTGGTACAGGAGGAGACTGGCCCTCCAGCAGAGTGTCTGGTGGATTTGAACAGTGAGTCTCTGGGATTCCAGTGCAGCTTCTTGCCACTAGGCCACCAGAGCTCCCTTGTTTTTCTTTTGAGGTCTAGTCTATTTAGAGTTTGCTTAGTTTTTTGAATGTACATTTCCTCATTTATCATGATGCCTGGAAGATTTTCTTCTAGGACTTTTTCCACAATTTTTCCCCAACCCAGTTCTGGAATTCCAATCATTGATTTGTTTGATGTCATCCCACACAATTCATGTTTTCTTCATTTTCCTTCCATCTCCTCTGTGTTTTTGGTTGTTGTTGTTGTTTTTTAGTAAGTTCTCATTGACGTTCTTGTTTTCTATATCACTAATTCTCTGTTCTATTTCTTCTATCTTCCTTTTTTGTCCATCCAACAAGTTAAAAATTTCTGCAAAATTTTTATTTTAAGATTTAAAAAATCAGATTGTATTTTCATGCCTTTCTGTTGTTTCTAGTACAGAGCTTATTGTACCTTCACTGTCTTTTGAGGATTTTTTTTTTAATTTAGGTTGTTTATTTTTCATTTCAATGAACATCTACAGAGATTTTGGAATTCCATTCATTCATTGTTGCACTCTTTTGAGGATTTTTAAAATTCATGTACCATATGGTTTCATACATTTCTTCCATCCTTTGTAACTTCTTAAGTACCAATTTGTGGAACTACATTTAAGTATATTTCTTTTGCTTTCCTGTCTCTAGGGTACTCAATGGATCTGCAATCTGGTCTGCTTCTGTAGAAGAAGATTTGTTTTTCCATAATATTTTCATTGCTGGCTCCTTGACATTATATGAGTTTCTTCTTCCTATCTGAGAGACAACTTCTTTTGTGTCAATGTATGTAGTCATCAGTTCCTTATCTTCATGAGTTGCAGATTTTAAGCACTGTACTGTATTCAGTTTCTCAATGGTGATGATCTTTTCCTGTTTCTTTTTAAACTTAGTTTGCACACAAAATTTGTAGATTGTGTTTCATTCATATACATTATTTCATACAATCATTCCTGTATGTTTATGTGTTTTATAAAATTAATCACCATTGATCCACAACCACTAGTACCCTATCTTTTCAGATCCCCATTGTTGTTGTTGTTGTTGTTATGTTCCATTGAGTCACTTGCGACTCATAGTGACCCTATATACAAGAGCCCTAAATGCCGTTCTAGCCTGTGCCAACCTTGCCATCTCAAACCCACTCATTCCCACCACTCCACTCACAGAATTGATCCATCTCATTGAGGGTCTTCCTCTCCTGCACTGTCCCTCCACTCTCCCAAACATGATTTCCTTCTCCAAGAACCAGTCCCTCCTTGCAACAGGCCCAAAGTCTGTCAGACGAAGCTTCAGAATCGTTGACTCCAAGGAGCATTCTGGCTTCACCTTCTCCAGGACAAACCTGTTTGTTCTCCTAGCAGTCCATGGTATATTCAAC
>NW_006399964.1:1064815-1066460 GCF_000299155.1 Elephantulus edwardii | reverse complement strand
TAATTCCTTCACCATTGTCCCCTCTACCCACCAGACTCTGTTATCCTAGTGATTTGCTCCCCTCCTCTCTTTTGGACTTTAATACAAGTTACTTGTCATTTTCCCATTTTTACAATAATGGTCTTACACAGTGTTTGTCCTTATGAAACAGCACCCAGCATAATGTTCTCTTCCATGTTATATAGTATTTTTTTTAAATTGTTGCTCCTTAGTGTTGTATATTGTGAATGTACCACAATATCAACCCACTAAGTTGTTAATAGGCATTTGAGCTGTTTCCATTTTCTTTCCATTGTGAATAATGCTACCGTGAACATAAGTATACAAATTTCCATTTGTGTTTCAAGTTTATTTTCCTCGGGGTATATTCTTAGCAGTGCAATAGCTGGATCATATGGGATTTTTATGTTCAGTTCTTTGAGGAAATGCCAAATAGCCTCTAGAGTGGTGGTACCATTTTACAATTCCACCAACAGTGTATAAGAATTTGTTTGTCCGAGGGAAGCAGGGAGATGGGATCTGTGCCTTTGTCCAGTTGTGGCGGGCAGCTCATCTGTCTTGTCCTGTCATTCTTTGGGATAGGAAGACTTCCACTCTCTGCTGCCTCTAGGTGAGGGCTGTGCATCAGACCAAATCCTTGGGAGTGCAGCCCTGGGACCTTTTGTCTCAGAGTCACAGTGATCTGGTACTTGTCCTATCATGGAGTTGAATCTGCACACAGTTCTTACTTAGCCTCACTTTGGTGCAAGACCTGGTGTTCTGGTGGTGTAATGCATTACATCCCAGACTGCTACAGCAAACCCTGGCAGTTCAAACACACCAGGGGCTTCATAAGAGGAAGGTGGGCAGTCTCCCACATTAAGATTTATACCCATTGAAATGTGATGTGAGCCCAAAGGCACAGTCATCTTTAGGAGATCTGCTCCTAAAGTAGCAAGATAAGCAATCTCCTGTGCGATTTACAGCCTCTGATAACCCACTGGAGGGTCTGCTAAGAGCTGCTTCCTTCTGGACAGCACATAATGACAACAACAACAAACAAGTGGGAGTGCTCTTCAAGTCAGAAATTCCAAAAAGGAGGCTGTGTGTATATATTTTCAGAAAGGACAAATAATTGGATTAATGGCACAGAAGTTTCGGGAGTAGGAGATGACCCTGGATTCCTCAGGGACATTTTCTGTCCAGCTCTGATGTTGTAACACTTGGCTATTTTTCACCTCTACTTGTAGAAAATGCTGTATCATGTTTTATTCCCCCTCCTACTGGTACCTCACTTCAAGGAATTTTCCTAATGGACTTGGCAGAGTTATGAAAAAGAATTCTTAAAGCATGCCTATGAATTTTTAAATTCACAAGCATCAAAAGGAAGCATTAAATTATGTGTAATGTATAAATGTAAAATGGTAGAAAGAGCCTCTTGGTTCAATAGTAGAAAATAGTAGGACATAAATGTTGACCAACCATGATGGAACATTCCATAGACATGAATACTCATTTGTAGGAGAAGCATGTGTGATGATTGGGGAAATAGGGGCTTATGGTAGAATTATCAAGAGAAAAAAACAAATGCCTGAAGGAGTATTTGTAAATATTTGTATAAGCACGTGTGTGTGTGTGTGTGTGTGTGTGTGTGTGTGTGTGTGTG
>NW_006399964.1:1005634-1064715 GCF_000299155.1 Elephantulus edwardii | reverse complement strand
GTGTGTGTGTGTGTGTGTGTGTGTGTGTGTGTGTGTGTGAGAAAGAGTAACAGTAGTCTTCTCTGAGGTGGGGTTCAGGTCCAGTTTTGGGGGATGCTATCTATGGCCTTTACCTGTGGAATCTTTGTGGTTCTGTTGGCTGAGCATCTTCTGAGCATACTCAGGTTGGATTTGTATCTGGGAACCTGAGTGACAACAATTACACAATCACTGAGAACAAAAACAACCCAGCACTTACCTTGTCTCAGGGGAAGGCCTGTGCTGGAGTGTCTGCTCCCCAAACGGAAAGGCCAGGCCTACTCACAGGAAGTCCTGCCTGGAAGTCCTGACCACCATCTCCCCTCTGAGTCTACCTGGCTGAGACAATCCTGGTATAGAGCACAGTGGCCTCCCACAAAAGAGCTGGAGGGGTCCCAAGGGCAAGGTTGGCCTGGACGCTGGGAGATCCAGGCAGCAGGAAGAGGTTGCTGACACATGGACCCGAGCTCACCCCACACCATCTCCCCAGTTCCCAGTACCAAGAGAGAAAGGGTGGGCCTGCCCAGAGGGTGAGGGGCTCCTGCTGGAATCCTGGAAGCAACCTTCATGCATCACTGAGCAGCATATCTGCAGCTATTTGCAGTGGGGGTTCCCCTGTGTCAGCCAATCTAGGCAAAGGAGATTCTTTTCTTTGGGGGGGGAACGACAAAAGAGATTCTTGAGGAACAGAATCCATTTATTCACCAGCAACTGGTGCAGAGCGTGGGCCGAAGCAGGTACTCAGTCGTGTTTGGTACAGGGAACTGTGGTGGCTGAGTAGTAAGGAATTGTGCTGCCAACTCAAAGGCATATTGTTCAAATCCACCAGGTGCTCCGTGGGGGAAAGAGGAACAGTTTCTTTCCACACAATTTACAGCCTCTGACAACATGACACACAGCCACATCTCTGCACCTGTAGCTGGGCATCTAGGAGCTTGACCATCATCACTCTTCTCTATCTATTGGGAGGAGCTTTGATGGTGCAAAGGTTATACTAGCAACCTCTGATAACCTAGAGAGCTCTTGGCTCCCTATCAAGATTAGTAGCTGTAGAACCCTATGTAGTTAACTCCCCAGCCAGCATGTCTCTTGGAGAAAAAAAAGATGCTTAGGAGACCAAGGCTTGTGGGAGAGAGGTCAAGGGCAAGGGTTAAATCAGGCGAGGAAATAGGCTTGATCTGGGTGGCCTCTCATCCCTCCTCTGCTCTTAATTTAGGCACTATCTCAGCTGTAGATTTGCAAATGCAGGGTCCTGGTCACCAAGCCCTTTAGCCAGGGGAAGACAGAGTGACTGAAATATGTGCTGCTCCGGCTCAGCACAGCTTCCTTCCAAGCTCTTGACTCCATCTCCCAAAGGGGTCTTGTTCACACCCCTGGTTGAGCACTCTGTTTCATGCTCTGGTTTGCAAGTGAGGTAAAGAAGGAGAGACACCCATGGGTGTAGTGAGCATACCTGCTACTGACAGGTCAGTGGTTTGAACCCACCAGCTGTGTCTATAAAGATCGCAGCCTCAGACCCCATCTGGGCAGCTCTTCTATATCCTAGTAAGGTTGGTGGTGGGAGTAGGAATCCACTTGCTAGCAGGGGCTTGCGTGGGTTTAAGGGGAAGTTACTGCTGCTGTGGCCAGTGTATCCTCTGGCCTTTGCCACCATCTTCCTCCGGGTTCTGCTACAGATTCAAGGCATGCGATAGTATGACAGGCCACAGAGAGGAAGAGAGAGGGAGGGGATCTTCAGCTAGAAAGAATGAGGTAGTTAGAAATAATGGCAGATGCTGCTTTTATGTTCTTTTTTTTTCTCCTAAGAGAATGTCTGAATTAGGAAGCACTTCTAGCTTTTCTAGTTGAAGGCATGATTTTGTGAAAGCAGTATGGCTTATGGCTTCCTCTAGAGTAGGCTAAGGGGAGCCCCAAAGAGGTCTGGTGTAGGATCTAGGTAAGGTGGAGCCTGGAGCTGTGTCCAGGGGAGCTCAGCAGAGGAGGGGGTCTCCTGCTCCACCCCATCCCCAGCTTAGCTTCTGAAATTGGTGGAGGCTAGGAACACTTTGGAGCCTCATCCTGGAGGACAAGGCCGCCATCAGCAGACCCTTGAACTGCTTGCCCAGCAGTCGGACAATGAACAAGTAAGAACAGAGTGACTGTCACAACAGGCTTGAGTGTATCAGAGATGATGAGGATGGCACAGGACAGAGCAGGGCTCAGATCTGGTCACGGGGTCGCGAGGAGTCATAGTTGACTCGACGGCACCTAACAGGAACAGCAAAAGGAAGAGAAAGTTGATAGATAGGAACCCATGACTCCAGATAGAATAAAAGTGAACATTTAATGCCACCATAGTTTTGACTCTTTTAAACACCAGATTCTTTTTTGACAACATTTTACACCTCATATGCCACAAAAAGTCAGAGACTTCAGCCCGCAAATAAACTCTTCACGCTGGGATGGTGCCTGGCTTCATGGAATCATGTCATCAGTTTGTAAGAACCAGAACTCTCTTTTCTGGCCAGTTCTCCCGAACTGGAAGCTGACTTCAGTATCCCTATATGAAGGCTGTACATGAACCAGCATGCCTGCAGAAGAGTCGTGAGACCTGCCCGGGTACAGAAGGCTTGCATTTCCAACTTCAACAAACGGACTTTATTCAAACAATTTTGACAGCAATTACTTGTGAGCTCGAAATGAAATGTTTAAAACAGTACCATTTCCAATCCAGTGAACCCGTGACTTGAAAGCAATGTCATGAAACACTACCACTGCATCTGAAAACAAGATGTTAGGAAGTCGTCTGTGAATTCATCGTTTTGGACACACTTTTCAAAGCACTTGGGCAGGCCTCATGTCCATGTGTCAGTGGGCCCATTTCTACAGATGAGCATATTTCTATATACATACATACATTACTTATCATGGCATCGGAGAGCTAGAGCTGCAGGGTCCACAGAAAACACTGAACAGATGTGCCCATTCTACAGATTAGAACACGGAGTCCCAGAGAAGTTAGGGAATATGCCCAAGGCCAGAGGACTATCCTCAGACCTGGAATCAGGAACCAGGTTTCCTGGTTTAAGCTCCTCCTCCATGCCACACCCCTCTGTACAAAGCATGTGCTCAGGTATGTGCCCCACAGACAGAGTCCTGCAGGAGCTGGGGGGTTGGGGGGGTGCAGGGTACACACACGCATGAGAGTGAGCATGCACCTAGAATATCAATGCCCAATGAGAAGAGCAGATCCTGGGGCTCGACCTCAAATTCTGACTGTGAACCTGGGCTCCCCATTCATTAACTATTAACTTCTGCCTCTTCATCTCCAAAGGATTGCTCAAAGCACTTCCCATAAGTTCCACTATATTCTCTTCAAACCATGCCAAAGGGCTGCTACCATTACCCCAGTTTTCTGCTGGGGAGTCTGAGGCCCAGCATAGTGAAGTGACTTGCTCAAGGTTGCATAGCTAGTGATGAGGTCAGGATCCCCCCATCCCCATCCCTGATTCCTAGCTCAGGGCTTTTTCTCAGAGCGAAAGCTGCCTCTCCAATGAGGTTACCCACCCCGCATCTCCCTGCCTCTCTGACACAGTAGGAGACTAGATGCCTTAAGTATTAGGGGTTGTAAAACTCACTAAAGTGCTTTGGTTTCTCCAGGACAAACAAGTACCATAGAAACTCAAGGGAAGAAACAGTAGTTGTTTTCCTAAGCCCCTTCAGAAGCGACAAGGGTGGGACGGGAGGAGGATCTTAAGAGAATCTAACACCTAATACTGTAGCTTCCTTGCCAGAGAAATTCAATGCTGAACTAGCCGACAGAGACTGGGGCCTCTTACTTAGGCCTCATTTCTAAGCCCTTTATCCTAAAATTCCAAAGAAAGGGGAGCTTTACACCGTCAGGTTTTTACTCTAGAAACAGTTTATATTTTTGGAGCTAAACCTCAGACTTTGAGGGTTGAACCCTTGTCCCTGTTCTCCTGATTGATTTCTTAACTTTGCAAGAGCCAGGGGCAAAACCAGCCACAGACAGATCCGCCACACCCCACAAAATGCATAGCACTTGGAAAGCATTTCCAACTATGATGTGAAAGTAAATGATGAAATGCAAGCAACACTCTAAAACAGCGTTCTGAGATAACAAACAAGTGGAATTTCTGCTTGTCTGTTAGTGGAGCCTCCTTCATTTATGGAGGTAGTTCTTACATGGACAGGAAAGATGAGGGAGTGCTGTTTCAGGACTTCGTGGGGGCCAGCAGATACAGGACAACAATTGTCCTCAACTCTTTACATTAAGCAGGACATTGTCATCTCCATTTCCACGCAAAACTAAACAAAAGCAGACTACATTTGTTGAGGGACAGAGAAATTAGATTCCAAGAAATTTTCTTGGATTGGAATTACAGAGGCAGGTTTAATCTGAACATAATGAACAGTCTGTAATCCAGTATGTGTATTTTGTCAGAGAGATGGTTAAATGACACGATTTATGAGTTTTCACTCATCTGTTAAGAGGCATTTGCTAGAAGAACAGAAAGATCATAATTATAAGGAATAGTATACTTTTACTGCAGTTGTGACAAATCTACTGTCAAGGACCTCGTTAAAGTGCAAAAAAACCCCTAGGATATCATTTTAAAGACTACAGTGTCTCTGATCCAAGCCATGGAATTCTCAGTTGCTTCATATGCATCTGAAAGTTGGACAAAGAATAAGGATGCCAGGACAACAATCAATGCCTTTGAGTAGTGATATTGGAGAAGAGTCTTGACTATTCCATGGACTGCAAAGAAAGCCAACAAATATGTCCTGGAGGAAGTAACATCAGGAGCCTCTGAGAAGCAAGGATGGTGAAACTTCACCTCACGTACCATGTTGTTAGGAGGCACCAGTCCCCAGACCCTGGAAAAGAACTTCATGCTGGGAAAGGTGGAGGGTGGGCCGAAGATGGGCCGATACAGTGACTGACAGTGGACTGGAGCCTATCAGAGGCGGTGAACATGGGGTGGGGCGGGACAAGTTCACATCTGTTTTTCAGAGGGTTGCTCTGAGTTAGAGTTAACATCATGGCACTCAGTGCCATCCGTCTCCTAACCCCCAGAGGACATTTTTGACTGGCAGTGTTTGTTACACTTGATCTTTGACTGTGTTTCATGGGATCCAGAGTACAGGGCGTCTCCCTGTACCAGTGACTCCCTGCATGAGGTCATGTAGTAACAGGATGTAGTAACATCCTACCTGGGAGTGAAGTGGGCCAGGTGTACTGGCCCCTGGAACAAGGACAGACAGTATTCTCAGCATCACCTAGCAATAAAGGGATTTCCAGCTTGTCCCCTGGGATGGCCCTAGGTCTAAGGTGCATGGCTTTTAAAGAACAGCAACCTCTGCAGATAAGCTCAGAGCTAAGAAGCAAGAAAGAGCAGTAGGAAATGTATGAATTCTTCCATTTTAAATGTTGAAATAAACTCATCTTGAGTATTTTAAAATTTTTTTTTTCCATCTAGGATCTGTTCCGGAATAAAGAACATAAACACAAGTTCAACATGACCACAGCCACCTTGACCAACAGGAATAAGCATCTGACATCACATGGACAACGGCGAGTCTTATCTTGTATCCCAGGAGCAACAGTCTGAAAATATGATTTCCCCCAA
This sequence comes from Elephantulus edwardii, assembly GCF_000299155.1. NCBI lineage: Eukaryota > Metazoa > Chordata > Mammalia > Macroscelidea > Macroscelididae > Elephantulus > Elephantulus edwardii. The sequence goes on along the minus strand of NW_006399964.1, from coordinate 1,059,064 downwards.
GTAGAGACACAGATGAGGAAGGCTTAGGAACCAACCAGGTTCAAGATAAGCACTAGGGTATGAAATCCAAAAAAAGTGCTGGCTGGTAGTGACACAAGCTATGCCCTCAAGGGGGCGTAACTGCATTTCTTATTCTAGGCTGGACCAGAGACCCAGGCAAGACACATTAGCAGAGGGTGGGGTGTGTGTGTGTGTTTACTATTTTTTAACACGCTAAAATGCAGAATCTGTTATTGTTAGGTGCTGTCAAGTACAACTCATCATGACCCTGTGAATACCCTTTCTTGACCTGTGCCATGCTCATCATCTTTTACACACTTGCTGAAATCACTGTGTCAATCCATCTTGTAGAGGCATCTAGGTGATTAACTGAATTCCGCCCACCTCACAGGGACATATCAGGCTTATGGTTAATTTATGACAACTGGGTTTGGTTTTAGCTTGCCAAATTCCCAAATTGGGCTGTGTGGCCTTTTATCCTGGCTTTGAACAGGAACCCCCACCTGCCACCATGGTGCTCCTTGTCTGAAGTCACCTGTGTGCTCAGGGACCCACCTTTGCATTTGCAGCTCTGAACATTCCCCGTGTTCAGAATAGCAACTGGAGATAAAACAATGGACAGGGTGTTCTGATTTCAAATGAGCAGAGATGAAAGTTAAGAGACAGCTTCCCTGGGATGTGGAGGGGAATTCAAGGACGAGCCCATCAAAGGTTGCTTTTACCAGGTGGGAATTAGACAGTCAGAATGAAACCAACGGCTTCCTCACAGGATGAACCATCACTGTGAAAGGCAACCTGGATTCACTCCTGGGGAGAGAATATCACCACGCACTTGTTTTCTGGTTTGGAGTCTCAATTTTGCTCTACTGCTCATGCTCCCACCTCAAAAGGAAATATTTACTATTTTAGGGGGTAATCGGGATGGGTGTGTCAGAGGCAGCGTGATTGGCACAGGATAGAGCAGGGTTTAGGGCTGTTGTACATAGGGTCGCTATGAGTCGCAAATGACTCGACGGCACATAACAACAACAACAGGGATGGTAGTGGCCTAGTGGTAAGGAGCTGCACAGCCAACCCAAAAGTACTCGGTTCAAATTATCCACCAGCTGCTCCGAGGAGAGAGATGGATGATTTCCTCTTGTGCATTTTACAGCCTCTGAAAACCCGCTGAAGGGTCAGTGGTAAGTCGGTTCTTACTCGATGGCAAGCAACAACACTGCAGACAAGGAATTAGTTCTGCACCTAAACCAACATTTGCCTGATTCTTCCATTTGTGGCTTATACTCTAGAAATTTTAGAAGTAGGAGTGACATTCACTTCATAAACAACATGCCTCTGGAAACTGTATGAACTTAGAGAAATAACAATAGTTATAGAAAGGCTTCAAGCCTTTTGTTCATAGGGTCACTGTGATTCGTGCTTGACTTGATGACAATCAACAACAACTCTAGAAATTTGCTACTTGTCATCCTCTTTAAAGGCCTTGCTGAGCTATTTTTTCTGAAATGAAAAGAAAATCTAGAACTCGGTCACTGCTGGCCATGGTAAGGAGGCATAATTCTGTGATTGGACTTCTTCAGCAGGGGGACCGGAGCTGTGGTACTTGCACGTACAGCTCAGCTGGAAGGAGAGCTAGAAGGAGCAGTCACAGGGAAGCCGTGATTTATAAGCATTTGGTACGTAAAGATGTTTGCAGCTCACTTCAGTCAAAAGCAGCAGGCAGGATGGATGACATGCATGCAAACTGTCCCCCAAAACCATGACCCAAAGAATCCTGTGTACTTGTTCTCTGGTTAAGGCAGCTGAGCCCAGCTGACTTGGTACAATGACTTCACATGCCCCTTTGATGACATATAAAAGCAGGCTTGAGTCAGGCAAGAATCTCCCTAAGGAAAGGAGCACTGGCTAGGTGTGTAGTCTCTGGCTCTCTTTTACTGCTCTGAAACCAAGAACGGCAAGCGGCTCGAGGCTGGTGCAAGAGCTAAGCATCCTGGGTCCCAATCAAGTGAGTCAGCTACCAAATGAAATCAGCTTCTTTCCTTTGAAAGTGCCATCAAATTCCCCGTGGTAAAGACTTTTATTTTAAACTAGTGACTGGCATGCATGTGGGGCAGTGACCCGAGACTCAAAAGATGGGCATCGTGGGGACCAGAACCTTCCAGAAATATTGCTTCCCTCCCACACACATGCTGGGAGACTCAACTGAGGCCAGAAATATGGGAGTGTGCTGTGGGCTAAGGAGCTAGGATATCACACCTGTAACCTTGGAGGACACATCTGAGATTGGAGGACACATTGTAGAGGGATTGTTCGTCATATTTTAGTCCCTTGAACTAGCAGATGTCGGTGTTACCTTCTGGGTGCACCTTTGCATATGACCAGGGGAATGAGGAAGACAGAAGAAGGGGTGCCTTTAAATCGAGGTTCTGGAGAAGAACACTGACTATCCCAAGAATGGCCAAAAGAACACTTAGAGGAAGTGCAGCGAGTGTGCTCCTTAGAGGTAAGGATGATGAAACTCTGTCTTGTATTTTGGGCATTGTCAGGAGGGGCCAGGCCTTGGAAAAGGACATCATCCTTGGAAAGGTGGCGGGTCTGAGAAGGAGCGAAGTCCCTCAGCAAGATGGGTAGGACACAGCAACTAACACTGGGGCTGGAGTGTATCGGGGTGGTGAGGATGACACAGGATAGGACAAGGGTCAGGTCTGTTGTTCACAGGGTCGTTATTTGTTAGACTCGACTCCATGGCACCTAACAACAGACAGGTGCACAGATGGGCCAGTCAGGCCCTGTGATCCCTGGAGCAGCGTCTGGTCTGTGGGCTGGCCTCTGAAAGCAGCGAACTGGCTGCACAGTCTGTGCCCTGAACCGACTACTGGGGTGTGGGTACTGTGGTGCTGGTGCTGGAGACCTGTGGGCTCCTGGTGCTGAGTCACTGAGTACATCCCAGGGCTGGGATAGGTCTGTGTGCTGAGAGCTGTGGAATTCACCATCCATAGGAAGTTGGGGGGGCTGGTTAATAGGGACCAGCTCTCCTGAAGATCTGCTAAAACTGTGAGGAAAAGATCAACAGTGCTTCTGTGCACATGTCAATAAGCAGGCTGGTCGGGCTGGGCAGGTGTCCCTGGCCTAGAAGACAGGGGACCCCCGGACTCTAGGCTGCTGCTGCAGCTCCACAAGGGTTATTATGCAAGCTCCTTAACACTCTCCTTGGGTTCCAACACGGCCTTAGGGCACTGCTGCCAGGAGGGGACTGGTAAGTCAAATGGGAAAACCAGGCTTGGGGAGCTGCATGTGGAGGGTCAGTGACCATGAGGTGCAGTTGATGAGATGGGCTGACAATCACAATGGGCTCAAACGTCCAGCAAGCATGGGGATGGTGCAGCCTGGGGGCGTTTTCTTGTTAGACATTAACAGCGAAAGGGCCCAGACATCCACAGGCTTAAATTGCCCTGCACAGAGCCGCAGCACTCTCTGGGGGAAGAGGTGACCAGTGAGCGTGGCAGCCCCATGCCTTGTTCCATGGAGGGTGGACTGAATGCCTTGCTCCTCAGTGTCACTGTATGACAGAGAAGCATGCTCCATTTGCATCTCAAGACCCCGTGAACCAATGTCCCCTGGACTCTCTGGGCACACACGTGTCTGAGCTGCTAGCAAAGCAGAGAAAATTCCTTGTGTCAGTCAACAAAACTAGAAAAGAACTAAGTATGCTCTGTCAGAATGCTTCAAGTTTTCAATGAAAACTCTTTGGGATCAAAATGAACATGAAAGCGGGTTTGAGGGCCAAGGAAGCCCTGGATGCGAGGAGAGAGGAACCGGCACACAGATAAAGACTGGGTGGAAGCTGGGAAGGAAGAGCCTGGCCACCAAGGTCATCCTCAGGGATGCAGTTTCCCTTCAGGAGGTGGCGAGCCCCCTTCTCCCCTGCCACTCTCTAGGGCCCACACCCCCTCCCTGCTCAGGGCGCTGTCTGCCCCCAGCCCAGCTCTCTGTGGGGGTGGCATCAGGCGTCACCTTTGGGGACAATCAGCTTGTGTCATCAAGTCTCCATGCTCCGTTCACGTGGCCTCACCAGAAGAACCATAACTACAGTGAACATTTATTCATATGCAATACTGATCAGGAAGTCTCTACAAACACAAGGTACTTCGAAACAGCAAGTCAGGAAGAGGCTAACGCACCAAAACGAGCTGTAAATACTTTGCAAAAAACATGTGTGGATTTCTTAGTTGGTTGGTTGGTTGGTTGGCTGGTTTTGTTGTTGCTTTAATTGTGACTAGCACCATCTGTACACAAGAAAGTATGAACATAAATGTTTGGATAATAATAAAGATTTGCAAGGCACTTAATCAGTCATTCTGGGTATTTTTTTTTTCTGTCATCTTGTTTCGCTCCTAACGCCCACCCTCGCCCTTTCTCATAAAGCTGAAGGGTGGGGGATCTCTTGCTAGCAGTTCTTATGTACAAACAAGTTCTTTAAAGTTCCTCAAAGTGCTTTTTCAGTCTCTCGGGCTTTGACTGCCCTTGGGCTTCCAGCTACCTTCTCCTTCCATGTGTGTTTGTTGTTTGCCCTTTTCGTAGAGAAAAGAAAACCCTTTCTGCTCAGCGCTCGCTCCAGACTTGCCACCAACCTTCATCCTCATTCTAGTGTCTCTGAGTGCTGCCCACCAGGAGGCCGGGTGCAGGGCTGGCCTGTGAGGTCCGGGCGCAGGTGGGCAGCAGGGCACACCCTCCTTATCGGCGCCTGGAGGTGATGTCAAAGCAGGTGATCATCATGAGGTGGGCCTTGCAGAAGTTGACCCGGCTCTCCAGGCGCTCCGTCACACACTCCAGCGCTTCCAGGTACTCCAGGGAATCCAGCTCCAAGACCTGCTCCAAGTCAACTGCAACAGAGGAGACACGGGATGGGACCAGAGCAAATGAAGGACCCTCCAGCAGCGCTAGAGCTTCTTACTAACCCCCCACCCCGTAGACTACTCATGTTCTTAATTATACTGGTGGGTCCTCTGTTACCATAATCTTGTTTTTGAACACTGTTGGGTTGGAACTGACCCATAGCTGACCCTCCAGCGAGTTTTCAGAGGTAGTAAATCTCATAGAGAAGGAGATTGGCCATCCTTATTCCATGGTGCAGCTGGCGGATTTGAACGCTATGTCTTTGGACTAGAAGGACATCTCCTTTACCATGAGGCCACCAGAGCTCCCTGGTTAATTACTAACCTTACTGAGAGTCTACAGAGGATGGAGTCCCTGAGTGTTCTCTGAAATTGCTTTTGTCTATTGCTAACGGAAAGACTGGAGAGCTGAGGCTCTCCAGAAGGTGCCTTAGAAGAAAGATCTGGTTGTATGAGTCTAAAGAACAGCTAGTGTAAACCGTGTGGAGCTGAGTTCTACCCTGACAGATGAGGCTGCACGAGGCAGAGTGGCGTTGGCTGTGGCTACATGGAAGGGAAAGGAGCTCTGGAGGCGCAGTGGTTAAGTGCTCAGCTGCCAGCAGGGTGGTCTGCACCTTCCATAAGCTAGAACAAGGACGCCCTGGAGGGTAGCCCGAGTCTGACTTACAGGGTAGCAGCAAGGCTCACTCAATTCAGTGGCAAGAGGGGTTTTTCTGGTATACAGTCAGGCATAAGGTGGCATGCTAGCTCCCCCATAAGATTTTGGAAAGACTACTAGCATCATCCAATAACGACTGGAACAGCACCTTAACAGAGAACTGCCAGAAGTCCAGGCTGGCTTTAGAAGGGGTCGTGGTGTTAGTTAGGGACATTGTAGGTGATGTTAGATGGATCTTGGCTGAAAGCAGGGAATACCAGAGGAATGTCTATCTGTGCTTCATTGACTATGCATAGGCATTTGACTGTGTAGATCATAACAAACTGTGGCTGACTCTGAGAAGAATGGGAATCCCAGAAAACTTGATATCGTTCTAATGCGAAACCTATACTTGGACCAGGAGGCAGTCGTCAGAACAGAGCAAGAAAACACTGCGTGGTTCAAAACTGGGAAGGGCGTACGCCAGGGATGCATCCTATCTCCATACCTTTTCAGTCTATATTCAGAACAGATTATCCGGGAGGCTGGGCTCTATGAGGAGAAGTGTGGCATCAGGATTGGAGGAAAGACTCATCAACAATATGCGTTATGCAGATGACACAACCCTGCTTGCTGAAACTGAGGAGGACCTGAGGTGCTTGCTGCAGAAGTCAAGGACTACTGCCTTCAATATGGATTGAGGCTCAATATCAAGAAAAAAAGATTCTCACCACTGGACCAATTGGCAGCATCAGGATGGATGGTGAAGAGATTGAGACTGTTCACAGCTTTAGTTTGCTTGGCTCTACAGTCAACACTCTTGGCACCAGTAGCCAGGAAGTTAAAAGATGTATTGCATTGGGAAAGTCTGCTTTTAGGGAATGCCTCCAAAGTACTGAAGAGCAATGGTGTCACTCTGGAGATTAAGGCGTGCCTGATACGGGCCATGGTCTTTGCAATCACTTGTTATGTATCAGAGCTGGACAATGACTAGGGATGATAGAAGGAAAATTGATACCTTTGAGCTGTAGTGTTGGAGTATTGAATATACCATGGACTCCTAAGAAAACAAACAGATTTATCCAGAAGAGGGTTAAACCAGGCTGCTCCTTGGAGACAAGGATTGTGAAACTTCATCTGACAAATTCTGGACATACTGCAAGGAGTGACCAGTCCTTGAAGAAAGATGTCATGCTTTGGAGGGTGGACGGACAGCACAGGAGGGGAAGACCCTCTGTGAGGTGGATTGATTCAGTGACTGAGGTAATGGGGTGGGTGTGTTGGAGACAGTGAGGTTGGCACAGGATAGAGAAGGGTTTAAGGCTGTTGTACATAGGGTTGCTATGAGTTGCAGGTGACTTGACGGCACATAACAACAACTAGTATTATCATTCAGTAGAACTAGAAATGAAATAAACCTTCTAGTTGAGGCGGGGGGGGGTTCCTGAGGGAGATCTTTTGTTTTTTGGGAACTAATTTCAGGGTCCTTTGCGTCAGCGTAAATGCTTGCCTAAGGGTTATTATTTCCACAGCCAAAGCATCTGCCTCACTAAGCAGGTAGAGAAACCTGATGCGCACAGAAACCTCATAAGGTTCTATCTCGCTCTCACAGACAGAGCAAGAGGCAGGGCACCCATTTCTCACTTTCCTTTGCACCCAGTGTTGCCTGACAAGTGGGGGAGGGGGAGAGGGACAGAGAGAAAGAGAGGGAGAAAAGGAGAGAGAGAGAGCGAGCGAGTGAGAGAGAGGGTAAGAGAGAGAGAGAGAGGGTGGGAGAGAGAGAATACACACCTGCCCTTCTACGTGTGTACGTCTATGTGTGTACAGTTCAGGCACACGGGCTGCATCACACGCTGTGCACCCATCACCATTATCTATTCTCAGGCTTTTCATCACCAAACATGAGCACAGTATTTTCAAACAAGTCGTTCTGGAAAGGGGCTCATTAAAACCAGGGGCACCCCACAAGGAAGTTTCTGGGGAGGACAAAACCACCTTTTGTGTTGACTGTTTTACACTTAGATTGTGGCTGTGTGCTGTCACATTAGGAACTACTCATAGCTGACCTTCCAGTGGGTTTTCAGAGGCAATTAATCCCATGGAGGTAGACTGTCTTTCTCCCGCACAGCAAATGGTGGATATGAACAAGCGCTTTAGGGTTGGCAGTGCAACTCCTTACTGTTAGGCCACCAGAGAGGAATTATACATTGAAAAGGAATGCATCTTACTGTGTAGCTCAGACAAGCTGATTTTAAAAAGCCCAGCTTCTGCCCTCCCTGCTCCCCTGACTACTGCCTGGCCAGGCCCGAGCTGTGGCTTCTTACTGTGTGAGTGGGGCTTGGGGACCAAGGCAGCATAGGGAGGAGGATGTGGCTAGAGGGAAGAATTGGATCCCGCACTGCCCACGTCTTCCAGCACTAGTCTCCACACCAATGTAATATCTCAGGCAAGATGCATGCTATATTTTGTGGTAATTGGAATGGTTAGGAGCAAATATAGACACACAATTGAATCCATCTTTCAGAGACAGCAAAATTGTCCTGAATTGGTATTAGGTAGTGGCTGTCATCTTCAGCTTGCCATTAGATGAGAATAACACTGCAGACATATTTTCCCCCCACTCTGAAATACTTTTCCTGATTCTGGCTTCTTTGGGCAGCTTTCCAAGGACTGCACATTAAGGGCAGCATAAATTCTTATCTGTTTCAAGTGAGATTTGGTGGGCAACGTGTAACAAGGTCTTTATGTCTGGATGATCTCAGCCATGTGAGGGGAGCAGATGGAGAATCTTGTTTTCATGCACTCAGGACAGAGACATGTGAAGAATCATGTTAGGAGAGCAAGATTCACCAACATGGGCCATGGGGCACTTGGGGAGCAAGACGTGCAATCTGGCTTTGTTGTTGTTAGGTGCTGTCGAGTTAAACTCAAAGTGACCTTATGAACAACTGATCTTGTACCTTCCTCAGCATATCTGACACACTGAGCCCACAGCTGTAGTCACGCTGTCAATCTATCTTGTTGAGGGCCTTCTCTTTCACTGACCGTCCACTCTTTTCCAGGACTGGCACCTCCGAGTAACATGCCCAAAGGATGTGAGATGAAGCTTTGCCATCCTTGACTCCAAGAAGCACTCTTCCTAAGACATACCTATTTGTTCTTTTAGCAGTCTATGGGATATTCAGTACTCTTCACCAGCACCACAGCTAAAAGGTATTGATTCTCTCCTTCTTCATCCTTACTCATTGTCCGGCTCTCTGATGCACAGTAAATGATGGAAAACACCATGGCCTGAATCAGGTGCACCATAATCATCAAATTAACACCATCGCTCCTCAGCACTTAGGGCAAGTCTGCTGTCAGAGACCTTTTCCAATGTAATATGTCTCCTGACTGCTGGTACTTTGGGTATTGATTGTGGATTCAAGTAAGATAAAATTGGAGACAATCTCAATCTTTTCTCCATCTCTCATGTTGCTTACTAGTCCAGTGGGGAAGATTTTTATCTTCTTGATGTTGAGATGCAGTCCATTGTTAAAGGTTGTAGTTTTTTGATCTGCAGCAAAGTTGTGTCATCTGCATAACAGAGGTTGTTGATGAGTCTTCCTCCAATCCTGATGCTGCATTCTTTATCATAAAATGCCAGCTTCTTGAATGATTTGCTCAGAATACAGCCTGAACTGGCATGAAGAAAGCATACAGAGCTCTGACATACTTTACTGATTTTAATCTTGTTGTATTCCTTGCTCTGTTTAGACAATAGCTGCTTGGTATAGGTACCCTATTTGTTATTTAGTTGTTATGTGCCATTGAGTTCTCTGTGATGCATAGTGACCCTTGGCACAGAAGCTCTAAATCCTGATCTATCCTGTGCCAATCTCATTGTTTCTGACATATCTATCCCCACTACCCCAGTCACTGGGTCAATCCATCTCATCGAGGGCCTTCCACTCCTGTGCTGTCCCTCCACCCTCCCAAGCATGACCTCCCTCTCTGAGGACTGGTTCCTCCTTGCAACATGTCCAAAGTATGTCAGATGAAGTTTCAGTATCCTTGCCTCCAAGGAGCAGCCTGGTTTAACCCTCTCTAGGATGAACCTGTTTGTTCCCCTAGCAGTCCATAGTATATTCACTACTCTTCTCCAGCATCACAGCTCAAAGGCATCAATTCTCCTATCATCCCTCATATAAGCATAATTAAGTGTTCTGGGATTCCCTTTCTTCTCAATGTTAGCTATAGTTTGTAATGATCCACACAGTCAGCTGTCTTTGCATAGGCAATAAAAACAAATAGACATTCTTTAGGCATTCTCTGCTTTTAGCTACAATCTATCTGATATCAGCAATGATTTCTCTAATGCCATATCCTTTTCTAAACTCAGCTTGAAATTCTGGTAGTTCTGTAATTGTACCAGTCTTGCTATTTTTGGCTGATCTTCCACAGTATTTTGCTTGCATATGATTTTGCGTTGGATCACCTTTCTTGGGAATGGGAACAAACATGGATCTCTTCCAGGCAGCTGAAACATGTCAAATTGTATTTCATAGATTCCTAGGACTTTCAGTGCAGCTTGAACTTTTTCCTTCATTACACTTAACTCTTGTTCATATGATATTTCCTGAAAATTTTCAGTGTCAATCAATTATTTTTGGAACAGTGACTGCATATTCCTTCCTTCTTCTTTTGATGCTTCTTGGCTCATTCAAGATTTTGCCCATAATAACTGTCAGGATTATGACTTAAGGTTTGAATTTGCTTTTCAGTCCTTTTAACTTTAGAAATGCTGAGCAAGTTCTTCCCTTTTTGTTCTCCAACTTCAGTTCTTTGCACATCCTGTTAAAGTATTTTGCTTTGTCTTCTCAAGCTGTATTTTGTAATCTTGTGTTCATCTCTTTGACTTTGGCATTTCTTCCCTTTGTTTTGGCTTCTAGATGTTCTAAGGCAATTTTCAGTCTCTTCTGACATTCATTTTGGCCTTTTCTTCCACTTTGTAATGAACTTTTCCTCTCTACATGGATGTTATCTTTTATATCTTATAACTCATCTGGTCTTCAATCATTAGTTTTCAATGTTTCAAACCTATTCTTGATTTTTAAACTCAGGTGGGTTAGACTCAAGGTCATATCCTAGACCTTGTGGACTTGTTTTAATTTTCTTCAAATGGAACTTGCACAGGAGTAACTTGATGGTCTGTTCCACCGTCAACACCTGGCCCAATATTGAGCTTTTCCAGTGATTCTTTCCACAGATGTAGTCAACCTGATTCTTGTGCAGTCCATCAGATGAGAGGAATGTGTAAATATGTGTTTTGTATTCTTTTAAAGTATTTCTGATGAAAAAATCATTCAACATACATTCTAGTTGCTTAGTGATAAGGAATTATGCTGCCAACCCAAAGATACATGGTTCTAATCCACCAGCTGCTCTGAAAGAGAAAAATGGCCAATATTGTATGTACCACAGTATGCTATTTACTGCCTCTTAAAACCTGCTGGAGAGTCAGCTAGGAGTCGATTCTCACTCAACTGTACACAGAACTACCACCATCCCATTGGATGAACATGGTCTGCTCTGAAATGGTCTAGTTCTAATTGTAGTTATGGGTCTTACATTCACTCAGCCACTTGTTGGGGTCCAGCATCAGGTACTGCTTGGTCATCTCCAGCTCCTTCATCAGCCACTCATACTTGGCGCGGACCTCGGCGATCCTCTGTTGGCGGTGCTCTAGGATCTTCAGTTTTGCATTGAAGCACACGAGTTCCTGGTGCAGAGACAGCGGGGACAGGAGGGGAAGGAAAACGTGACCGTCAGTGCTGCAGGGGCCAACATGCTCCTGGAAAGAAAAGTTCCTACCTTTCTTAGAGACAGGGAGGGTTTCCCACCAGATAATGTAGGCAGGAAGCAGGCCTGCGGGTGCCTGGTGGAATCTGAGGACCTCACCTCTGCCTGGACAGGCCTGCCTTAACAGAATGCAGAGGTGTACTGGCCTGCACAAATACTTGGTGTGAGGCCTCAAGAGACACAACTATGCAGTCTCCTTCCTTGAAGCTTTTATTACATCTACCCAGAGAAAGCCCTCTGTGAGTCCTCCCTGCCCCTCACGACATGAAGCCTAGTGGCTGCATCTCACAGCCTGAGGTATCCCCTCAATCCCTGCCCCACACCTGCCACGCAGATGCCACGCAGTGGGAACAGGACCACCTCACCTTGCTAGAGGCCCCTCGGCGCTGCTGTAGTCGCTCCACATCATCAATTTCGTAGACTTTAATCTCAAATGGTTCCCCGAGGCCCCTCGGGGTGCTCCGCAGGGGACCGTCTACCCAGCGGACCCCAGTGCTGCTGGTGGGCTTCCTCACTGGCGAGGAGGTGTCCAGGGACAGTGCTGGGATGAGTCTCCGTCTCTGAGAACCTAAGTGGGGTGAAGCCCAGGTTAATGTGCTGAATTTCAACCTTTGATGACAAGGATGGTGTGAGAAACAGCTGGAGACAAGAGCTGGGTTTGAAAGGCTCCCTTCACTGCCGGCCCTCTGCACAGTCTAATTCCTTGAACTGGGACTTCATTTTCAGCTCTACAAGCTCAGGAAAATCCCTGCCTGTACTTTCAGGAATATCCCAATTTTCACCTATGACACTCACAACACATCCCCCCAAACAAGTCAGCTCTGAGTAACAGTGACCCCCACGGGTCAGTGCACAACTGTGCCCAGAGGGACGTAAGGCTGACTGGGAAGCAGACTGCCAAATCCGTCTTCTAAAGTACTTCTGAGTGAGCCTGAACTCTCAACCCTTTGATTAACAGTCAAGAACATTAACGTTTTGTATCACTCAGATATTCACATGAGAAATAAACATTTATATTGTTATGTGAGGTTTTTCTATCAAACCTCTTATTTTTTACTGGTACACACCACTGTCACTACAACCCAATAAACAACAGATCTGGACTCTGTACCTTACCACCTTTAACATGTTACAGTCACTAGATCAACCAATCTTGTTAGTTCTTCCTTTCTTTCTCTGACCCTCTATTTCTCCAAGGACTGACACCATCCTTGCCTCTCTAGAGCACCCTGGGTTCACACCCTCCAACACTGACTTCACTTAATTCTCAAAGAAGAAGAAATCAATGATCAAAAAACCTAAGCAGAAAGAGAAACTGTCAAGTTTATTTGGAGAGGAAAGAGACCCTGAATAAGAACTTCTGAAAAACAAAAATGAAGTGGGAGGTCCTCAAAACTTACTATCCAGTGATAGTAACCAAAACAGCATGGTACTGGTACAATAATAGGCCCACAGACCAATGGAACAGAATTGAGAATCTAGAAACAGATTCATCTATTTATGTCTAGGCTTTCAAATTTATTGGCATATACTCCAATAATATATACTCCTTTTTCCCCCCATTTAAATTTATTACTAATTTCCGTAAAAATTTACAGAGACTTTGGATTTCCATTCATTCATTGTTGCACATTTCTCCCCTCCCAACCCTCCCCCCTAGTACATTACCCTCTTGGAAAAGTAAAAGAAAAATTCATTGTTTTACAAACCCTCCCCCAGGTCCACTCCACCATGTAGCCTTCACTCTAGACTCCTGTCATGACAAAAATACCTAATCACATATCCCTTTTAAACCGTTTTCTCCTTCATCTGTTTTAATGCAGTATACATTATTGAACCCATCTTTCTTAGTCTCACCCTAACCCCAAGGCCAGTCCTGTTTTACAACAGTGGCACCATGCAGTATTTGTCCTTTGGTGACTGAAATACTTCACTCAGCATAATGTCCTCCAGAGTCACCCATTTTGAATAATATTTCATGAGTTCCTTGTTTTTTAGTGCAGCATAGTATTCCATTGTGTGAATATACCACAGCTTCTCTAGCCATTCATTTTTTGATGGGCACTTAGGTTGTTTCCAACTCCTTGCTATTGTGAACAAAGCCGCGATGAACACGGGTGTGCATATATCTGCTTCGATGTCAGTTATGGTTTCTTTGGGGTATATTCCCAGTAGTGGAATTGCTGGATCAAATGGTATCTCTATTTGCAACTTTTTGAGAAAGCACCATACCGCCTTCCACAGTGGTTGCACCATTTTACACTCTCACCAACAGTGAATAAGGGTTCCAGTTTCTCCACAACCTCACCAGCATTTGTTGCTTGCTGTTCTGTTAAGTTTTGCTATTCTGACTGGAGTGAGATGATATCTCATAGTTGTTCTGATTTGCATCTCTCTTAGTGCTAGGGATTTTGAACATTTCTTCATGTGCTTGTTGGCCATCTGAATGTTTTCTTTGGTGAAGTGTCTGTTAAAATGGGACCTTTTAAGAATAAAATTCCTATACACATCCAAAACCTTCTCCAACAGGGTAAAAAGGGAAGCCACCAACTGGGAAAAATATTTGGTAATGACATGTCAAATAAGGGACTTTTATCTAGAATTTATAAAATATTTGAGCATCCAACAAGATAAAGGTAAACAACCCAATTGAAAAATGGGCACAGGATGTAAACAGAAACTTCACCAAAGAAGACATTCAGATGGCCAAGAAACAAATGAAGAAACCCCTAGCTCTAAGAGAGATGCAGATCAAAACATCTATGTGATATCATCTTACCCCAGTAAGAATAGCAAAATTTAATATAACAGCAAATAGCAAATGGTGGCGAGGTTGTGGAGAAACTGGAACCCTTATTCACTGTTGGTGGGAATGTAAAATGGTGCAACCACTATGGAAGGCAGTATGGTGTTTTTTCAAAAAGCTGCAAATAGAAATACCATTTGACCCAACAATTCCACTACTGGGAATATACTTTAAAGAAACCAGAACTGCCACCCAAACAGATATATGCACACCTATGTTTATTGCTGTATTTTTCACAATAACAAATAAAGAGATGGAAACAACCCAAGTGCCCATCAACAAACAAATGGATAGAGCAGCGCCCTCTCCAAGACATATCTATATGTTCTCTTGGATGTCTATGTGTTCAGTGTTCTTCTCCAACACTAGAGCTCAAACGGGTAAATTTTTTTCTGTCTAAAAAGACTCCCTCTCCCCAAAAGTTTGGACTCAGATGGCTTTACAAGGGGAGTTCTACCAAACATTCAGAGATGAACTCTTGCCAATCAATCTTGTTTAAATTATTTTTAAAAACAGAAAAAGAAGGAACACTCCAAGAGTCATTGTATAAGGCAATTGGTAAAGAATATCCTAATCCCCAAACCAGACAAAGACATCTCCAAATAAGAAAACTATACATCAATTATCTCTCATGAACATCAATGCAAAAAATCCTTAATAAAATACTAGCCAATGGAATCCAACAGCATATAAAAATAATTATTCATGACCAAATGGGATTCATAAAAGCAATGTAAAGATAGTTCAACATAAAAAACTCCACTCATGGCAATGTAATTAATCACATTTCAATGCAAATAAGAAGAATCACATAATCCTGTCAATTGATGCAGAAAACCCCACCAATAAAATCCAACAATACTCATTCCTGATGAAAACATTTAGCAAAATAAAGGGTAATATCCTCAACATTGTGAAAATATATTCACAAAACCAAGAGTAAAGATAATTTCTAACAGAGAGAGACTAATGACATTTCCCTTGTAAACAGTGACCAGACAAGGATACCTACTATCGCTATCCCTATTTAATATTGTATTGGAAATTCTAGCCAGCTCTATAAGGCAAGAAAAGGAAATAAGAGGCATTCAAATCTGCAAAGAAGTGGTGAAACTGTCATTATATGTAAATGACATGAGAGAAAAAGAAAAAAATCTCAAAACCTATTACATAGCTGTAGTAATCAAGAGATGATGGTTTTGGTACAGTGACATATAGATGAATGGAAGAGAACAGAGAATACAGAAATCAACCTATTAACCTATGGTCAACTAGTATTTGACAAGGTAATAAATTCAATCAAGTGGGGATAAATGATAACATCTTTAACAAATGGTGCTGACAAAACTGGACATCTGCCTGCAGAAAACTGAAACAGAATCTCTCTCTCTCACACTATACACAAAAACAAAATAAAGAGTATCAGAGACCGAGGAGTAAAACCCCAAACCATAAACATCATTAAGAGACAAAACGGGAACAAATTAGAAGCCCTGTCCTACAGAATAAACGGGTTTGTAAATATAGCCAAAAATGCACAACCAGGAAAAGACTGATGAATGGGACTTCCTTAAGTTCAAATCCCTGTTCCCTGTGTGTATCAGACCCGAAACTCCAGTAGATTAAAAAGAAAACCCACAGATCTGGAGGAAATATTTGGCAAAAACATTTCAGATTACAGTCTCATAACCAAAGTTTACAGAATGTTACAGGGCCTCCACAAGAAAAAAAAACTGATAACAAATAAAAAATGAACAAAAGACTCTTCAAAGGAAGACCTCTGGATGGTGAAGAAACACATGAGGAAATGTTCAAAATCACTAGCAATTAGAAAAAATGCTAAGCAAAACAATAATAATCCCAGCAGCAGAGTTTAACAACACAGCAAATCATAAATGTTGGAAAGGATGTGGAGAGACTGGAACTCTTACACACTGCTGGTGGGATTGCAAAATGGCACAACCACTCTAGAAGGCAGTTTGTTGTTTATTTAGCAAGCTGAACATAGATATCACACATGACTGAACTATTCCACTGATAGGAATATATCCCAAGGAAATCAGAATTGAGACACACATGTACATGTGTACACCTGTGTTCACAGCAGAATTATTCAAAATAGCAAAAAAATGGAATCAGCCCAAATGCCTAACAACAATCAAATGAGTTGAGAAATTGTGTACATTCATACAACGGACTATTATGAAGCACTGAGGAATAACGATGTCATAAACCACTATATAACTTGAGGAAGACTAGAAAACATTTTGCTGAGTGAAATATCTCAGTCACAAGAAGACAAATATTGCATAAGGCCACTATTATGAACATAGAAGGGTAAATGAGTAAGATGTTCATAAATGAGCTCAAGGAAAGGAAAGAAGGGGGCAGAAAAAGGAGGGACAAAATCACTGGGATAGCAGAGGTTAGCGGGAGGAGAGGGGTGAAGTAATAGGATAGGTCCAATGGGGGCTTGAAAATGTGAGGTGATGACAGGCTTAGAACAATATAACTATATAAAATACAATGGATATGAATTATTTTATAAAACAAAGCATAAATGTACAAAACGTGATGCATATGAATGATAATTTGCAAACCACTTTTTTAAAAAGGGAAAAAAGGTTGGAAATAAAAATACCATTTGACCCAGCTATCCCACTGTGGAGAATATACCATATACAGCTATATGCACACCCACATTTACTGCAGCATCATTCACAACAGCAAATATATGGAAACAGCCCAAGTGCCTACCAACAAATGAAGGGAGAGAAAAACTGTGGTACATCCATACAATGGAGAATTAAGTAGCATTGGAAACAATGAATTTGTAAAACACTATGCACCATGGATGAGTCTGGAAGACATTATATTAAGTAAAGTATCTCAGTCACAAAAGGAAAAGTACTGCATAGGACTGCTGTTATAAAAATTGGATGGACACGAGGAGGGGAGTGCAGGGACAAAATTACTAGATAATGAATACAACATTGCAATGGGACAAGAAGGGACTCTGTGAAGGGAATGGATGATGAGACATAGTGTGAATGGCAACTGACAACCTGGAACAAGATATGCACTACAGAGTGAGCTGGGGAAGGAAGGAAAGGGTATGTTAATGGATGAATGAAAACCCATCCTCTGTAAACTTACATCATCATCATCATCATCATCATCATCAAAAATACAATACAGCCTGATCAACTGGAATTCATAACAGGAATGCAGGGATGGTTCAACATAAGAAGAACAAAACAAAGAACAAGAAGCACATGATCCTATCAGTTAATGCAGGAATAAACCTTCAACAAAATCCAATGCCCCTTCCTGATTAAAACACTCAATTAAATAGGAATAGAGGAGAATTTCCTTAACATAGTGAAAAGTATATATGCAAAACTAAGAGCCAATATCATTTTCAAAAGAGAGGGCCTTAAGACATTTCCCTTGTAAACAGATACCAGGCAAGGTATCATTACTCCTATTCAGTATTATAATTTCTGGCCAGCTTAGTAAGGCAAGGGATAGAAATAAGAGGTATCCAAATTGGCAAAGGATTGGTGAAACGGTCACTTATGTACATGATATGATAGTATACACAGAAAATTTCAAAGACTTAAAAAACAAAACAAAACAAAACAAAACAAACCCCAACATTTTAGACCTGATGTTGTTGTACATCATTGAATCAGAACTGACCCATGGCTGACCCTCCAGTGGATTTTTAGAGGCAGTTAATCGCACAGGAAGAGACTTCACATCTGCTGTTAGACCGAATACACCAATTTAGTAGTGAAGTTTGTAGAGACACAGAGAAAGGGAGCTTTGGTGGCCTAGAGGTTAAGAATCTGATGCAATCCTGAAGGCATGTGCTTATAATCCACCAGCTGCTTTGTGGGAAAAGGATGGACAATCTCCTTCCATGCAATTACTGCCTCTGAAACCCCTTGGAAGGTCAACTATGGATCAGTTCTCACTCAATGCACACAGCACTACCACAACTGGTGTGGTAGTTGTAAGAAGCCATGCTGCAAAACCAAAAGCTCATGGTTCAAATCCGCTAGCTGATTCACAAGAGAAGGATGAGAAATCTCCTCTTGTACAATTAACTGTCTCTGAAAACCCACCAGAGGGTCAGCTATGGGTCAGTTCCAACTTGGTGGTACACACAACAGCAGAGACACAACGGATCTTTATAAGGAAAACTAAAAATCACTACAAGGAACAATAAGAGATCTAATTAAATGGAAAAACACTCCCTGTTCATGGAGAGGAAGACTGAACATTATGAAAAAGACAGTGTTACCAAAAGCAATCTACAAGTTCAATTGAATCCCAATACAGATACCAAACTGATTCTTCAAGGAGATGGAAAAGGCAATTTCCAGTGTCAAATAAAGATTCTCTTCATTAAGCAAAAGTTCTTTTGAGAAACAAGAATGAAGTAGGAGGCATTTTAATCCCTGACCTCAAAACCTACCACACAATTGGTAGTTATCAAAATAGCATGGCATTGGTACAGCAACAGACATTAATTGGGGAAGTGGCAGCTCTTTAATAAATGTTTCTGGTAATAGCAGACATCTACCTGCAAAAAAAGTCAAACAGGATTTACACCTCACACCATTAAAAAAACCAACTCCCTCCCCACCAAAAAAACCCCCACAAAACAACTTACAGTGCATCGGGGACCTAGGGGTAACACTCCATAACCATAAAGTTCATAAGAGACAAAGGGGAACAAATTAAGGGTGCTCTGGTGGCATAGTGGCAAGCAGCTGTGTTGCATCAGACAGTGCTACCTCAGTAGCACAGTCACTCGCTCCGCTTGCCCCAGCTGTGGTCAAACCCAGCATGTACTTCGACATCACTGCTGATGGCAAACCTTTAGGCCATATTTCCTTTGTGCTGTCTGCAGATAAAGTCCCGAAGACAGCAGAAAACTTTGGTGCTCTGAGTATTGAGGAGAAAGGATTTGGTTACAAGGGTTCTTGCTTTCATAGAATCATTCCTGCATTTATATGCCAGGATGGAGCCTTCACACACCATAATGGTACTGGTGGCAAGTCCATCTACGGGGAGAAGTTTGATGATGAGAACTTCATCCTGAAGCACACAGGTCCTGGCATCCTGCCCATGACAAATTCTGGACCCAATACAAACGATTCCCAGTTTTTATCTGTACTGCTAGGACTGAATGGTTGGAGGGCACGCATGTAGTCTTCAGCAAGATGAAAGAAGGCATGAACATCGTGGAAGACTGGAGTGCTTCGGGTCCAGGAATGGCACGACCAGCAAGAAGATCCCCATTGCTGACATTCCTTCTATAGCTCCAGAGATCAGCCTGCGACCCCCAGTGTGCTTGCAATACATTTTAATCTCTGTGCTCTTGCTACAATTCTTCTGGTTCCACGTTTTCTTTATTCCTCTCCAAGGTTAGCAGGATTGTAGAGTTAAATTTATGACTGAAATAAAATCTACGCAACACTCTTTTCTGTTCTTATTTGGGTTAAAATGTTGGTACTGGTCTTTGGGCATAACTTCAGTAACCTCTTTGAGCTTTGTTAAAAAAAAAAATAACTTCAGTAACCTCTTGAATATTAAAGTACTTCTATGCTTAATGAAATTCCATAGTACTCCCCCCCTTTCTGACTTGGTATGGTGGCAAGAAGACTTAGAATGTATAGTTGGGAAATTGTCAATCCATTTAACAATGTGTTAAAAATTAATTTTTAAAAGCTTGCTCTTGGGTGGTGTAAGATGTGTCTGTTGTTGGGCTGTGGGGAATGAGTAACCCACATTCCTGAGCTATAGCTGTTTTCAGTGTCAGAATGTACCCCACACAAACACACTGATCCTAATAAAGTCTTCAGGACTAAAATAAAAAGAAGGGGGGAAAAAAACGAAGCTGTATTGCAATCCCAAAGGCATGCAGTTCAAATCCACCAGCTGCTCCAAGAAAGAAGGATGGGCAATCTCCTCCCGTGTTATTATCTGCCTCTGAAAACCCACTGGAGGGTCACAACACAACAACCTATAGCAAAAATAGGCTTGTAAAGGATAGAGCCCACCAATAGTTAAGAGCTTTTCCCAGTAGGGTGAAAACTCTTTTGACCCTTTCCAAGCATGAAGTCTTTTTCCAAGGAATGTCCCCTCCTAATAACACAGGAATCCACTTTATCTCAATCCTCATAAAAGAGAGTAGGCATGCAAGTGTAAAGAAAAAGAAAGCAGATAAATGGTACAGGAGTGATGAAGGAGATAAGACCTATCTAAATATGAGAAATTTGGTTAACTAAGGCAGTAAGGAAATCTGGAGAATAACCACTTGGCCAACTGAGTGGAAGAGATCTATATTTGTTCTCATCCCAAAGAAGGGTGACCCAACAAAGTGTGGAAACTATAGAACAATATCATTGATTTCACATGCAAGCAAGATTCTACTGAAGATTATCCAAAAACGACTGGTACAACACATCAGCAGAGAACTGCCAGAAGTCCAGGCTGAGTTTAGAAGGGGTCGTGGTACTAGGGATACTGTAGCTAATGTTAGATGGATCTTAGCTGAAAGCAGGGAATACCAGAGGAATGTATATCTGTGTTTCATTGACTATGCAAAGGTGTTTGACTGTATGGACCATAACAAGCTATGGCTGAGAAGAATGGGAATCCCAGAACACTTGATTGTGCTAATGAGAAACCTATACTTGGGCCAAGAGGCAGTAGTCAGTCAGAACAGAGCAAGGAAACACTGCATGGTTCAATATTGGGAAAGGCGTACACCAGAGATATATCCTGTCTCCAAACCTCTTCAATCTATGTGAAAAACAGATTATCCAGGAGGCTGGGTTCTATGAGGAGAAATGTGGGGTCAAGACTGGTGGAAGATCTGTCAACAATCTGCATTATGCAGATGACACTACCCTGCTTGCTGAAACTGAGGAGGACCTGAAGCGCTTGCTGCAGAGGGTCAAGGACTGCAGCCTCCAATATAGATTGAGACTCAATGTCAAGAAGACAAAGATTCTCACCACTGGACCAACTGGCAGCATCAGGATGGATGGTGAAGAGATTGAGATTGTTCACAGCTTTAGTTTGCTTGGCTCCACAATCAACACTCTTGGCACCAGCAGCCAGGAAGTTAAAAGATGTATTGCCATGGGAAAATCTGCTGTTAGGAACCTCTCCAAAGTTCTGAAAAGCAATGGTGTCTCTCTGGAGACTAAGGTGCATCTGATACAGGTCATAGTCTTTGCTATCACTTGTTATACATGAGGGAGTTGGAAAATGACTAAGGAGCATAGAAGGAGAATTGATGCCTTTGAGCTGTGGTGCTGGAGAAGAGTATTGAGAATACCATGGACTGCTAGGAAAACAAACAGATTCGTCCTGGAAAGGGTTAAACAAAGGCAGCTCCTTGGAGGCAAGGATTCTGAGGCTCCGTCTAACATACTTTGGACATGTTGTGAGGAGAGACTGGTCCTTGGAGAGGGACATCATGCTTGGGAGGGTGAAGGGACAGCGCAGGAGAGGAAGGCCCTCTATGAGGTGGATTGATTCAGTGACTGGGGTAATCAGGATGGGTGTATGGGAAACAGTGCGTTTGGCACAGGACAGAGCAGAGTTTGGGGCTGCTGTACATAGGGTCGCTATGAGTCGCAAGCAACTCGATGGCACATAACAACAACAATAAGGCAGTAATGATGTGGGCAGCTAGAGAACAGGGGAATAGCACATGAGATGTGTCTAGCATGTTCTAGAAAAAGCTAGTAGATTGGAGGACCAAAACCTCAATGAGCAAGGGAGTAGCTGGAGGTCAGTTACACAGAGCCTTGTAGGTCAGAAAAGAAGTGATAGAATGGAAGGTAAAGAGATAAGGACCTTCTGTCAGAGAGTCAACCTAGAAAGTTTCCCCCTAGATCCACTTCTGTTTTGTAAAGCCACCCACTTGTGGCTTTACAGCAGCACCAGTCAACTTAGATGAGGCCTTTCGAAACTTTTCTATTACCCAGCATGAGAAGTACAAAAGATGCTTTGATAAACCATAGACAATTGGGAATAAATCCCACAGACTATGAATCATCTTAAGGGGAGGATGTCATATCAGCACCCACCTTCTCATATTACCTACTTGGTTTTTTACAAAGTGAGCCCAGAGAGACTATGTTGGTTATCTAGAAATCCCCTCATGTATCTGGCATGAGAAAATGGCAGTTCGGAGAGGACAGTTAGCCCTTAAAGTAACACAGGTCACCTGCTTCCCTGCATAATCTCCCTGGACCACACCATGGGCGATGCAATGAGCCCAGCTATGGCCCTGCATCACTGTGGCACTTGGATGGAAGGAAGAGCTGCAGTCATGTTTGGCTGTTCCATGTGCTACAGAGAAGGAAAGAGCTCAAGGTCATCTTCCCAGCAATACCACCCTCATCCATTTTGACTGAGGGCATAACCAGCGCATGAACGTTTTCAAACTAAAGCCTTTAATTCAGAAACAATCCCAGATTAAAGATAACTGCTAGTCTCCTGTGTCATTCCAAACTTCTTCAGTCATTGTAGAACCCTGCCATCTAGGGAGGAATTTCCTCTGAGGAGTTTTATGGCTTCTCGTAAAGAAGTTGCTTTTGATTTATGTTGATCATGTCTGACAGCCAGCATTGTCCTTAATAATAATCATAAATAAGTGAGACAAGGTCACCTAACCTGAAATGAGCATATCTCCACCACCATATTCATTACAGAGGCCTGGTGCTACAGCAGCTGGTCAAAGGAGTTGAACGCTCTGGGAACTCTATATTAAATCCCATCTCTAACACCAACCATGGTGCTTTTATTTTATACTGGCTCTCTCCACAGCTGCCCGCAGAGACATTTATGAACAGAGGTGGCACTTGCTGAAGGACATGGTCAGAGCCTGCTGGTCCCTTCAAACAGTTATTTCTCCATATTTACTTTTTTAATAAATAAAATTTCTGTTTCCCTTTGCTCTAGTATCTATCATAGTTAACCCAACATATGCAAGTCTCACAATAGAGAATGAAAGCTATTGAAATCATGAGAAGAGTTGGTAGATTAAAAGGCATGAAATTAGAGTCCAGGAGAGCATCTTCTAACACTAAATTTCATGAGGCTGCATTTCAAATATTATACACAAATTTGGAATTGGAAGACCAAGATGGAACAGGTGGTAAGAAAGCTTATCAATTACTCAACCAGAGAGAAGCAAATCAAAAGAAAATGAGATACCATCTCTCCCTAGTAGCAGTAACACAGTTTAATAACAAAACAAATAAGAAATATTAGCAAGGATGCAGAGAGTTTGGAACTCTTATGCACGGCTGGTGGGTTTGTAAATGGTACAATCAGTCTGGAAGGCAGTTTGTTATTTCCTCAAAAAGCTCAAAATAGTTTTATTTTTTTTAAAAAGAAAACAACTCAACATAAAAATCTCCTATGTCCCAGATATTCCACTGCTGGGAATATACCCTGAGGAAAACAGAACTAAGGCACGAATGGACATATGTACACCTATGTTCCTCATTTTGACTGGCTCTGAACATCTGGGCTCTACCACGATTACTGTAACTATCTGCATTCCTCTACTCTTCATACGCTTTTCAGAGGCCTGCTATTAAGAAGTGGATGGTTAAATGCCCATCAACAAACGAATGGGTAGAGAAGCTGTGGTATATTCACACAATGGAATACTATGCTGCATTGAAAAACAAGGAACTCATGCAATATTATTCAAAATGGATGACCCTGGAGGACATTATGCTGAGTGAGGTATCTCAGTCACAAAGGGACAAATGTTATATGGTACCACTGTTGTAGAATGAGGCTGGCATTGGGGTGGGGGTAAGACTGAGAAAAACTGGATGAAATATGTTTACGGCATTGAAGTCTATGGGAGAGAGAATAGTCTAAAAGTATTATATTTTAGGGCATTATTTTTATCGTAGGAGTATGCAATGAGGGTTGCAGAGTGGATTCTATTTGGGGGTAGGGGGTGGGGTTTGGGGAGGTGCGGGGGAATTGTGTACCAATGAGGGAGTTTTTCTTTTGCTTTTCAAGGAGAGGAGCAAAGGGGGGGAGGGGGGAGGGGTATGTGCGGGGAGAAGGGTGCAACAATGAATGAATGGAATCCCAAAATCTCTGTAGATGTTCATTGAAATGAAAAATAAACTAAATTAAAAAAAATAAGTTAAAAAAAACCACAAAAAAAAAAGAAGTGGATGGCCAATCCTGCTTTCTAGTCTGCCTTACTCTGAGAGCTCTACTAAAACGTGTCCACCATGGGTAACCCTTGTGGCATCTGACACACAAACGGGACTGGCTTACGTGTACTTTTGTCCTGCTTTTACTACATAAGATATTTCAACGCCCTGGCCTGGAAAGAAGACACTTAAGCTATACTGAATGCTCTTTATTTCCAACTTGTCTTATTCCAGGCTCTGCTCCAAGGTCTGTTCTTAGACTCAAAAGATTTAGAGAGCTGAGAGGCTCCATCAGAGTGAATCTGAGAATGACACATGCCATCAGGTCTACGTAGGCACCAGAGTTTGACAGGCATGAGGGTCCTGGGATGATCTGTGGTGGGAGGTGGTGGAGGGGCTACCTAAACCAGCCCTTTTGTGTAGGTGAACTTGTGTGAGCCCTTAGTCCCTTCACTTGATTGATCTGAGAAGGACAAAGGGTTCATGTATGCATGGACCATAGGTCCTGTGTTTGGGCTACAGTATTCCAGAGCTTATGCCTGCCCATGGTGGGAGGAGAGGGGAGAGCAGCCGTGGTTGAGAGGGAAGGTATATGGGAAGTTGCTGAGGGGGCCCCCTCTGGGTCTCACAGTATCTTTTAATTCCAAAATAAGCTGTTATATGGTGTTGAGTCAGAATAACTCATAGCTGATCCTTAGGGGTTTTCAGAGGCTGTAAATAGCCTGCCTTTCTTTCTTCCTTGGAGCAGCTGGTGGATTTGAACTACATGCCTTGGGTTGGCAGAGCAGTTCTTTGCTACTGGGGCACCAATATTCTTAGAGGGCCCATGATTCCACAATGTACCCTAGGGCCACAGGAGGGCAGAGGACAGGTCCAGAAAGCAGATGCAATGCTACCCCCACTTGGACAAAGGCAGAGCGCACACAGGGGCCTCTGAGGAGGTTTCGTTTCATTTGTTAGCACTGTTACATCAGGGCACTTCTGCTGAGCACAGATTGCTCCAGGCAACATCTTAAAGCAGCACACATGACCTTTGGTGCACTTTTCATTCCTCCTTTCTGTCCCCTTTTCTGCTTATTGTCCTTTTACCAGCACTGTCAACCTAAAGACAAGTTCAAATCAACTAGTTTGCTCTTTGGGATAAAGATGAGCACCTTCCTCCTGTGTAATTTACAGCCTCTGAAAACTCGCTGGAGGCTCAGCTATGAGGTGGTTCTGACTTACAGGCACATAACTACTCCATGGTTCCCAGGGCCACCAGCTGTCCCATCTGGGCCTCCTTTCTTTTGTCCAGCATGACTTTCTATCTCATTAACTCACATCCAGATTAGCCAGACTGTAGGCCCGTGCAAGAACTCTGGTGGAGCAGTGGCGAAGGCTTTGTGAGTGGTCAGAATCCAGCAACCTGCTGGGAACCAGAGGAAAGAGGAGATACCTGCTTCTGTGAAGGCTCACAGCCTTGGAAACCCCACGGGACAGTTACTCTGTCCTGGAGTATTCATTATGAGTCCGAGTAAGTGAGTTTAGCTTTCATTTTGGGGCCCATATCTTAGCTCTGCTAGACTATAAGACTAGAAAACGTCCCCAATGCATTTTAAACACTGTAGTGGGCATGCAAAGCTTGAGTGTGTGTGTATGTTTGTCTATGTGTACGTGTAAGAATTTCAGATGCTTCTGTGGTATGTGTGTGGAAGGTGTGAATACGTGTGTGATTTGTATGCATGTGTGTGTCTGCATATGGCATGTGCATGTGTGTGGCGTGTATATGTGTGGTGGGGTGTGTGTATGTGTGTTACATGTAGGCCTTCCCAGTCTGATGGCGGGTGTGAATTTATGCCTCTCTGGTGGCCTGGGGCAAGAAGCTGCGCTCCAAAGGCACGTGGTTCGAGGCCACCAGCTGCTCCATGGAAGAAGGATGGGCAGTCTCCTCTTGGGAGATTAACTGCCTCTCAAAACCCACCGGAGGGTCAGCTACGAGTCTGTTTTGATTCTATGGTACAAACAACAACAACAACAACAACAATAAGAGAGTCTAGCTAGGTAGGTCTCCCACACATGAGGCAAAATGCTTTTCCTCCCATGTCTGGTCGGGTTAGGAGGCCTCCAGCCCCCCATTACAGGCTTCTGCAGACACCAGATCATTAAGGAGACTACCTTAACCAGATTTCATAGAAAGCATTAAACCTTGGTCTTTCAGCAGCTTCAACCCCAGTACAAAAGTGGACAAAGCCAGCTTCCTCTAGGTGAGATAAAACCAGTACCCCTTCATTCAGTCCAGCACCCCTTAATGCACTAATCACCAGCGAGAGAGCCGCTCTCAGGTGACTGACACAGTCAATGACCAGGAAGGCAAAGACCCCACCATGAGCTGCCCAGCAAGGGCGCGGAGGGAGGCCTACCTGAATTGGACCTCTTCTTTGGGGTTTTGAGGCTGCGGCCCCGGCCGCTGACGGAGCTGCTGTTCTCACTCATGGAGTCCTGGGTGGATGATGCACTGCCGGTGGCCTCGCTGTCCCGCAGCATGCTCTCGTAGCCGCTGCTCCCGCCGCTGTGGTAGAACAGGGCCGTCTTGCCCATGGCCGGAGGGAGCTCCCCACTCAGCACGCTGCTGTTGTCGCTTGCATGGCCGCTGCTGCAGCGGTGGGGCCTGCGTGGAGGAGTGACCTTGCTGTAGGGTGAGGGCAGCACAGGTGCCCCGGGCTTCTCCTCGGCCTCAGGCCCTGCACGCCCTGCCAGGGCCCTTGCGCCTGCACCCCCTTGCAGCAGCTCTGAGATGCGCCCGTTGACAGCCCGCAGGGGCAGCTTGGAGGCTAGCCCAGAAGCAGAGGAGCCCCGATTCCTGCTGAGTGACTGGGTGGACCAGGACATCTGCTTCCCATTGGGAGGCAGCCCAGGGCTCTGGCCCACTGACTGCGGAAGGGACTTGGTGGAGAAGCTGAGAGTTTTGGTGGTAGCTGTGGCCAGGCTCCGCGCTTTGGGGCTGGCCAGGAGCAGCTTGCCCACAGCTGTGATCTTGGACTGGCTGGCCTTGGGGGAGGCCCCTGCCGATGAGCCGGTGACTCCCGAGTTGGGGGGTGAGGCCCCCACACTGCGGCCCACGCTCTTGCCTGCGCGGGGCATAGTGCTGTCCCTGCCCGCGTACATGCGCGAGGACAGGCTCTCGGCCCTCTCCAGTGACAGGCACTCATAGTGGCTCACAGTGGTCCTGCCCAGTGAGTTGGTCCTGCTGGCCAGCTGCTCCAGCTTGGCACTGAAGAGCTTGCTGCTGCTACTGGGCTCCTTCACCTTGCTGCCCAGCTCATCGGAGAAGCTGGCCAGAAATGTGGCGGGCTGGTTTGATGGGCTGCTAGTCCCACTGCTGCAGGTGCTGTGCTGGGGGCTGGCCCGGTTCTTCTGCTCCAGGCTGGACTTGCGGACCGGAGGCAGAGGAGGAGCTCCTTTGGGCCGGGCTAGGATGCAGTGCTTGGGGGATGCCACCTTCCTTTCCAGGGAGGCCTTGGAGGATGCAGAGCTGAAGCTACTGCTCTCGGGGGCACAGTGGAAGGAGAGGTTGTCCAGCTCCTCTTGTTGACTGGCTTTCTGGAAAGCTCTAGGCAGGCTGCTGGACCTCAGGTTCTTATTGGAATGGCCAGGGCTCTGGGCAGACAAACCAGACAGGGCCATCTCACAGCCATCCACAATCCTCCGGCAGTTGTCCGGCATGGGGGACGCAGATACCTCTCCGCTGCTGCTGCTGAGCCTGTCACCGGCACTGGACTTCCTCTCCTGGGTCTGCTCAGGCCCGGCCTCAGGCTTGGTGGGGCTGGCCCCCGTCTCATCCCTAAGCCCTTCGTCAGGATGAGCGTTCTCTCTCTTCACCTCATCCTCTCGCTTCAGCCAGGGGTCTGCAAACGTCATCTCTCTCTTGGCACTGGTGACCTGGCTGTCCTGGGGGTGACCTGCTCTAGGGGCTGTCCCGACAGGGGCAGTGGACACCTCAGTGTCCTGGATACTCAGGGGCCCCATGGTGATGCAGGGGTAGACGGTGATGTTGGTCTTCATGGGGATGTAGCCTTCTCGGCGGCTCAGGTTGGCTGTGTTGGAGATGGTGACCATGGCTTTGCCCAGCGTTGAGATCTTGCAAGCTTTGATGGGAGCGGATCTGTTGAAAGCATCTTCCCCCACTTCAGACAAGATGAGCACATTCTCAGGGCCCCCTCTGGGCGTCTCCCTGCACACCACAGCTGAGTTCGGCCGGCTGCTGATCAGTTCCGAGGCCGGGGGCTCGGCCATGGCTTCCCCGTGCCCAAAGCACGTCTGGGCGATGAAACTGTGACAGGACTGTTCACCGTCACTGGCCGTGCTCATCTCGCTCAGCCAGGAGCTGACAGAGGAGCGCCGGCTGCTTGCATCTGGGGCCTTCTCATCCAGGGCTAGCTTGGGAAGGGGCAGGAACTGCGTGATGCTGACCTCGGAGACAGAGGCCACGTTGGAGTAGCTGTCCAGGTCCTCACTGATGCTGCTGATGATGCTGACCGGCCGGGAGCCCGAGGCCAAGGCCTGCACGGAGCAGTCGCTGTTAAAGCTGATGATGCTGGTGGGGCGGCCGCCGTCCAGGACCCCGCTGATGGTCAGCTCCTCCACCAGTGTGAACACCAGCTCGTCCTCCCCATTCAGCTCCAGCGGCTGCTGCACCGTCACTGTGGTTGTGCTCACTATCTCCTTCTGGGCCTCAGGGCATGTGCTCGCGTGGTGCTCATCCTCGCCAGGGGCTTCCGGGAACTCCTCGCTCCCAGCAGACATAGATCTCTTCAAAACCTGGGGACTCATTCCCACCGGGGGGGTCCGGACATCGGGCTGCGGCCCAGGTTCGTTGGATGCTGTGCCAGCATCCTTGCTCAGGGCCGGCGGGGGTGCAGGGGCGGGCAGGACCCCCTTCTGGGTGTAGACCTTGCACCTCTGCGATGGAGAGCCAGGGGTCTTATAGTCTGAGGTCTTGGACAGGCTGGCAACACCCAGGCGCGGGGAGCCCACCGGTCGGGGCTTGCCCTCGCTGAGGCCGCACGAGTTGAGGCTCTCCCGGCTGCTCTGGAGGCTGGAGCTCTGCACCAGTGGGGAGCCATGCTGGCTGCTGCCCGGCACGCTCCGGGGAGAGGCTGGGCTGGGGCTGCCCAGGGTCACCACTGGGCCTGGGGACTGATGGCGTTGCACCCTGGAGGCCGGGTCCGTGCCCTCCCTCTCGGCCAGCTGGCCACTGGCCCCGCTCTCCTCCTTGTCAGGCTCAGAGAGCATGCTGGCCCCGTTGGCCTGGCCGGGTGCACGGCACCTGCTGGCCGCCTCTGCCCCAAATGGGACAGGCAGCTCCTCGAAAGGAAACTTGCTGGGCTCTTCGCTGCCGTCGATGCAGTCGAGTCTCTCCTGCAGCTCTGCGAACGTGTTGCACTTGAGGCAGTCCCTCTCGGCCTGGCTGGCGGGGGCCTCTGCGGCCTCGAGAGCCCGGCCATCACTCCTGGCCTTCTGCAGAGCCGGCACGATGGGCACAAAGTCCGGGGGACCTTCATTGTCTGTAAGCTCCTTGTCGGAGAGGGCTGTGCCATTGGGCCCGATGTAGATGACCGTGTCACAGGACTGCTCGCTGCTGGAGGAATAGTCAGGGTCACTGGACAAGTGCGGCATGGCAAAGTCGGGGTCCCCTGCGGTCCTTGTGTGGAAAGGCCTCAGCTGTGTGGGCCGGCGCATCCGGCCTTCTTCGCAGGAGCTCTCTCCGCCAGAGGAGCTGGATGTGTACTGCGGGGAGAGGAAGGGGATGAGTTAGAGTGGGGACACAGAGATCCTCAGCACAGCCCGGACAGGCTATTGAAGGCCACGGTGGGCCCCAGTATGGCCCATCACTTGATGTGTCCACGCCTGTGTGTCTATCTGTCCCACAGCTGCATGTGCAAAGACCAGTGCCAATGAGACACACAGGGCGAGGAGAAAAGGCCCCGTACAGAAGGACAACCAGCCCAGACCCCATTTGGCCACGCAAGGGCTGAAGGCATCTCCAATCTGGAGGCCCAAGCCATTTGCAGAACCTTACGCCACAGACTATCTCTCCTTTAAACAGTTGGGACTGTTATTGCTGTGTGCTATTGAGTTGGAACTGACCCATAGCTGACCCTCCAGCGGTTTTGAGAGGCAGAAAATTACATGGGAGGAGATTACTTATCCTTCTCCCATAGAGCAGAGGGTGGATTAGAACCCTGTGCTTTTGTGTTTGCAGTGCAGTTTCTTACCACTTGGCCACTGGAGTATCCTGTCTCTTATCTATGCATCTACATCTATCTATCTATCTATCTATCTATCTATCTATCTATCTATCTATCATCATCACCTCCATTGGGCAAAAGGTTCAAAGGCACAAGGTTCAAGGCCACCAGCTGTTCCATGGGAGAAAGATGGAAAATTTCCTCCCGTGTAAGTAACTGCCTCTGAAAACCCTCTGGAGGGTCAGCTATGGGTTGGTTCCGATTCTATAGAACACAACAACAATAACAACATATGTGTACACACTGTTAACCTGAAGGCATGTGGTTTGAATCCACCAGCTGCTCTGCAGGAGGAAGCAGGGCCATCTCCTTTTGTGCAATTAACTGCCTCAGAAAACCTGGTAGAGGGTTGGCTGTGAGTTGGCTATGCCTTGAAGATACATAACAACTATATGTCCGTCCGTCCGTCCGTCCATCCATCCATCCATCCATCCATCCATCCATCCATCCATCCATCCAAGAGCCAGACCACAGAATTGATTCTGCCTCACCACAACCCCGTAGGTATGAAGCAGAATGGTGTCCCATAGTGTTTTCTAGGCTGTATATGTTGGGGAACTTATCTCCAGATCTTTTTTTTTCCTTCCCAGGTATGTCTGAATAGATTTGAACTACCAACCTCGCATCTACTTGTAGCATGCTCACCCCTTTGGACCACCCAGGGTCTGTTCTATACAATGAAGCATAACTGTCTCCCCCATCACCATGATCCTGGACCTAAGTGACCACAATGATGACTGCTTCTAACACTTGCTTTCTCAACCCTAGCTTTGCTGCTTTAGAAATGAGTCTTGTGATATTTTTAGCTGGTCCTCAGCATCCACCTGAAACCACTAAATTTGCATGGCAATGCCCAGGTGAACGAAGAGGACTATGGGAAATCAAGAAGAATCAGAGCTGCGTTAATCCAGACTCAGTAATCCCCTTTGGGGTCAAACAGTCCAAGGGCTGTCTCCACCTCCATCAGACCAAGACAGGCAGGAAGAAAACAGTGGCTCTTTCTGGTCCCTCCCAAACACTGCCTTCTAATTGGTAGCACACTGGTAACATTTAGAGAGGCCCACGTGCTCCCTGGTGGGTGAGGTGGCGGTGGAAGGGACCAGCTCTGGGGAGGAGACAGGACATGGGTGATGCCTCTTCACGACCCTGTAGGTGTTCTGTCCCCAAAGCGGCACGTGACCCTGGCACATGGGGGCCAAGTGTGCACTGGCTCCTCTGGACGCTGGCCCAGGGCAGGGCCCCAAAGGGAGGCCTTTACCCAGCCCAGCGCCTGCAGACTCCTTACCTTCGTTTTCTTCTTCTTCATCCTCAAGACCCGCGAGGCGATCTGGATGGTGGACAGGGTCTCAGCGTAGCTGCCCGCGGCCGCCGAGATGTGAGCAATCATGGTGGTGCGGCAGTTCATGTTCCCCAGGGACTCGCGCAGCAGCATGGTGAGCTTGCTCTCCCTGCAGGACAAAGTGAATTAGGGCCGCATTAGGGGGCCATGCTTCACACAGGCTGTCAGGCCTCGCGCTGGGATTTTCTGTTGTTATGGGCATTTTTTCTTTCCTTTTTTTAATGGCATCCTAATGAGTATCGTTCTCCCGTGTGAGCCTATTTGTATTTGGCAGAAGAGCAACTGCTTCTAACCCCAAGGATCGAATTCATGCAAATGCCTCCCTTGGCACCGCTGCCCTGGCTGGGGTGGGGTGGGGTGTCCTCTGTGCACGTGCACACGATGGGGCCCATTGGGTGGCCTGCAGATACAGGCAAGGGGGAGGGATCACCAGAAAGTGCCTCTGCGGCTAGGGTTTCCACAAGCCGCTTCACACATGGCCTCTCCCTGTGTTTGCAAACTTGCAGTCATTGAAACAAAGACCTGTCACCCAACCCAAAGCTTCTATGTTGTTAAGTGGCGTCAAGTGGGAACCAACTCATAGCTGACCCTCCAATGGGTTTTCAGACACCGTAAATCATACAGAAGGAGACTGTTCTTCTTTCTCCCTTGAAGCGCCTGGCAGATTCAAACTGCCTGCCGTTCACTTGGCAGCACAGGTCCTTACCACTAGGCTACCAGTGTCTATAAAGACGACTTGATATGTTTCTTTTCTTTTCTCAAAACCCTTCTCTGTCAAGATGTTAAACACTTTACTGCCACTGCCTCCTATTTAGTAGTGATGGAGTTACACAGACCCACGCTCTGAGGGTGAGTGGAGAGCCAGAGAGACCCAGGTGCCCACACAGTCAGGACTTCCTAGAACGGTCTCCACAGAGGCCTCCACATGAGCTCTGCAGTGGTGATGATGAAACTGTGGCCTACATTGTCAGCTCAGCTCTTTTAATGCATAAACCAGGAGGATTGTGGATTCAGGTAAATCACGGTATTTTTTTTGTCTGTTTCCCAAGGCATAGAAAAGTAATGTTTACACTGTATTGGGGTCGATTACATGCAAAACAGCATGATGGAAAAGTTTCAAATATTATGTGAATGATCGGAACATCACACAAAGACATGAAGCGAGTACATGCTATTGAAAAAAATGGCATTGACAGATTAGCTCAAGACCTTCAATTCATAAAAAAACAATACGTGAAGTACAATAAAGTGAAATGTTGTTGTTGTTGTTATGTGCCGTCAAGTCGCCTGCGACTCATAGCGACCCTATGTACAACAGCCCTAAACTCCGCTCTGTCCTGTGCCAATCGTACTGTCTCTGACACTCCCATCCCAATTATCCCAGTCACTGAATCAATCCACCTCATAGAGGCCCTTCCCCTCCTGCGCTGTCCCTCCACCCTCCCAAGCATGATGTCCCTCTCCAAGGACCGGTCTCTCCTCACAACATGTCCAAAGTAAGTTAGACGGAGCCTCAGAATCCTTGCCTCCAAGGAGCCACCCGGTTTAACCCTTTCCAGGACAAATCTGTTTGTTTTCCTAGCAGTCCATGGTATTCTCAATACTCTTCTCCAGCACCACAGCTCAAAGGCATCAATTCTCCTTCTATCCTCCTTGGTCATTGTCCAACTCTCTGATGCATAACAGGTGATTGCGAAGACCATGGCCTGTATCAGACGCGAAATATGTCTATGTAAAATTACTTAATTACTGGATGGTAAAGGAAAGGAAGATCCCCAACCGGTGGCCTGACACAGTGACTACAGCGATGGGTTCCAGGGTGCTAGGATTCTGAGGATGTCACACAACAGGACAGGACAGGGTTCAGATCTATTGTTCACAGGGTTGCTATAAATTGTACGTGACTCAATGGCACCTAACAATAACATGTAAAACCACTTAATAAATTAATAAAGTTGGTAATGTTGATTCAAGGAAATAATTTTTATTTTTTTTTTAAAGAATTTGCTCTGGAGGAACGACTCCAGTTTTTCCATTCTCCTACATGTCCCTCGATCACCCTATCTGTCAGTATGTCGCACTGCGTTACCCATCCCAGGTAGATTTCAGCAGAGCTTCTAGACTAAGATCAGGAAGCAAGGCCTGACAGTCTACTTTCAAAAATTAGTCCCTGCACACCCTATGGATCACACAGAATATCAGCTGATATAGAGCTGCAAAATGCACCTGATATAGAGCTGGAAAATGAGTGCCCTCAGCTGGAAGGCAGCAGGGTGCTCACATGTGACTATGAATAAAGATGGCATGTAACTAGGTCATCTTTAGGATATAGTTTAAGTGTGCGCCTGGGAGCAGATGTTTTGTCATTCATCATGCTGCCATTTGACACAGTAGATTCAACCACATGGAACAACATGCTTGTCCTAAGTCCATCCCTGCTCAGTGTTTAAAAGGCCACTTCTTATTACCATATGTACACTGCTTTGACATTAACTACCACTCTTCTTGCTAAAAAAAAAAATCCACCTTTTCCTTCAGCATGCCTCCCCACTGACTGCTGCCAAATGCCAGTTCCTCTCACAGTTTCCCGCTAGACCTTAACCCCCAGATGCCCTCTCTTTGTTTTCAGAGCCTGGGCGTGTGCATCTCTGTCATATCTGTAATGCCACATGAGAAATGCCTGCTTTCACATCTGTGTCCTTAGCCCTCCGCTCAGCTGTGAGTCCCTCAAAGGAGCCACTCCGCCCTGGTCACTCCCTGGAGAGGCCTGTCCAGCTCAGCAGCCTGTGAGACGTGGCTACAGTCTGCAAGTTGCAGCCATGCAGAAGGACGGAACCATTGACATGTGACCCGGGGCAGGTCTGGAGGGGGGCTGTGGTGTGAGCAATCGCGTCTCCTGTTCATCTGGGACCAATTAAGGTGTCAGGCTGAGGACACCGCGCTTGCCGTGGCTCAGTTCTAGGGCAAAGTGAATCTGCTTCTGTGCTTCCAGCAGAACAGTGAGGAATGACAGTGGAGGGGCCTGTGCTGAACACCAAGTGCCCTTCACAACAGGTCTGGCAGGTT
This sequence comes from Elephantulus edwardii, assembly GCF_000299155.1. Lineage (NCBI taxonomy): Eukaryota > Metazoa > Chordata > Mammalia > Macroscelidea > Macroscelididae > Elephantulus > Elephantulus edwardii. Next base: position 1,023,973 of record NW_006399964.1, on the reverse strand, counting down.
GGCACCAAAACCAGCAGAACTGACAGCCAGACAGAGCAAGCCAGGTAGATGTTTTTCATGGAGATGTCACAGCTGGCACACCTAAGGCTTCATCTTCAGTCTGGGAAATGGTAGATGGATTATTTTAAAATTTTTTAAAAAAATTTTATATTGGTTTGCATACAAAATTTGTACACCTTGTTTATTGTGTCCTTGTGTCTTGTAGTCCTACATTCACAGTGTGTTTCAAATGATTACTCATAAACATCTTGTTTTAGAAAATTAATCACCACTGATCTATGCCTTCTTTTAACCCATGTTTTCAGATCCCAATTGGATCTTTTCTAATTCCTTCACCACCTCAAATTCCACCCTTCACTCACCAAACTGAGTTAGTTCACTCAGCATTATGCTCTCTAGACTCTCCCATGTTATATATTATAAAATTGTTACTCCTTAGTGCTACATAGTAGCCCAAATGTCCACCAGCAAACAAATGGATTGCAAAATTATGAAACATTTACACAATGAAGATGGATTCTTGGAGGTTTATGCTGTACCCCTGAATTAGGGAGTTCCTAACGATATAGCTTATTAATCAAATGCACAAGATGACTTCTCTATATGACCCTGAATAAGTTCTCAGGAGAAAGTACTGAAACAGAAGAAAATAAACTTCACTATATTGAACTGTTCACCATGTTTCCACAGGATTCCCCAATCATGAACCAATAATATGGACACATGTTTCAAGAAGGAAAAAAAAGAAGGGCACACTGATGGGAGAAGTCGTAGTACACGTGTGTTGCTTAGCAACAGGCACTGCAGCTCTGCTGAAAGGAAGCTGGTAAGACCTCTGCCAGGTTCACAAGGGCCCACCCGGGACCCTGCACCCTGCCTTGTGGGATTCAACTGGTTTTTCCAGCCTCAGGATGATCATTTAACTGGAACAAGGACCTGAATACTGTACATTTAACTCAGGATCTTTGCTAAGTAAAGAAAAAGGTTCGAAGAGTTTCGAGAGTAATAGTCAGCAATGATCTTTGTACCAAAAGTGAAGGAATGGGTGTCCCTGAATGAAGGGTTAAAAAGCTGTGGTGTGTTCAAACAGTAGGTGTTATACATCACTAGCAAATGATCCATAAACAATGGAATACTACATGATACAGATTAAATAAGAACAGATTATGCTGAGGGATAGAAGTCAGTTACAGAAAAAGCCATTATAGTGTAAAATCATTGATATAAAAACCCAAGAAACAGTTTAACACAAAAAGAATACATTTTGGAGGTTTAACGGAGATGAGAATTGAGGGAGAGAAGGGAGCCAAAAATAAAAAAAGGTAATGATCCTATCAGTTGATGCAGAAAAGGCCTTTGATAAAATCTAACACCCCCTACTGATTAAAACACTCAACAAAAAAAGGAATAGAAGAGAACTTCCTTGAGATAGTGAAAAGTATATGCACAAAACCAAGAACCAATATAATTCTCAGTGGAGAGAGACTAAAATTATTCCTCTTGCAAACAGGGCCCATACAGGATGCCCACTCTCACCACTCCCATTTTAAATTGTATTGGAAGGTCTAGCTAGGTCAGTAAGGTAAGAGAAGAAAACAAGAGGCATCTAAACTGGCAAAAGATGGTAAAACAACTGCAATATGCAGACAATATCAAAGTGTACAGAGAAAACCCCGAAGATTCAACCAAAAAAAAAAATAAAGGTACACTAGTAAACAAGTTAGAGTGGCAGGATACAGGATCAACATACAAAATTCAGTTGAATTTTTCCACAGCAACAAAGGAAGCATGGAAAATGAAGCTAGAAAAGCAATACAAGAATCAACCACAAGATGAAATACTTGGGATTTAACCTACTACCTTTATGGGTAAAACTGCAAAACAAGAAACTGTTATTGTGTGCTGCTGAGTCAGAATCAACTCAAAGTTGACCCTCCAGTGGGTTTTCAGAGGCAGGTAATCACACAGAAGGAAACTGCCCATCCTTCTACTTTGTAGTTGGTAGATTTGAACCCTGAGCCTTTGGGATTGCAGCACAGCTTCTTACCACTAAGTCACTAGAACTCCCTACAGGAGACAGTAAGAGAAATAATGTTGCTGTTATGTGCCATCAAGTTGCCTGTGACTTATAGCGACCCTATGCACAATAGCCCTAAACCCCACTCTATTCTGTGCCAATCTTACTGTCTCTGACACACCTACCCCCATTACCCCAGTCACTGAATCAATCCATCTCAAGGGTATTCCTCTCTTGCGCTGTCCCTCCACCCTTACAAACATGATGTCCTCCTCTGAGGACTAGTCTTGACTTGCAGCATGTCCAAAATATGTCAGATGAAGAAGCTTCAGAATCCTTGCCTCCAAGGAGCAGCCTGGTCTCACCCTCTCCAGGACGAATTTGTTTGTTCTCCTAGCAGTCCATGGTATATTCAATACTCTTCGCCAGCACCAAAGCTCAAAGACATCAACTCTCCTTCTATCATCCCTAGTCATGGTCCAGCTTTTTGATGCATAGTAAGTTAACTGCAAAGACCATGGCCTGAATCAGGCTCACCTTAGTCTCCAGACTGAATAGAAAAACATTCCCTGTTTATGGTTAGGAAAAGTATAAAAGTGAAAGATGGTATAAATAAATTTTTTTCAAAAATTAAAACTAGATAAAAAAGAAAAAGAAAGTAATTTTTATTTTATTTTCTGGTTTTGCCAAGTACATATAACATGGAGCTCTGATATAAAGAGTTATAGAGCTAACACAAAGGCAGCACCTCTGGTGGTTTGACTCCACCAGTGGCTCCTTGGGAGAAACATAGGCAGTCTCCTCTGGCACAAGTTACGTAAAATTGGCTAATATGTAGGTTTTTTTAAACATATATTTTTAAAAGAGAGTACGTCTCCCTAGTACTTTGTATTTTCATCTCTGTTGTTTAGCTATAAATTGAGGGCATTGGAGATAGGGAAAAATACTGAGACTACAGCAATGAGCTTGAAAAATACTAGCAGAGATTCCTAGGTAAGAAGCTGAGACCCAGATTACAGAAGGGCAGTGATAACAGAGCAAACAAAAGACTGAAGGAAGAAGAGAGGAGGGCTGAGCTGCTAACAGAGCCCCAGTCACCACAGGGTGGACGGAGACCTGGGACCAGGTGGGAAGAGTTCCTGAATGGGGGCCAGGTTGGGAAGAATAGGTAGAGACTAGTGACAGAGAAGAGGTGACAGGGGTCAGGACAAGGGCTGGCCACACCTTCATGTAGCCCCACCACTTCCCCTCAATCACAGCACACCATTTAAGATGATCTTTGGAAAATAAATTGTTTTTTTTTTTTAAATAAGTCAATCATTTTCTTAGATATAACATGAGGATAGAAGAAGTGCAGGACAATGAACAAATTTTAATAATAAAATTGTTTTTAAATGAAGGTGCATGTAATACTCTAGAATGTTGTTGTGTGCTATCAAGGCAAGTACAACTCAGTGACCCTATGGTTAATGGATCTGAACCCTGCCTTATCTTGTACCATCCTCATTATCTCTGACACTCATTGCTCTGAAGCTCTGAAGCTCATTGCTGTAGTCTCTGTATCAATCGATCTTGTTGATGGTCTTCTCCTTTGTTGACCCTCCACCTTTCCAAGTATGATGTTCTTTTCCAAGGAATAGGCAGCATGCCCAAAGTATGTGAGACCAACTTCTGCCATCCATTTTCTCATGAGCACTCTGTTTGCACTTTCTCTAACACATATTTGTTTATTCTGTGTAATCTATATGATATTCAATGCTCTTTTCCAACACCACAAATCAAAGGCATTGATTCTTCTGTCTTCCTTATTCATTGTCCAGCTCTCTGATCATAGCAAGCAACTGGAAAGACCGTGCTTGAATCAGGTGCACTTTAGTCAAACTGACTTCACTGCTCCTTAGTACTTCAGAGAGTTCTTGACAGGAGATTTTTCCAGTGCAATACAGCTTTTGAACGTTGGTATCAAAGGTGTTGATTGTGGACCCGAGGAAGATGGGATCATTGACAATTTCAGGCTTTTATCCATCTATCGTCATGTTGCTCAGAAACTACAGCCCACAGGCCAAATCTGGGCCACTGCATGTTTTATAAATAAAGTTTTACTGTAACACAGGTACACCTATTTGTTGACATATCATCTACAAATCTATTTCCACAACAAATGCAGAATTGAGTAGTTGCAACAGAAGATAAATGACTTGCAAAGCCAAATGTATTTCTTCTAGAGCTCATCTGCTGACCTCTGCACTTGGGTAATGGCATCATGCTGGTGCCCCAGGCATGTGCCCGATGATCAGAAGCCAGAGAGGCAAGGTGCCTCTTCATTTCCTCACTACTTGGCATTCTAATCTGGCAGCTGTTATCTGTGTGGTCTCTCTGGGCTCTGCCATGGTGGGAGGGCTGTCGTCCGTGCTGCAGGGACCACATGCTCAGGTTAGCATCTCTGGAAGCACTGAGCTGTGGCCATCGGCGAGTGCTCCAAAGCTCTCCTATTTCAAGCTGAAGCAGAACTTTTCCTTCCAAAGAGGCTGTGAGCCTGTCTGCATTCCCTCCCCTAATTAACTCCTTAATGTATGCAGCTCCTCATGGAGTTCATCTCTGAGCGGGCACAGTGATGGTGCAAGTGAGGGACAACGTCCTCTGTGCTACAGTCAGGAAGCCTGCTTTGCATCGAGCGAGGTAAACACTTTAGGCTGTCAAGAGTTAAGTGCCTTCCATGCAAGGATCGTAACACTCTGTCTACTTTGGGCATCTCATTAGGAGGGGCCAGTGCTTGGAGAAGGACATCATGCTTGGGAAGTGTAGGGTCAGGAAAAGAAAGGGAGACCCTCAACAAGATGGACTGATGCAGTGACTGTAGCAATGGGCTCAAGTGTGTTGGAGATGGTGGGGATGGGGCAGGACAGGGCAGAGTTCAGATCTGTTCATAGGGCCACTCTGAGTTGTAGTGGACTTGATGGCACCACACCACCACAAGATATAAAAAGACTCCTGACAGCAGAGAGGCACCTCCACCACTAATTCCCAGACTGCAGGAAGACAGCTAGCTCCAGATCATCTCTCTGAGTCATCTCTACAGGAAGCATCCGTGGACACATAAAGAACCCTGTTTGCTTCAAAATGTCCCCCAAAGGTCCAGACAAACTCCAACAGCCTAGCCTTTTTCTGAAAGGGCAGTCTGTACTCATAAGTCGGATGTTCAATGATTCTCAGACAAAGAAGTATTCCCAACTGGGGAAACAGTCCAGGATCGTCAGACGAAGGGCAGTGCTCAAAGTCACCCTGTGACAGGGACCAGATAATCCCACAAGAAAAGACCATGCTCTCTGGAGGACAAACACAGATGCCTGGAGTGGGCTAGGCCTCATGACACCTCACCTGCTTCTATACTCTGCAGAGTTCTCAAGGGCTTTGGGCTTCCAGAAGCAGGCTGACAAATCCTTTGCCTGAGCACCTCGCTGGATTTGAAACACTAAGCTTTTGATTAGTAACTGAGAGCTTATCCATTTGCCGCAGCCCTGCCTCGTGGGCATGGTTGAAATGAACCTCTCCAGAGGAGCGTGAAAGGAGGGCACTGACTGACCCTGCCCTTCTTGGGGGCCGAGGGAAGGCAAAAGAATCCTGAATCTCCAAGTTAGAAAGCACAACCCTAGCACTCTGGGCCCATCCTTTCTCCAAGCCCTGCTTCCTGTGAAGAGACAATGAAATGTCATCTGTGAAAGACATGGGTCAGCTGTTAAAAAGGAATGTTTATACATTATTGGTGGGATTGTAAAATAGTGCAACCACTCTGGAAGGCAATTTGGCACTTCCTCAAAAAGCTGACCATAGAAATTCCATATGACTCAGCTATTCTACTGCTTGGAATATACCTTGAGAATATGAGAACTGAGGCACAAACAGAAATTTGTACACCAATGTTCATAGCAGCATTATTCACCATCGCAAGAACATGGTAATAGCCCAACTGTCTAACCACAAACAGATGGATTGAGAAATTATGGTACATTCGCACAATGGAATACTATACAGCACACAGGAACAGTAACATTGTAAATTATTACCTAACTTGGGAGGGACTGGAGAGCATTATGCTGAGTGAACTGACTCAGTCCCACAAGGGTAAATATTGTATAAAACTGTTATTGTAGAATGAGTATAAGGATCCAGAAGGGGTGAGAGAGGATGGAAGTAGAGGGATGTGGATGTGCAAGGGGAGGAGGGGATTAATCATTGGGTTGTACAATTTGATAGATGGGGGGGCGAGGGAAATTGAAAGAAGTTGTTCAAATTTGTATTCACATTTTGTGAATAAACTAGTAGGAAAAAAAGGTGCTTCCTTCAGTACAAACACAATGAGGTTGCAAAATAAAGCAAGGTGTGGCGGGACCTCTCTACATAACTCAATTCTAAAAATATGTTCAGCAAAAGGAGCTTAGTCCAAAAAACAAATTAATCTCCAGAACAATTTGCAGGAGAAAGATTCCTGAGGGTAGCAGGAATTGAAGCAGGCATATAAATCATGGAGATACATGATCACACCCGCCTGGCACACACAGTCATCATGCTTTTTAAGAGACACAGTGTATGTATGTGTGTGTAAGAGGGAGAGAAAGAGAGACGAAGAGGGGGAGAAAGAAAGAGAAGAGGGACACACACACACACACAGAGAATGCCTCACTGATATTCAAGAATGGACTCACATACACAGAATTTTTGTAAGAGCCAGACACGCAGTTCAAGATGACTAATAAACAAATAAACTGGTTGTCACATTCTTAAGGATAGGGCCCTAGAGCTACAAGCCATTTCAGTAATGATCCTATTTCCACCCTCTTCAATTGTGAACCATCAGAGTAGGTTTTATACCATAAAGCACTCGAAATGCTGGGTTGCCAGGTAGCTGGCTTCAAGCATTCTAATCTGTGAGCCCTAGAACCAGCCTCCTGGCTCTGCATCCATTCACCTAGAGTAGGCAGTGGGGTGAGGAAGGAGAAGGAATGGAAAACCGACACGAGGCAGAGAAAAATTGAAGTACTTTATGACTATCCCAGCAGCATCCACACCCTCTCATTGCTTCCTCGTCTATGAACCTGGAGTCCTGGGCTGGCTGCCAGCTGCATGGTTGGCAGTTCAAGTGCCCAGTGGTAATGCCCAAGAAAGGCTTGACAATCTGCTTATGAAAGGCCACACCACAGGCAATTGGTGGTAGAACTGTGGTTCTGCCAAGATCTGGAATCATCTCAACCACAACTGGTGGTGGCAGCCTGTGGACAGTTCTCTCCTGCCATCTCCTGAGGTCAGCCTAAGATGCCAGTATCCATGGTCCAATGCTCGAGCAAAGGTGGACAAGCACCAGTGCAGTTTCTAACCTTCATAAGAAAGAGCTGTGCCAGAGGCAGATCAAGTCACAAGCCCCCTGCGTGACAGACATTTCCATGCCTCTGAGTCCCAATCCCCAAGAGCACATCTTTGTCTGGGACACTGTTGAGCTGCATCCATCTGAAGCATGCATACACTCATGGGGAAAAGTACTTCCCTTAGGTCTCTTTAGAGAGCTCTGGTGGTCTAGTAGGTAAGGAGCTGTGCTGCAACCCACAGGCAGGTGGTTCAAAACCACCAGCGGCTGGTAGGAGAAGGATGGGCAATTATGTCCTGTGGGACTGTATAGGCTCTACTAACCCCTGCGAGGTGGGCTATGAGTTGGTTTCAACTTAATGGCAATAAGTTTTGCTTTGGGGGTTTTTATTGGTTTTACTTACAAAGTTTATATGCATTGTGTCTCACACTATTATTGTGTTTCCTACAATCATTCCCATGCATCATGTTTTATAAAATTAATCACCATTGGACCTTGCCCACCATTACCCTGTCTTTTCATATAGATTCTCCGCATTTCCTTCTCCCTGCTCCCTCCATCCACCAAACTGTGCAACATTATGGTTTCCCCCTCCCCACTCCTCTGCTTTGACTCCTTCCCCAGCTTGGGTTCCCATACATGTTTTACTATCAACGGCTGATAAAGCAGCCACAGGAAGCCCAGCGGAGTCCTACTGAGTGTGTGTGAGCCAGAACCGGCTTGGTAACAACTGGTCTCGGCTCTTCTAATGCTGAGCAGTACACAGGAGAGCCATGGTCTTCCCACACCGTCTCTGCCACCATGGCACCACGGTGGCATGGGAGGCAGAAGGGGGTCGATGGCCCCAAGCCTGTAGCGCTTGGTGAAGCAGAAGTCACTCTCAGCAGGCCCAGCCTGGAATGAGCCCTTGTGAGAGCTCCCTGAGGAACAGCAGATACCTGGATGGAAAGTTTTCACAAGCCAGAGGTAATGTGTTGCAGGTAAGAGGAGACAGGAGTCCATAAAATCCGAACTCTAACTACCATAGTTTACACCATGTACACAGCAACGTGAGGTCTAAGGGAGCATGGGCTACAGGCACCCTTTGAGAGATCCGTTTGAGGTGTAACGGTGAAGCTGCTCCACAGAATATTTTAGGAGAAGCCTATCATGGAATTTGAATTTATAGTTGCTGGAAGGTTTCTAATTAAAATCCTAATCAATCTGCTTCAGTGACATTTAATAAGACTTCATCTTGCAATGACTGAAATGGCTATATAACATGGCTCACTTATACAAACGTAATGTGGTCCATGAAAATGGATTTGTATTATTTGGTTGCCTAACAATTCATTCACTGATGTACAGTCGGAACCAACTCAGAGCTGACTCTCCCTGGGGTTTTCAAGGCAGAAGAAGAAACAGGAGCAGGAGCAGGAAAAACACTTGCCACGTCTAAATTACCAGCCACTTAGAATTAGTAGAATTTTAACTCTTCTAGATATTTTAAATATAAGTTCTGCTCAGAAACTCTCTTCCTGCTTGCCTGCCTTCTTTCAATCAATCTCTCTCTCTCTCCCTTCCTCCCTCCCTCCTTTCTTTCCTATCATCTATTCCAAGACCAAATACCCAACATTGGAAATTTCAAAGATAATTCATGTAATTTGTTGTTATGTGCCATCAATTCATAACCAACTCATAGCAGACACAGCAGTGGATATTCAGAGGCTATAAATCACATAAGAGGAGACAGCCTCTCTTTTCCTCAAAGAACAGTGGGTAGATTTGAACTACTTGCCTTGGTCTTGGCAGCCCATTTTGCTACCCACTAGTCCACTCCCTAATTTACATAATAAGAATTATAATATAGAAAATCCATTCATTCCAGGATGCAGTCTTAGTCAAGGCTGTACAACGATTTTTAAAATCATAGAGTATTAGGACTGAAAGGATTCTCAGGAGTCACTGCCTTTCCTGATATGAGAATTGCCATTGTACCAGGTGATCTGCTTCCTGCCTGAATATTTCCTCTCAATACAAACTTGATATCTCCCAGAGTAAACTGTGCAATGTTTTGAGCAACTTCAAATTTTGGAACCATTTTCCTTACATTAAGCTTGACTAACTCTTCCTTATGCCATCTAAAAAAAAGGTCCTGGTCTTTCACATTTTCCTAAACACTGACAGTGTCCTTTTTAAGAGGTGCCAGTGGACAGGTGGTAGAATTCCAGCCTTCACCTGGGGGCACCAGGTTTGGCTCCCAGACAATGGAGATCATGTGCAGCCATCACCCTCCCATCAGGGGAGGCTTGCTTGTTGCTATGATACTGAAAATGTGTCAGAGAAGCTTCCAGATAAAGAAGACTAGAAAGAAAGATCTGGCATTCCACTTGGAAAAGCCCATGACAATCTTACCATGGGTACGGCACTGCATGGTGGTCATGAAAGCAACAGTGTGTCCTCCGTATGGGTGACCTTCTAGCACATTGCTGAGGGACAGTCTGTGTTCCTTGCACTGCTCCTCAAATATTGTCAGGGTCAGCTGAGCACATGCTAAGTTCCCTCCTCTACCCCACAGCCTCCTCTCTGCTCAGACTTCTTATCAAGACCTCAGGCCTCAGAGCAGAAATGATACTTTTATTCTGCCCTAGCATTTGATGAATGTTGATAATATAATAGTTCTAGAACATACAGAAAAGATCTTACTTTTATAAAAATAACAATCTTTTGAGGTGAAATACACTTAATTCAAAATGAACCAGCTTAAAGTGAGTAATTACGCTTTAAGTTGATAAAGAGAGCAATTATTCAGAATACTACTGCACAACCACCATCTACTTCTAAAAATGCTCACTGCTCCAAACCACACCCCAGTCAAGCATGTACTTCTCCCCTCCCTCTCACGACCTGCTCATGCAACCACTAATATGCATTCCATCTCGAAGGGTTTATTCCTGATCATGGGTATTTAAGACAGATGAAGTCCTGAGATATGTTTGAAAGTTCATTCATGCTGTAGCATGATGCATATTTCAGTGTGTTTCTGACTGACTCTGTAATAGGCTGTTGTTGTGTGCTGTTGGGTTGGAAGCGACCCCTAGCTGCCCCTCCAGTGGGTTCTCAGAGGAATGACATGGGAGGAGACTGTGCATCTTTCTCCCATGAAGCAGCTGGTGTATTTGAACTGCGTGTCTTTCACACTTTATCTATTTATCCACTGATGTACATTTGGGCTGTTTTCTTTTACCTTTAAGCTACTGTGAATAATGATGCATATTGATATGCAAATATCTGCTTGAATTCCCATTTTTAATTCTTTTGGATAGAAGTGGAATTTTTAACTTTATGAGGAACTGCCAACCTGTATTCCACAGTGGATGAATCATTTATTACATCCTCAGAAACACCATATGAGGTGGGCTTCTAATTTTTCTACATTCTGGTCAACACTTGCTATATTCTGTACTGTTATTATAGTTGCCTAGTGGGTACCAAGTGTTATGTCCTGTGGTTTTTATATGCAATTCCCTAGTAGGTGGACTAGTGGTTACAATTTGTGCTGCAAAACCCAAGGCTTGTGGCTCAAATCTTCCAGCTGCTTTATGAGAGATGGTGAGGAATCAGCTTCCATGTAATCTGTTGTTGTTGTTATTATGTGCTGTTGAGGTGCCAACCTTATTGTCTCTGACACACCTACTCTCATTACCCCAGTCACTGAATCAACTCACTCATCAAGGGTTTTCCACTCTTGTGCGGTCCCTCCATGTTTCCAAGCAGGACATCCCTCTCGAAGGACTGGTTCCTCACTGCAACATGTCCAAAGTACGTCAGACAAAGCTTCAGAATCCTTGTGCCCATGGAGTATCCTGGTTTCACCCTCTTTTGAGGTTTGTTCTCCTGGCAATCCATGGCATATTCAGGGCTCTTCTCTAGCACCACAGCTCAAAGGAATCAATTCTCTTTCTATCATCCCTAGTCATTGTCCAGCTTTCTGATGCCTAGAAAGCAATTGCGAAGACTATGGCCTGGATCAGGCACACTTTAGTTTCCAGACTGATGCACTGCTCTTCAGTATTCTAGTGAGGTCTCTTGCATCAGACTTTCCCAGTGCAATTCGTCTTTTGATATCCTGGCTGCTGGCACCAAGAGTGTTGACTGTGGAACCAAGCAAACTAAAGCTGTGAACAATCTCAATCTCTTCACCATCCATAATGATGCTGCCAATTGGCCCAATGATGAGAATCTTTGTTTCCTTGATGTTGAGCTTCAGTTCCTACTTAAGGCTGCAGTCCTTGATATTCTGCAGCAAGGTTCTCCTCTCTTTCATCACCAAGGTTGTGTAATCTGCGTAACGCAAGCTGTCAATGAGTTTTCCTCCAGTCCTGATGCCACATTCCTCCTCATACAGCCCAGACTCCTGGATGATCTGTTCTGCATATAGACCGAAAAGGTATGGAGACAGGACACAACCCTGGCGTATGCCCTTCCCAATTTTGAACCATGCAGTATTTCCTTGCTCTGTTCTGATGACTGCTTCCTGGTCCAAGTACGAGTTTTTCCTCTCAAAACCCACCAAAGGGTCAGCTTTGAGTCAGTTCAACTCTAAAGCGCACCCAAAAACAAGTGTTAATGAAGGGAGCTCTGGTGACCTAGTAGTCAGGAGTTGTGCTGCCAACTCAAAGGCATGTGGTTTGACGTGACCAGTGACTCCAAGGAAGAAAGATGGGAGGGTCAGCTATGAGTCAGTTCTGACTCCATGGCAATGACTCTTATGTCTGAATTATCAATGAAAGTGCAGATGGCACAGAGGTCAAGCACTCAGCTGTTAACAGGTCAGCAGTCCAAACACACATGCCTCTTCATGTATATTCAAAAAGGTATGGCATAAAGATTGCTAGGGGGCCTAGGAAATTCTGTGGGCAGTTCCACTCTGTCCTACAGGGTCACCAAGCCTCAGAGTCCACTCAGCAGCAATGTGGTGGTTAATGTCTGGTGATATAGAATATCTTTTCTTGTGCTTAATGGCCACGTGCCTCTCTTCCTCAGAGAAATGTCTATTCCAGTCTTCCGCACATCTTTAATCCAGGTTATCATCTTACAGTTGAAAACTAATTTAGGTGCTTTATATATTTTGGATCCAAGGCCCTTATAAGAGTTATGATTTGTAAATATAGCTTATTTTTTGTACATATTTAAGTTTACCAGGAACTAACAATGTCATCCCTTTATTAAAAACAAAATTGAAAAAATAACTTAAAGGTAGTTTAGCACACCCTGTAGAGAGGTAGACAACAATGGCTCCACAGACTTCCCCTGGATCAAGAGACTGGCAAAAGGCTAATGAAGTTTAACATTTTATTCAAGAGAGGCTTAACGATTCAATAATGAGACCCCCTGCACTCATGGAAAATGCAGGAGGGTCCATAATCATTATTCAATCCACCTGCAGGATCTGATTAGAGGCAATAATTGTGTTTATATCATCACGGCAATTTGGAGTATTAAATGCTACTCTGGTGCTTTCCATGAAGTTCCACTCCCTTTTGAAAATGTATTTGGCGCGAGTTTTTTCATGAAGATGACTGCCTTGCCACGGCCATTTCTGTAGCTCTCTCACCTTCCCAGGCACCCTGCAGGAGTTGATCATAGCCTTTTCAGAGGAGGGATGTGGAAGCATCTCGATGACGTTGCGTTCTAACCATTAGACCTACTCAAGGGAGAGGAGCTACTGTACGATTCAGAAACCTTGCTGTTCTTCACTTTACAGCATCCAGTTTAGGAACTTGTGCCAGTACTAATAATACAAATGTCAGGGGCCTCTGTACTAATCAAGGGGGGCTTCGGCACTGAAGGCTGATGAAGACCCACATCACACTATGTTTTCATGGAAATCCTGAGCCTCTCCCCCCTTTCTATTGCCCTCTTTTATGGATTTTTAAAGATTTCTCCGAAAGAAAGTAAGTCGCAAACTATCTTTTTACATAATAACTTCTTTTATTTCAGTCCTGTTCTGATTGTCTCCTCTTAAATCCCTTCCCCCTACATCACTCTCAGCCTTCTGTCTCTTTAGTGATAAGCTAACATTTCTAAGGCATTCCTATGTATTTTCAGGTCTCTTTCAGGGAAGAAATCTCCCTGAAGCTTATGTCTGGTGTGGCTTCTTTTAATGGGAATTCTCTAGGGCAGAATCTGTGACCTTTTTGGGGTTTATGTTAGAATTGAGCAGAACCTGGGTTTTCAAAGTGGATTAGGAGTTCTTTCTAAATAAATTTGATTTTTTAAAAAGACAGGAAAGCATCTGTAAGGGTTTCATCACTTTCTTCACCTACTCTAAGCAAAACCCCAGGATGAGAGAGATGCGGGCTGTGGCGTAATTATGGGGCTTTTACTTTCCAGGCTGGAAACAGGCGAAGCTTGCTGTTGCCTCTCTCTTCTACAAGCTTAAAAAGAGGTTATCTAGGATCAAGAGGGGGAAAATCTAGGCTTGATGACTATTCTGGATCACAGTCCTAACCATTACATCCCTGGGGTTTGTTTTAGCCAATTCCAGACTTTCTCCATATGAAAAGAAAAAGCAGAGAAAATGCAAATATGAGTACAGTGCAGTTAGCTGACTTGCATTGGCCTGCCTGTGCTGCGGCTGCGATGCTGTGTGCCATCAGCAGATGCCTTCCTCAGCCCTCGCTGTAGGAGAGCCTTCCTAGTGGTGAGAAAGACTGACTCGTTTGTTGAGGTCATTGCTACAATAATAACACTCCCTTGGAAAGGACTTGGGCAGTCTTGGGAGAATGGATCAGATAAGGAAGCAAACATTACCTTCAGTAGACTTGTTCTCACATCTCTTCTTTGCAATGGCCTTCAAAATTGGGAGGGTGCTCAAAACTGGATTCAGGTCAGGATCCACTATTTGCACCTTCTTCTTCCATTCATTACCTCTTGCTCTTCTTAATCAATGGTTTTCAAAAGATGCACTGAGGAGGATGGAACTGGTGCCAGGCGACCTGGGGCCACTGTGTCACTGACTGACAGGACCTCTGTCTTCTGCGTGAAGTGCCACAGCACAGGGAGTTGGTGGCTTAGGAGCCGGCAGCCCAGCAAGGAGGTGGCTGGCAGCAGGATATTGTCTGTACTGCCACCTCTGGGTGATGGGATTATTCATAGCTCCTTGAGCAAGCTGTGGATTTGGGGCCTCTCTTGTACCCATATTAACCCAGGCTTTCAGTCTGGAATTCTCTTTATACTTTAATCTCCATGGAAAGTCTTCTGAATCCAGCTTAAATCCACTAATCTACCATTTGGGGGGGGGAGTGGAGGGGGAGGACGTTCTGACAGTACTAGCAACTCCCTGAGACATGTGTCCTTGAAGACTACCTTCCCTTTCATTTTAGGTAAAACTTTAAAAAGTTTCAGGGTGTGTGTGTGTGAAAGCTCTGGTGGCCTAGTACTAAGGAGTTGGGTTGCTGACTTAAAGGCAGGAGGTTTGAATCCACCAGCTGTTCTACAGAAAAAAGATGGACAATCTCCTCTCGTGTGATTTGCTGCCTCTAAAAACCTGCTGAAAGGTTAGCTATGAGTCATTCAATTCAATGGCACACAACAATACATCTAGATCCAGAAAACAAAAATATGTCAATCCGGCAATCATGCATGTGCAGTTCAACGACACTGGTCATGTTCACTGTGTTGGGCAACCATCCGCATCCTTAGGAAACCCAGTGCCCCTAAGCCCTGACTCCCTCAGTCTTAGCATTTAACTAAAACTTTTTGACATTGATCGTTCAAAGCATTCTGGTATTTGATTTTCTTCTGACAGGCCTGCCAATAAGAGAGACCAAAAACTGCCAGGGCTATTTGTGCTGGACACTTGTCCAATGTAGTCCCTACTAGCTGTCACCGGCAGAGAGCTTGAAAGCCTTGTGGAGCACATGTGTCCTGGACTTCCCAGGGATGTACTTCCTTTGAAATCAAGTAGAGCGATGAGGACAACATTGAGAGAATGCCTTCTGGGCATCATATGTGATTGAAGTGAATAGGATTCCACCATCTTCCCAAAACATCCTAACTGGATTGATTCTTGGCACCAAGATTTAGTACTGCAAAGAATTATTGCTGGTACAAGTCAGGAAGAAGTTGTTATGGGAGATATGGAAATTGAACTCAGCTTTAAAAAGACTGGGTAATAGAGGAATTTTAAAGTGCAATAAAAAGTGATCAATAATCCTAGGAATGCACTCACATCTTAGAATAACCAACCTTATAAGGTAAAAAGATAAAGTCTAGAAGGCCGTGAGTTGTATGTTAGAAGGATTAATGAAATGAGAATTACAAGAAAAATCAGAAGCATATGAGTATTGTAATTAGTGTTATAAATAAAATGTGCATAAATGGATGGATGTGTATTAAGGGAAAATCAACTTGTTTTATAAATGTTCACTCAAAACATAATAAAAAAATTAAATGAAAAAATTCCTAGAATCAAATGAGAATAAAACCACAAAATGCCAAAACCTTTGGGGCACAGCTAAAGCAGCATCCAAGAGAGAATTTATAGCATTAAATGCATACATCAAAAAAGAAAGGACCAAAATATATAGCTTAAATCTGTAATTCAAACCATCAGAATAAGAAGTCCATAGACACCAGAAGGAAGTAAATAAAGATTGTTATGTGTTGTCAAGTTCATTACAATGCATGTCAATGCTATGCACAATAGCTCTGAACCCTGCTCTATCCTGAGCCAACCTTATTGTCTCTGACAGACCTACCTCCTTTACCCCAGTTACTGTGTCAATCTCAATCCCTCTCATCTAGAATGTTTTCTCTCTTGTGCTGATCCTCTACATTTCCAAACATCAGGTCCTTATCTAAGGACTGGTCCTTCCTGGCAACATGCCCAAAATAAGTCAGGTGGTGTTTCAAAATCCTTGCCTCTAAGGAGCAGCTTGGTGTCACCCTCTTTAGGACAACTATGTTTGGTTTTTTTGGTGGTGCATGGTATGTTCAATACTCTTCTCCAGCACCACAACTCGAAGGCATCTATTCTTTTCTATCATTCTTATTCATTGTCCAGCTCTCTGATGAACAGCAAGTAATTTCAAAGACCATGGTCTGGATCACGCACACCTTAGTCTCTAGACTGACACTGTTGCTCTTCAGTACTCTGGAGAGGTGCCTGACAGCAGATTTTTGTAATGAAATGTTTTGTTTTTTTATTAGAACAGAAATAACTAAAAGATGGAAAAATAATAGAATGAATCAATAACACTAGATTTTGGTTCAAAAAATCATAGTAATTTTAACAAAAGAAAAGAGTGGCAAAATGTAAATAGACTAGGTAAGGAATGAAACTGATGACGTCAAAGTAGAAGCAAATGAAATTAAAAGATCATAAAAGACTATTACAAAAAACTGAATTACAACAAATTTGAAATTAGGAAGAAAGCCAAATTTTTAGAAAAACACTACCTACCTAACCTAATACGACAAGTTAGAAAATGTAAAACTACTAAAAGAAAAAAAAGAGATAATCTAAAAACAATCAAACAAAGACAAATTCTCAAAAATAATAAAAGTCCCAGACCAGAACATTCACTGAAAAAATGCTACCAAATCCTCAGAGAAGACCTGAAACCAATTCTACTCAAGCTATCCCATAACATAAGGAGAAAAAGATCCCCAATTTGTTCTAGGAAGCCAGTAAAGCTCTGGATTCTTAAGGCCAAAGACATCACTTAAGGGGAAATTACAGAGACATACACCTCACGACAGAGTGCAGAAACTTTTCAACATTATCATTAATATCACATGCAAGCAAGATTCTACTGAAGATTATCCAAAAATGACTGGAGCAGCACATCAACAGAGAACTTCCTGAAGTGCAGGCTGGGTTTAGAAGAGGCCATGATACTAGGGATATTATAGCTAATGTTACAGGGATTTGGCTGAAAGCGGAATGTACCAGAAGAATGTATATCTGTGTTTCACTGATTATGCAAAGGCATTTGCCTGTGTGGATTGTAACAAACTGTGGCTAACTCTGAGAAGAATGGGAATCCCAGAACATTTGATAGTGCTAATGTGAAACCTATACTTGGACCAGTCGTCAGAACAGAGCAAGAAAACACTGCATGGCTCAAAACTGGGAAATGTGTATGCAAGGGATGTGTCCTATCTCCATACCTTTTCAATCTATATACAGAACATATCATTCGAGAGCCTAGGCTTTATGAGGAGTAATGTGGCATCAGGATTGGAGGAAGACTCTTCAATAACCTGTGTTATGCAGATGACACAGTGACCTTGGTGCTGAAAGTAAGGAGGACCTGAAGTGCTTGCTGCAGAAGGTTAAGGACTGCAGCCTTCAGTATGGATTGAAGCTCAAGAACAAGAAGACAAAGATTCTCACCATTGGCATGACTTGCAACATCTTGATAGATGGTAAGGAGATTGAGATTGTTAACGGCTTTTGTTTGCTTGGCTCCACTATCAACACTCTCGGTACCAGCAGCCAGGAAAGAAAAACATGAATTGCACTGGAAAAGTCTGCTGTTAGGGACCTCTCCAAAGTACTGAAGAACAATGATGTCTGGAGACTAAGGTGTATCTGATCCAAGCCATGGACTTCACAATTATGTGCTATGCACCAGAAATCTGGACAATGACTAGGGATGATAGAAGGAGAACTGATGCCTTTGAGCTGTCATGTTGGAGAAGAGTATTGAATATACCATGAGCTGTTAGGAGAACAAACAGGTTCACCCTGGAGAGGGTGAAATCAGACTGCTTCTTGGAGGCAAGAATTCTGAAGCTCTGTCTGACATACTTTGGGCATGTTGCCAGGAGGGACAAGTCCTAGTAAAGGGACATTATACTGGGGAGGGCAGAGGTGTGTCAGAGACAGTAAGATTAACCCATGATAGAGCAGGGTTCAGAGCTGTTGTAAATGGGGTCACAGGTGACTTGATGGCACACAACAACAATAACA
>NW_006399964.1:1003301-1005404 GCF_000299155.1 Elephantulus edwardii | reverse complement strand
GACGGTACATAACAACAATAACAACCCCTCACAAAGAGCTCTAGTGGTCTACTTGTAAAAAGCTGCACTACAATCCCAAAGGTACCTATGTCCGCCAGGTGCTCTAAAGGAGAAGGATGGGTAATCTCCTCCATGTGATTTACTGCCTCTGAAAACTCACTAGGGGGCCAGCTCTGGGTCGGTTCCAACTTGATGGCACACAACAATAACAACATCCTCAAAAATAAAGATGCAAGAACTCTAGCCAGAAGAATTCAAGAACATATGAAAAAAGTTAATACCAAGAAGAATTCATAAAGACAGTCTAACATTATTTAATCAATAATTCACCTACTAGGCAAAAAAAAAAAAGAGGGAGAAGGATACATGATCATTCTAATCAATATAGAAAGGCATATGATACAATATAACATCTTTTCTTGATAAAACTCCTCAAGAAAATAGCAGTAGAAAGAAAATTCCTCAACTTAATAATTCCTTAATATAAACTAATAGCCAATGTTATTCTTAACAGAGACTGAAAGAGTTCTCACTGAGCTCAGGAATGAGATAAAGATGCCCTTTATTTCTACACTTATTAAATATTATACTGGAAGTCCCAGCTAGGAAAAGTTTTTCCAAATAATACTGCTGTAGTAATTAGCAAATACATTTCCATATAATCTGTGGATTAAAAAAGTAATTATAATGAAAAATTCTATCTTGAAGAAATGCTTTTGGCAAGCAAGGTTGTGTCATCTATATAATGCAGGTTGTTGAGTCTTCTTTCTATCCTGATGTCACATTCTCCTTCATAGGGCCCAGCTTCTCAAATGATTTGTTCAGCACAGAGACTGAAATTGTATGGAGAAAAGATACAGCCCTGATGCACAACATTCTTGATTTTAAACCATGCAGTGTTTCTTTGGTCTGTCTATACAATAGCTTTTTTTTTGTCCAGATACAGGTTTTACATGAGCACAATTCAGTGTTCTGGGATTCCCATTCTTCTCAATATTACTCATAATTGTTATGAAGATTTCAAAGGGCCACTCGAGAGGATAAAGCAAAGTATCATAATGAAATGTATAAAGAGCTGGAAATTGGAAGTAAAAGTGGTAGAACTCAAATGTCATTTCTCAAACTGAAAGAACTGAAAAACAAATTCAAACCTCGAGTTGAAGGATGGTATAGGGAAAACCTTGAATGATCCAGGAAGCATCAAAAGAACATGAGAGTAATATAACAAAAGAGCTGGCTATTACAGTCTATTTCAGGAATCAGTATCTCATCAAGAACCGATGGTGAAGGATGTTCGAGTTGCACTGAATGCACTGGCAAAACCTAAGTCCCCAGGAATTGATGGTATACCACCTGATATATTTCAAAACCAACCAGTGCAGTCCTGTGGCGAGAAATTTGGAAGACAGCTATCTGGCCAACTTACTGAAAGAAATCCGTATGTTTCCATTTCACAAAAAGGTGATCCAATAGAATGTGGAAATTATCAAACCATATCACTAGTATCATATGCAAGTAAAACATTGCTAAAGATTATTTTTAAATGACTGAAACAGTACATCAACAGAGAATTGCCTGCTTCTGCACAGTCAAGGCTGCTGGAGCCAAGGCAATCTGGATGAAATGTTCTCTTTGGGCCAGTACCTAGCACTGGCCTCATGGGGCTGCCTTGACGATGAAATGAGTTAATAAACTGTCAGCACCACTTCAGCTTAACATTAGCAGTGATGAAGATGGCGATTATCATCAAGACCTGTATGCTGACAGGCTTGATGCTGCTGATGAGGAAGACAGTGAAGTGCAGCCTTGATGGAGAACAGCTGGCAACAACAGGAAACGTGGCTCCCTCGCTCGTTCACTCATGGCTGTCGGGTTGGAACCGACTCATAGCTGACCTTACAGCAAGTTTTCACTGGCTTGAAATCACAGGAGAGGAAACTGCTCATCTTTCTCCTAAGGTGCAGCCGGTAGATTTGAACCATGTACCTTTGTGTTACATACATGAAAATGAAGAGGACCTGAAGCACCTGCTGCAGAGGGTCAAGGACTGCAGCCTCCAATATGGATTGAGGCTCAATGTCAAGAAGACAAAGATTCTCACCA
>NW_006399964.1:992759-1002699 GCF_000299155.1 Elephantulus edwardii | reverse complement strand
CAACACCTTTGTGTTGGCAGCACAATTCCTTACCACTAGGCTGCCAAAGGGCACTAAGTAACTTAATAGTGAGGACATAATCAATCTTTGATTCACTAGTGTGACTCCGCATAGACTCTCACTAAAAAGCAAAGCAAAGCAAAGCAAAACAAAACAAAACAAAACAAAACGTGGCTTTGTTTTAATTGCTGTTCTTTAACAATATCCACAATTCCAATACCATGTGCAACAGATTCTTTCAGGAAGCCCTTTTACAGAAGACTTACTGCCAAAAGGGAAATTCAGATCCCATCAAAAGGGTATTTAGAGTATTAACCAGTTGCCTTTTTTTTTTCTCATTGCAGATGATAAGTTCAAGGGAATGGCTTTGGTGAGGAAAAGCTATTCACTTTTTGGAAGGGTTAAATTGTGTGGGTTTTTAAGGTAGTTAGATGGTCAAGAGACTGTAATCTTCAATATGGACTGAAGCTCAACATCAAGAAAACAAAGCTTCTCACCACTGGGCTGACTGTCACCTTCATGACAGATAGTGAAAAGACTGAAACTGTTAACAGCTTCAGCTTGCTTGGTTCTGCAATCAACATTCTTATTACCAACAGCCAGGAAATAAAAGATGAATCACACTGGGAACATCTGTCAGGGACCTCTCCAGAGTACTGAAGAGCAATGATGTCAGTCTAGAGACTAAGGTTCACCAGATCCAGGCCATGGTCTTTGCCATTACTTATTATGCATCAGATTAGTTTGAAAATGACTAAGGATGACAGAAAAATTGATGTCTTTGAGTTGTGGTACTGGAGAAGAGTATTGAATATAACATGGAGAACAAAGAGGTTCGTCCCGGAGAGGATAAAACCAGGCTAATCCTTGGAGGCAATAGCTCTGAAACTCCGTCTAAAATACTTTGGGAACATGACCAGCAGGGACCACCAGTATTTAGAGATGGACGTCATGCTTGGGAGGGTGGAGGGACAGCACAGGAGAGGCAGACCCTGGATGAGAATGAGTCAGTGACTGGGGTAATGGAAGCAGGTGTGTCAAAGACAACGAACTTGGCTCAAGATAGAATAGGGTTCAGAACTGTTATACTGGGGTTGCTATGAGTCACCAGGGTCTTGATGGCATACAACAACAACAACAAACAACATTCTTTTTCAAAGGAAATTGCCAAGCTGTGGCCAAGATTGGTTTCAGATTCTAGCAGGGAGTCCAAAGTGAAACTTGCTTTCTTACAAATTAGTGGTCAGAGAAGACACCAGAAGGTGCTAGACTATGGATTTCCCCCTGTGGCTCGGCAGGAGCTCTGGTGGCCTAGTGGTGAGAAACTGCACTGCAATGCAATGGCAAAGGCATGTCATGAGAATCCACCAGCTGCTCCGCAGGAGGACGGGCAGTCCTCTCCCATGTGATTTATTGCCTCTGATAAGCCGCTGGAGGGTCAGCTATGGGTCAGTTCTGACTTGACAGCACACAGTGACAATGTGCACATCAACAAGGAGTCCTGGTGGCCGTGAGAATCCGCCCAGTAGCTGGCAGAAGAAATGGTCAGGCTGTCTGCTCTCCTAAAGAAAACCCATGAGCCAGGAGAGGTCAGATGGGAGGAGGACAGGGCACCGGGGCAGGAAGTGTGCTGTTACAGGGGCCAATGAACCAATGTCAGCGGACAAACTGTGCAGAAGCTGTCAAATCGAAAACCAACCTGCTCTATAAACATTTACTGAAACCACAATGTAAAACCCACGAACCTCAGGGGCAGTTCTACTCTGTCACCCAGGGATGCTTGGAATCCAACTTGACTCAGTGGCACCACCACTTGCATCAACACCAATGAACCCCCGAAATGAAAAATGGTTTGGAAGAAGTGCCAGAATGGTTGAGAACTGAGTATAATCCTACATGTGCAATGCTTTAAAAAATACAAAATGTAACAGTTTTTTAAATGGAAAACAGAGATTGTAAGCTATAAGGCAAGTATGGGGATTATGAACACAAGATCTGAATGGGGACACCCCTGGAAAGAGCCAGGGGGTGTGATCCTGAAGAGTATGCAGGGGTCTTCTATGGTCATGTGTTCTAGACCGAAACCTGAGAGGCCTACAAGTCAGATATTCTGATTTGTCTATAAATCATACAAACATGTTTCTGCATCTACATATAAGATGCATTTCACAATTTAATTATATTTAAAAAGACAGAAGCTCACTAAATGGAGAATGAAGTCCAAGATACTACTGGGGAAAAAGCATGTATTCGGTTACTTATGGAACCAATGAATGGAAAAGGCCAGTATTTAGAAGGGATGTAAATATGCCAACTGATATCCTCAAATTCAAGATCAAGAATGGTACAACCACTCTAAAAGGCAGTCTGGTGTTTCCTCAAAAAGCTGGACATAGAGATTCCATATGACACAGCTATGGGGCTGCTAGGAATATGTTGTTGTTATTGTTATTATGTGTCGTCGAGTTGTTTGCAACCCATAGTGACCCTATGTACAACAGCCCTAAACCCCGCTCTATCCTGTGCCAATCTCGTTGCCTCTGATACACCTATCCCGAGTGCCCCAGTCACTGAATCAATCCACCTCATGGAGGGTCTTCCCCTCCTGCACTGTCCCTCTACTCTACCCAGCATGATGTCCCTCTCTAAAGACCTGTCTCTCCTTACAACATATCCAAAGTATGTCAGACGAAGCCCCAGAATCCTTGCCTCCAAGGAGCAGCCTGGTTTAATCCTCTCTACGATGAATTTGTTTGTTTTCTTGGCAGTCCATGGTACATTCAATACTCTTCTCCAGCACCACAGCTCAAAGGCGTCAATTCTCCTTCTATCCTCCCCCCAAGGAAATGGAGATTTGTACAATGATGTTCATAGTAGTGTTATTTGCAATAGCAAGATGGAAACAGTTCAAATGTACATCAACACACAACCAGATTGAGAAGTTCTGGTACATTCACATGCTGGAATACCATGCAGCCCTCAGGAGTAATTTACTTTATAACATGAGAGAGGCTAGAGAGCACTAGGGTGACTGAGCTAACTCCATCTCATAAGGCCAAATATGACATAAAACCTTTACTTTAAAAACAGGACATTTAATAAGATGTGTATGGACATCCAAAGAGAGAAGGGGAATGGGTGAAGGGGAGGTTGATGAGGGGGAGAGGGCAGGGGAGCTGAGGGTGGGAAGGAGGTGAAATCATGGGGTCAAGAGTCTGGTGAGTGTGGAAAAAAAAAAAGAGTCTGGTGAGTGAGGGAGTGAGCAAAGGAATTAGAAGGGATCCAATGGGGATCTGAAAAGATGGCATAATAGTGGGCATAGATCAATGGTGATTAATTTTATAAGACACACTGTATGGGAATGAACATATGAAACACAATGGGAATGCAAAAGCAAACAAACAAAAATAAAATAAAAAAAGAATTGTAAAAATTGGTGAAGAAAATGATCTCTATTGGTGAATAGGGCCAATTATGAAGTATTGTATAGGCCGATCTCTGGTGGCCTAGTGGTAAGGAGATACAATGCCAATCCAAAGGCATTGGGTTAAATCCACCAGCTGCTCTGTGGGGAAAAGACAAGCTCCTCCTGTGTGATTTACTGCCTCTGTCAATCTGCTGGAGGGTGAGCTACGACTAGGTTCAGGCTCCATGGCATACAACAAGGTACAGGCCACTAGGGGATTTGAGCGTTACTGTGCAATCAGCTGTAAGCCACTGAAGAGTTCAAAGAAGGGTGAGTGCAGATACACGTTCAGAAAAGGCATTCTGGAAGGCAACGGTGTGGACAGAATACAGAAGAAGAAATTAGTATCTTCTCATCCTTCACTCAATCATGTGAATGTGTGAATGGGAATAACTGTATGAAACATAATGTCAGTGAAGGTAAGCAAGAATCACACACACAAAATCCACTGTGAAACGAATGAAACACAATGTGTAATTATACGCATGGCAATAAAAACACAGAGGTGGGGAAAAAATTACCCTTGGAAACAATGTCTGCCCTTATGGAAGCCTGGGAGCTGTGAACTTTGTTCAGGAAATGACATTGAATATCCTTATTACAAACAAATGCATTTGGCTCTCAGGAAGGCATTCGGGCTCAGGGCTGTCTGAGACCAGGTTAGCAAGGTCTCCTGAAGAACCTGAGCATAAACAAGTGATTGAAAGGAAACATGTGGCATGGTGTCTCAAGGACAGAAAACTCATGTGCTTTGCTTATAAGCAGGGTCTCCCTGAAAGCTTCTCTTTTCAAGCCCAAACCAAGAAGCCCAGTGAAATTTTTGATTGATTTCACTGGTGGTTGTTGTGAGCTACCATCAAAGGTTTTCAACAGGAAAAATGATGGGGTACAGGGGGAAAAGCTGTGGTCCACAGAATTTTCATGGACTGTGTCTTAGGGGATCGCCAGGCCTTGCTTCCTCGTCTGACCTAGAAGTGTTGCTGAAACATGCTCAGCCTTGCCCTGCCACACAGGCCTCTTCCGATGTATGGTGGTGGTGCACAAGGATCGTTCACGAGGACTAGAACCTGGGTCTCCTGCATGGCCGCTGAAAACGTAACCAGTCCTTTCACTGAGTGGAATAAGAAAAACAAAGGTAAATAGCAATTAAGCCTTCTGACCCCAAAGACTGAATTTCACTCAATGAATTTAATAATGAACTTTTCATAACCTTCTCCATTTCTTCCCTTTACCACATCAAAAATGTGAAATCAGAAATGCAAACATATGAAGTCATAAATGCAGCCCTTTCAGCTCAAGAATAAGTAGGTACGTTAGAGAGCTGGGTATAACTGCTCTATGCCTGTGGACGATCTGAAGATTGTTCAATGACATGAGAGATGAATTATCATCTCATTCACATGGATGGGAGAAAAGAGGACCTATTAATGCTCAATTGAGCCTGAACTAGTCATGAAACAGGTGAAAATTTATGGTTGGGATACTCTGATTGAGGTCCTATTAATGTTTGAGACAGTTTTTTAATGAATTAAGCCCTAACTCATTTGAATGCACAATCCCTTCAATGCTTAATTGTGTGTAAATCAAGCTGTCTTTTATCATCAGGGACCCTGTGTGCCCAAGGCCCCCAGGCTCTCTTTGCACGGGCCCTGGACCAGCCCCAAATCTACCCTCTTTTGCTGTTTTTTCCCCCCTTTTTTTCTGGAATTGAGACCACAGAATTATTTGCTGGGGTTACCATGTTACGATATGATGATTAGTTACCATTATAGCAGTGGGCTCTCAGGCTTGTGTTTGGCTCAGCGGTTTATCATGATTTGTGTCACATAATAGCGACATCATTCCACAGCATGCCAAGACAGCTGTGCATGGTTCAGGCATTAAACGCCTAGATTCAGGGAAGATTTGGAAAATAGAAATTGTTGAGAATGGAGAACTCCAGCCCAGGCCACCTGCACAGTGGTCCTCCCTCCCCTGCCCATACCTGGCCCCTGCTCTCCTCGGTGCAGGTGAACTCTCTGTGTTCAGAGAACCTGGAGGTTGAATGCCCGTTTCTACACTAGACTGGGAGGTGCCTGAAAATGGTGGTTGTGTGTTATTCTCTGTCATGCTCCAGGACCTAGGACAGTGTCCTGTGTGATACTTGTAACTGTTGTGATGTATGTCATAGGAGTGCTATAGTTTTGAATGACCGAGTCAGTAAGTGAATAAAAGAACTTAAAGATAGGTGATCTGCTGTGTATTGCCCCAATCATTTTTTGTGTATATCTGGGGACCATGATGGGACATGTAACTGAACCAATCCCTTAAACTTCACACAGTTCTCCCCATTCCTTTGGGGCAGAAGTCCATTAATAGCAGTGCTGAGCTTTGTAAATGAAGTAGAGTTGAGCTTTCTGTGGTTGGTAGGGATTTATAAAGGGAAATGACAGTCATCAAGGTTAGCTTTAGACATCTCTTTGGAAGAAAAACCTTCTCTTACTAAGTGCAACGAAGTTACCATTTGCCTGTGGATTGGAAACCTAACTAGTTACCAATGAAACATAAGAGCTCTGTCACTGAGGTTAGCCTGGGAAATCTCTTGGACAGAAAATCCTTCTCTCCCCAAGTCCAACAATGTTAAGTTGGAGTAAGCCCTGGAACACCCTAGCATCTCTCGAGTCTCTCACTTGTGCTTTGTCACAGTAGCACAATAAGTGTCTGAGGTGGCAGGGAGGAAGAAGGGGTGTCTTGATTGGCTGGAGCAGGAATTAAAAGGCCAGGAGAGTCTGTCTTGGAGTTGGAGGTCAGCAGTGGTCCAGGAGTGAGAATTTTGTTTCCTCATCTTTCAAAAATGTACAACCTACCTTTTTCCAGAATAACACACAATTGCCTACAAACACTTCCTGGGAGCCTGGACAGAAGAAAGTTCACTAACTCCCGCTGATGCATTTACTATCTCATCTGCCAATTGTGGAAACTTCCAAAGCATCTATTATTAGTCAGATGCTTGGGAACGCTCGTTATCTTGAGCTCTGTCAGCCCCACCATCATCCTCACCTCCTGTCTGTCCCTTTCTTGCACTCAGTCAAACGTCACCATGCTGGCTGATGATAACCGCTCCCTTTCTGACAGGTGTCTAGTCGCTCAGAACCACCTTGTGCATTAACAGACACTGCTGAAGGAGCTGAGTGATGGGAACACTTGTCTTATCAGTCGAGGCGTATCTATGAGTAACAGTGCCCATGGCAGGCATGGACATGGAGCCCTGTCCAGACACCTGACCCACATCTTGAGGTAACTCTGCGTGCTATCAGCACAAATGCCAGCCACGCTTGTTAGTCCTTCACTTAACACATTAAGGCACGCACATGAAAGTTACAAACACACCTTCCTTGTTTTCACTGATGACAGGTGCTCTGTGATTCATTTTTTCCTGTTCTTTCTCTTTCCACATTCAGAAGAGCAAGACCACAGTCTGTCTTGGCCCATGGAGGCTGTAAGGTACACAAGCACCGACCTGCTGAAGGACCTCCCACAGCTGGTGATGGAATGGCCTTGGTGTAACAGAGACTGCTCAGGGGCAACCCTTCCAGGTGCCCAGGGGGCAGGCCACACCTGCCTGGCCTTCTGGGCACACCTGTGCTCACCTGGGGCGCTGCTGGGAGCCCTGGATGCCAGTGTGGGAAGGGGTCACACCTGGAATTCCAGAGCCCATCCAATTTACCAGGAGCCCCCCAAGTGGACTCCTCAAGCAAAATGAATTCCAGAATTCTGCCACTCTTCCCATGGTCAAAAGTACTGCCAACTTTTTCAGGTGCTTAGATGTAAAAGATTAGAGAAACCAAAAAAGCAAAAGGGAGCTCTCAAGGCTTAGTGCTAAGTAATTTCACTGCCAACCCAAAGGCACGCGGTTTGAATCCATCAGTTGCCCCAAGGGAGGAAGCTGAGCAATCTCCTTCTGTGAAATTTACTGCCTCTAAAAACCCACTGGAGGGTCAGCTACAGGACAGTTCCAATTTGACAACAAAACCCAGAATCTCATGAAATCAGATGAGATTTGCTGAGACAATCCCCTGGGCTAAATAGAACATGGGGCTCCACTGAGAGGCAGCTAAAGGGGTTGATTGTCAGTCCCTCTCTTGGAAAGTTTGTATCTCAGGCTCTTCAATAAGTACGAGTCCGGACAGCTCCGCAGTGATACTTTCCATTCAGGCCCGAGGAGCAATTTAGGCTCTCCCGGAGGTGCTTCTCTCCTGTCTCTGCTTCATTCTATTTATAATGCCATCAACACTGGGATCGGAAGAGATGAAGTTAGCCTGAGCCGGCTACATCCCTTGGCTTCATGCTTTTGTTCATTATGCAGATAAGTTCTGCAGATAGAATTAGTCCATTGTTTTATCTCATTTCTTCTCCCAGGAAATACTGCTTCCATGCCAACAATATTCCAGTCACTTGTTCTAGGTAACAGTAATACTGTTGTTATGTGCCCTCAAGTTGACTACAACCCACAGTGACCCTATAAACAATGGCTCTGACCCTTGCTCTCTCCTGAGCCAAACTCACTGTTTCTGACACACGTGAGCCCAGTACCACAGTCACTAGCAGATGCTGTTGTTATGTGCTGTCAAGCTGCCTGCAACTCATAGTGATCCTATGCACAATAGCTCTGAACCCTGTCCTACCCTGAACATTCCCCATTACCTTAGTAACTATGTCAGTTAATCTCCTCCAGGGTCTTCCTCTCCTACACTGACCCTCCATCGTCTAAGCATGATGTCCTTCTCCATGAACTGGTCCCTCCTGGCAACAAGTCCAAAGTATGTGAGATGGGGCTTCAAAATCCTTGCCTTCAAGGAAGCCTAATTTTACCTTCTCCAGGACAGACTTGTTTGTTCTCTTGACAGTCCATGGAATGTTCAGAATTCTTCTCCAGCACAATTCAAAGACATTGATTCTTCTGTCATCTTTAGTCATTCATTGTCTAGCTCTCTGATCAAGTGATTAAGAAGACCATGACCCAGACCACCTTAGTCTTCATAAACAGGGAGGCCATTAGGTTGCTATTTAATTGCCATTAGGCAATTGCTTGCTATGCATCAGAGGGCTGGAAAAGGAATAAGGATGACGGGGAAAAAACCCAATGCCTTTGAGCTGTGGTGCTGGAGTAGAATACTGAACATACTATGGCCCGCCAAGAGAATAACAGGTCTGACCTGGAGTTGATGAGCCCAGTTTGCTTGTTGGAGGAAAGGATTTTGAAACTCCACCTCACGTACCAGGAGGGGCCAGCCTTGGAGAAGGATGGGTAGAGGGCTGGTGCAGGAGAGGAAGCCCTTGGATAAGAACAGTGACTATGGCAATGGGTTAGGTGTGTCACAGACACTGAGGGCGGCTCAGGAGAGGGCAGGGGTCAAGGCCACCATTCAGAGTCACTATGTCACTAATTGACTTGATGACATATAATAATCACAACAGGAAAGGTCTGCTTAGTAAGGCTGGTAAATGTGAATTTGGCATGTCCATCTCAGCTTCTGTCTGTCTCAATGAGTGTCTGTCTGTCTGTCTCTGCCTTCTGGAAGGCATCCTCCTTCCTCCCCTCCACCAGGTTACATGACTGGCTATATCAGGGGTTCCTCAGTTAGCCTGTCTTCCTGGGGGGACGGAGCATGGGACAGCTCTGTTTTTCTACCCTGCTAGAATTAAGCAGATAAAAACTAGTAGCCACTGAATCGGTTTGATTCCCAGTGACCCCACAGAAGATTGTCAGACCTTCCTTCCAAGGTGCATCTGGGTGGCCAATAACTGTCAGTCTTTCAGTCAGCAGCCTAGAGCATTACCCCAATACTCTGGTGTCATCCAAAGACTCCAGGGGTAAAGAGACGGAAGGTGCAGATTTCCATTTTTACTTTTGGGTCTACTTGCCAACAGATTCAGAATCCTGGGACAAAAAACTGTGACTGGTAATCTGGGAAACGGAACATAAAGGAAGAAAATTATTGAACCAAGAACAGGGAAATGGTGAAGTCTGCTAATTCCTAGTCTCAAACCATTAAGGCACACTGGCAAATCAAACCTAGATGCGGCAGACATGAAAAATACACATGTGGCTTTAATTCCAAGAGATTATGATTAAGTCAGAGGCCTGATATTCTGTTCTCAGTTCAGTAGTGCTTTGAGGTGGAGCAAAAAGTGGTTCTCCTGAGAATAAAAAGTACAACATGCTGAAGCTGCGTGCGTGCTCAGTGGTGGGACATCTGACATGTGAGTCCTTGACTTGGAACTCTCAGTAATGGACAGTGTCATCTCTGGCTGCCTGACTCATGCACTCTGGCCAGCAGAGGTAGCATACCAAGAGTTACTGCTTCAATGCTTATGAAAGTAATCCCTAAAAAAAACTTGGACTTTGCTGAGAAATCTGCAAGGACACCAGAGGCAGTTCCAGGCCGGGGCTGGCGACCCAGCCTTCCTGTCTGCTACCACTGCAGTGACATC
>NW_006399964.1:984126-985307 GCF_000299155.1 Elephantulus edwardii | reverse complement strand
ATCTCAGTCACAAAGGGACAAATGCTATATGGTGTCACTGTTGTAGAATGAGGCTGACATCGGGATAGGGGTAAGACTGAGAAAAACTGGATGAAATATGTTTATGGCATTGAAGTCTTTGGGGGAGAGAATATTTTATAATTTAGGGCATTATGTTTATCGTAAGAGTACGGAATGAGGGTTGCAGAGTGGATTATATTTGGGGGTTGGGGGATGTGTGTGGGGGATTGCGTACCAATGAGGGAGTTTTTCTTTTACGTTTGAAGGAGAGGAGCAAATGGGGGGGGCAGGGAGAGGGGTGCAACAATAAATGAATGGAATGCCAAAATCTCTGTAGATGTTCATTGAAATGAAAAATAAAGAAATTTTAAAAAAAGAAAGTAATCCTTAAACATTTCCATAATTAAATATGAGATTGTCACCAGCCAGGGAAAGAAACTAAGCTAGGAGAACGAATAAGGTAGCGGAGAAGAGGAATGTGTCTGATAACAAGGGGGTCGTATATGTTCCAGGGAGTGTTGGTGGCACAGTGTGGAAGGAGCTGTGTTGCTGACCAAGGGCTTAGTCTCACTGGCCATGTGAACCCGCCAGCCGCTCCTAAGGAGAGCCAAGCAATCTCAGTCTGTGTGATTTGCAGCCTTGAAGGCCTGCTGGATGGCCAAAAATGAGTTAGGGCCAACCTGATGTCAACAAGTTCTCTTGGGATTTGCTAAAGGCTGTATGCATCATTAAAATGTATAGAAATGAGTATTTTTAGGGCAGCAGCAACAAGAATCATTGTTGCTACAGATACCTGAGTTCTTTTATTCTCTAAATAGAGAGTGCTATAAATCGCTATCTAGAGTTGGTTCAAATCGTTCTAAATTGATGTTCTCCAAGCAAATCAGCATTGTTGTTGCTGTGTATGGCAGAGATGGAACCGACCCATAGCTGACCCTTCGACAGGGGAGGAGACTGCCCAGCCTTCTCCTGTGGAGAAGCTGGTGGCCTTGAACCACATGCCTTTGGGATTGCAGCACATCTTCTTATCACTAGGTCATGATTTAAAGGATTCTAAATACGTATCACCTGCTTGCTTCTTCTCTCTCACCCCCGCCCCCCTGATTCTTCCATAAAGCATCTCTTCATTACATGCTACCTTGGGCAAATCTGGAGAATTTCCATTCCTTTT
The DNA here is from genome assembly GCF_000299155.1 of Elephantulus edwardii. NCBI lineage: Eukaryota > Metazoa > Chordata > Mammalia > Macroscelidea > Macroscelididae > Elephantulus > Elephantulus edwardii. Next base: position 984,136 of record NW_006399964.1, on the reverse strand, counting down.
GCATTTTTTT
>NW_006399964.1:973631-983541 GCF_000299155.1 Elephantulus edwardii | reverse complement strand
ATTTAATTTAAATGTAAGTAATGATGTTCAAGTGTAGATAAACAATCCTTTCAGCTATGTGTAAAATTTGGGTCTTTGCCTGGTAAGCTGAATGCTATAACTAATATCAATCTTGAATTTCTTTCTTCAACTTTCCAGATTTTGAAAAGCTTTCCAATTTTGAAAAAGCAGAGACTAACCCTGGTAGTACAAACTGTTAGCGTGCTTGGCAGCTAAGAGAGGTTGGAGGTTCAAGTACAGAGGCAGTGTCTGGTGATCTACATTACAAGTCAGTCACTGAAAACCAGAGGGACAAGGGGCTTTTCACAGAGCATGAGTTACTCGGACACAGGAGGTTGCTGTGAGTTTAAATCAGCCTGAAAGCAACTAGTTTTCCAACTCAGTAGCTAAATGGATATGGGAGAAAACACTTGCCAAAGTATAGAAGTGTGATACTATAAAGAGTTGGGCCCTGACCTGGTCTGAGGCATTTTTGGCCTGCAGTTGAAACACTGACTGCAGCATTGGACTCGACTGTGTCAGAGATGATGAGGATGGCACAGGACAGGGCAGAGTTCAGGTCTGCTGTTCACAGGGTCACTAGGGGTCGTACTCTGCACCTAACAACAACAAACAACAGATGGCACTGGCTGCCCCCTCACCCTCTCTTGGATGAAAAGAGGTGTTAACATTTTTTAAAATGTTGCATCTATTTATTACCATTGGGGTTGACTGTGGATCCAAGTAAAATGAAAGAGACGACAACTTCAATCTTTTCTCCATCTATCAGGATGCTGTCAATTGCTGAAGGGGAGAATCTGTATTTTCTTGATGTAATATATGTAACACAATGCATATTAAAGGCTAATGTTGATGTAATGTATGCAATGCAATGTATATCAAAGGTTAAAGTTTTTGATCTTCTGCAGCAAGAGTCTGAATTCTTCTTCACTTTCTGCAAACAAGGCTACGTTACCTGTATAATGCAGGCCTATGCTGAGTCCTTCTCCAATCATAATGCCACATTCTTCTTCACAGAATCTAGCTTCTCGAATGATTTCCTCAGCATGCAGACTAAGTATGGAGAAAACATACTGCTCTGATATGCACCTTGTTTAGCAGATGCACCATTAAGTACCGTGTGATTCCCACTCATCTCAACGGTAGATGTAATTTGTTGTAACCCACACAGTCAAACGTCTTTGTATAGTCAAGAAAAGATATGTAAACATCTTTTTGGATTCCTCTGCTTTCAGCCAAGATCCGGCCAACATCAACATTGATATTCCTTGTGCCACAGCCTCTTCTGAATCCAGCCGGAATTTCTAGCAGTTCCTTGCCATACTCTTCTAGCTGCTTTTGAATAATCTTCAGCAGGATTTTACTTCCATGCAATATTAATAATATCATTCAGTAAGTTCCACATTCTGTTGGACTGTCTTTTTAATTTTTTGATGCAGAATTTCTTCTCGGCCAGGTAGGTGTCCTCCAGATTTCCTGGCACAACCTCGTGAGCACATCTAAGGCTGCACCTCTGTTAAAATATGTCAATTCCTGGGGCCTTATTCTTTTGCCAATACCTTCAGTGCAGTGTGATCTTCTTCCTTTACTAGCTCTGGTTTCTGATCACAAGTGGCTTCCTGAAATGGTTCTGTGTCAGCCAATCCTTTCTGGTCCAGTGAATTCCATCTTCTTGTGATGCTTCCTGCCCCACTCGTGGTTTTGCCCACAGCATCCTTCAGTATTCTGACTTGGGGCTTTGATTTGTTCTTCAGTCCTTTCAGCTTGAGAAAAGCTAAGTGTGTTCTTCCCTTTCAGTTTTCTAACTCCAATTTTTGCACATTTCATTATGATGTTTTGTTTTGTTGTCTGCAGCTGCTAAGCTCACATGACATCTCTTGCAGTGGCTCCTTTGAGGGCCAAGCTCAGTGCTGTCAGCCTGGAACCCTGGCTTTGGGCTTGCAGATTCATTTCAATGGCCCTGCCTGTTTGTTGTTGTTGTTGTTTTAACAATCAAATGGGAAGATTCCTAGCACTTTGGCTCCAAAGAATTTGATGAGGGATAGCAAATGGTTAACGAGCAACGTACAGAAGTCTGCAGAGGTGTTGTGAGAATGCTCAGGATGCAACAGCATTCTGTGAAGTCAGAGGCTGATCTGTGCAGCCCACTGGTGCAATGCCCACGAAGGGGCTGAAGACCTTGGTGGGTGCCCTGCTGCCCCTGCATGCGCTTCTGAATGGGTCACAACTTAGGACTTACTCGCACTTGGACTGTCCAGCAAATTCATGTATAAGGCTGAGAATGAAACTACATTCCCTGGCTGCATCTGACATTCACGGAAGTGATATCATTTCCAAGTCACACCATCCAGGGCCCATTGAGGGGACCCGAGAAGGGGGACAATCCACAACCACTTTCCAGCCTGCTTCCCTCACAAACTCTCTGGTAGAGTGATGGAGAGGATGGACATCTGCGTATCCTCTGTACACGTTCTTTCAATTTTCCAGAATTAAGTGCTAGCACTGTGGGCTGGAGCACAGAGTATCTGGGATGAGGAGTGAAACGGGTGTGTTTCTGTGTGTTTGGGAAAGGTGAAAGAGCAGAGGGATATGCAGCTGCAGTTTGATTTTCATGCCCCTTGCCCTTGTTGAGAATGAGGAGAAAGGAAGGACAGTACAAGGGCACACGTGTGTCCCCCCTCCACCGCCCCTCGCAGGCATGATTAGAAAGAAAAGACTTGACACCTGAAAGGCACTGAGTATCCTAACACAGTGGTGCCTAATGCAGCTATCGGGAGGACTTTATGATAAAGGAAATCTGGGCCGTCCAGCTGTGCAGAGGCCCCTGCTGTGCTAAGCACAGGCCACTAACACGTCCCAGAGCTTCCTGAGGGAGGGGAAGGGCATGGATAGAAGTGCCAAGCTGACAAGGCTGTTAAAAGTGGCTCCTGCCCCCTGCCAGGCTGGACAGCGGGAGGCAGACTACACCTTACCTTGCTCTCCCTCAACAGGGGCTGGTTTCTAGTTGACTCATCACATTGCAGAAGCTGAACTCCTAATACTGAGTGCATGTGGTGCTTGCGGTTGAATGTGAGAAGATATTACAGCGAGGGGAGAAGGTGGCACACTATTAACATTGTTAGGTGCCCTCAAGTAGACTACGCTTCATAACGACCCTCTGAAGAACAGATTTGAATCTTGCCCTACCCTGAGACAACCTCAACAACTCCTAACCACCTGGCACCATTGCCACAGTCACTGTGTCAGTCCATCTCATCAAGGGCCTTCATCTCTTGTGCTGACCCTCCGCCATTCCCAGGATGATGTCCTTCTCCAAGGACTGGTCCCTTCTGACAATATGCCCAAAGTACATCCAGTGCCACGTATCTGGGGAAGACAGAGGGGGCTGAGCTGCCAGGCCACCATGGTTCAGGCACTAAGGAATGGAGAACCCAGCGAGATCTCGATGTGGAAAGTCAAGGAGTAGACAGAATGCTATTCACGGGTCCAACGCTCTGCTTGGCCTTCACAATGGTACCTTGTGTCGACACAGCATTAATGTTCAATCTGAGCCATCACCAATTCAACACAAATTACTAAAATGATAAAAAGCCTGTCTGAGCACACAAAGAATGTGGGAGCCACAGAAATGAAATAATTAATGATTTCATAATATGATGGTATTTTGAATTATATCTAGGTATCATACTATGTGGTCATTGTAGTTATATGCCATCAGGTCAGAAGTGACGCATAGCTGGGCCTCCAGCAGGTTTGCAGAGACTGTAAATCACTCAAGAGGAGACTGTCCTGCTTTCTCCCTTAAAGCAACTGGCAGATTCAAACCACTTGCCTGTAGCATGACAGTGAGATTCCTTACCACTTGGTCAGCAGAGCTCCCCTATCATCTAATAGGTAATCACATTGACAGGTAAGATTATCTTCCCATGGACAGGAAATCCAATCGGGGCAATAACTCTTTCAACTCACTCAGTACCCTTCCCATCCATCCTCTTTGTAATCACAAGTTGAAGGTATTTATTTAACTATGCTAATAAAATGGTAACTATTACCTAGTTAATTTCACTGAAACAGTCCTCAGAAAAGAGCAAGGAAACACTGCAAAATAAGGAAAGTAGTGCTTGGGGAAGCATCCTGTCTCCATGCTTTTTCAATGCTTTTTTATATGGAACAGATCATTTGGGAGGCTGGGCTTTATGAAGGGGAATGTGGCATCAGGATTGGAGGAAGACTCATCAACAACCTACATTATGCAGATGATACAACCCTGTTGCTGAAACCGAGGAGGACCTGAAGCGCTTGCTGCAGAAGATCTAGGATTGTAGTCTTCAATATAGATTGTAGCTCAACATCAAGAAAACAAAGATACTCATCACTGGGCCAGTAGGAAGCACCATGATGGATGGAGAAGAGATTAACATTGTTAACAGTTACAGTTTGCTCAGCTCCACAATTAACACTCTTGGCACCAGCATCGAGGAAATAAAAAGATGAATTGCACTGAGAAAATCTGCTGTAAGGGACATCTCCACAGCCCTGAGAAGCAACAGTATCAGTCTAGAGACTAAGGTGTGCCTGACTCAGGCCTTGATCTTCTCACTTGCTTGTTATGCATAGAGAGCTGGACAAGGAATAAGGATGACAGAAGAAGAATCAATGCCTTTGAGTTGTGGAGCTGAAGAAGAGTCTTGAACATACCATGGACTGCCAAGAAAACAAACAGGTCTGCCTTGGAGAGGGTGAAACTAAGCTGATCCTCGGAGGCTACGATTTTGAAGCTCCGACTCACATACTTTGGTCATGTGGCCAGGAGGCACTAGTCCTTGGAGAAGGACATCATGCTCGAAAGGGTGGAGGGACAATGCAGGAGAGGAATACCCCAGATGAGATGGATTGATATAGTAACTGGGGCAATGGAGGTAGGTGTGTTGGAGTCAGAGAGACTGGCTCAGGACAGGGCAGGCTTCAGAGCTGTTGTACACAGGGTTACTATGAGTTGTAGGTGACTCAACAGCACATAACAACAAGAACAACATGGTAAAGGGTCCCCACAAAGTCTTGAAAAGCCATTTCTGGGTTTATTCATTGTCAATTGCTAATTCCAAGAACTGAGACAGGATAACAATTGCTGCTTGAGCTCCTCAACATGGGCAGGTAAGTCTCTAGTCATTGGAGAGAGACTCACAGGACTTGGGGAAGCCGGCTTCACCCCAGGGGGAAGACCTCAAGGACTCCAACTGCCTGAATTACCCGAAATACCTCCTACGATGACAACTTGCATCCTTAAAGGATGCTTATAGAGTAAGAAATGATGCCACATATATTTTCTTCATGCCCGTGACCATTCTGTAAGGTAAGGTATTAGTAGGTAGATGGAGAAATAGGCTCAGCCAGTCTATCATTATTGATTAACCCCAAAGAGTTCTATCTTATACAAAAATTCTGACACCCATTTTATCACTGGGTCTTCTAGGACCCTGATGGCATAAACTAACAGAGCTGCCATTCCATAGGTGGCGGCTCACGAAGCTGCCAAGTAGCACAGCTGGGCCTGGCAGAGCCTGGACGGCCAAGGGCGCACTTCCTCCACTGTCACCCTGTCCAACCACAAAGCTGAGCTGGGGCGACAATAGTGAGAGGCGGCTCCAGGGAACAGTCCTTCATGGACACGTGGCAGAGGACATCTCTGGCTATGCCAGACAGGAAAGCAGCTCTAATTTCACCATGGTGAACCATTTATGGAAAAGAGAGAAAGGCTCTCCCAGAAGTAGACGAACATTTGCATGGGATGACGAATGGCAGTTCTCCGCGTTTCCAAAGTCCTCTGAGTAGGCTTGTCAGACAAGACTGACTTGACACTTGTGTGTCCCATGCAGTACTAAAGACATATTTATACATACATATATATACACATAGACACACATATGTGTGTGTGTATATATATATATATTTGTTGTTTATCTGAAATTCAAACTTAGCCAAGTATCCTGTGTTTTAAATGGCTAAACATGGCACCCCAATCAATCTGTCGACTGTCTCATTACCATGAGCACACACATTCTGTACAATGATGATCATAAGCCATTAAAGGCAATGTTGATTGAAGACTGAGCTCCATTGAGATCATTTCCCATTTCTTACATCTCTTCTCTGATCTGAGTGGTCAAACCTTAGGACTAAGGTAGATTCATGTATCTTCCCTTTTTTGTGCTTGGAAAATGGTGCATTAACTTTGAGTTAAGGCCAGTTGCAGGCACAACATGAACAATGGATCGCAATTGTCTCTTGATGGAGGTCCTTGGCCTGGCAGCCCATGCCCAGTCCTGGCACCCCCATGGGAGGGGTGACCCCACCCCATGCTCTGAGCAGAGCCACTTACTTGTATGGGATGTGCTTGCTGCCATTGACGAGCGCCAGGATGACGTTGCCCAGCGCCGACAGGGAGAGGCACAGCCCTGAGCCCCCTTCTCGATTCTTGCTAAGTGCTTTCACACAGCTGCCAAGGTCAATGAGGTGCAGGCGGCTGCGGCCTCCAGACACTACACAGGGAGAGAAGAGAGAGGAGAGAGGTGGTTATGTTCCAGCAAGCTCTCCCTGATCTCCATGGAACTCCTGCTGAAATCAGAAGGAAAAACAGGACCTAACAAGAGAAAGTTTACTATATAGTAGGAAACCCTGGTAAAATCATGCTTAAGTTCAAATGGCAATGTTGTTGTGTACCTTTGAGTCAGAACCAATTCCTAGCTGACCCTCCAGCAGATTCTCAAAGGCTGGAAATTGCACACTAGAAACTGTTCACCTTCCTCCCATGGAGCAGCCGGTGGAATCGAACAGTGTGCCTTTGCACTGGCAGCATGATTCCTAACTGCTAAACCACCAGAGCTCCTCATAAATGGCATAAATACTCTTTCAATCCTGTGACCACCTTCTGAAAACTATTGATATTCATGTTGTTTTTAGGTGTCACTGAGTTGAGTATGACTCATAGTGACCCTGTGAACAACAGATCTGAACCCTGTGCTGTCCTGTGCCGTCCTCATCAGCTCTGACACACTTGAGCCCATTGCTGCAGTCACTGTGTCAGTCCATCTCCTAGAGGGTCCTCCTTTCTTGCGCCGACCCACCACCTTTTTATGCATGATGTCCCTTTCCAAGCAATAGTCTCTCCTAACAACATGCCCAAAGTATGTGACATTCATAGTATAAATGTGATGACATTTTTAGTATAAATAAATAAGTCCTGTAGCTTGAGTTGGGGTAGACTCTAAGGAAAGTAAAGTCTAATTCAAAAAGGATAAAATTTTGTCCCCTAATTGTCCTTTGGAGAACAGAATCCTGAAATTGCTCAAGTTAAAACCTCAAGAGCTTCTGGGTGATTATCTGCTTTGACTGATCACCCACAGGCAGTCTGACCTAAACTCAGCCAAGAACCAAGTTGTTGAGCCTGAGTAAATTAAGGAGCAAAGAACAACTCGTTTCAGGGCAGGGACAGATCCAGATATTGCTGATTATCTGTCAAGTGCCCCATGTCCTCTCTGCACAAATCTAAGTCTAATCCCATTTCCATGGCAAAGTCATGAGCCCTTGTTTTACAGGTGAAGAAATATAAGTTCAGAAACCTGCCCACTGGTACCTCTGCTTTGGATCTAGTTGGAGCAATAGGCAGACTAATCCTGTTACTTGAAACAATGAAAGTCAAGCAACATATAGAAACTGCAGCTTGTAAGACATTAAAAGTCAGAGACAATGGGTGGTGACCGCTGAGAGTTCGAAAGAAGCCAGCGGAACATTGTGGATGTGCCAGCTCTATGCCTAGTGAGAGCTTCCAGCTTCAGCCCAAAGTGAGAACTCACAGCGAGAGTTCCCTGCATCGTGTGTCTGTGCTCGAAGACCAGGGACGCCACTGAGGTTACAGTGCACAGGACAGGGTCCTGCAGAAGGTCAGCCATGAATGGGTACCAGCTCGATGACACTTAACAACAAGAAGCTTTCAAGCAGCGTAAGAATACTTATAGGAATATAAAAATATTCAGTGCCAACAAAATCCATTTCACTATCTGGAAGCTGATTTAAAAAAACAAGCAGCAACAACAGCAGCAGATATGCACTTAAAATATTATTTCCTAAAAGAAAATAGCGAGAAAATGATAGGACCTCATTTTATTTACACTGTTGTTGTGTGCCACCGAGTCTCCTACAACTCATTGTGACTCTATATACAACAGCTATGAATTCTGCTTTGTTCCAAGCCAGTCTCATTGTCTCCTACACACCCACGCTGATTACCCCAGTTACTTTGTCATCCATCTCATCCGGGGTCATATTCTCCTGGGCTGTCCCTTCACCCTTCCAAGCCTGATGTCCTTCTCCAAGGACTGGCCCCTGGCCACATGCCCAAAGTATGTGAGACGGAGCTTCAAAATCCTCACCTCCTATAGTCTAACCAATATAGGGAGCTCTGGTGGCCTGGTGGTAAGGAGCTATGCTGCAATCCCAAAGGTGCATGGTTTGAATCCACCAGCTGCTCCATGGGAGAAGGATGGGCAATCTCCTCCCGTGCAATTCCCTATTTCTGAAAATCTTCTGGAGGATCAGCTATGCGTTCATTCTGACTCGAGAGCAATAGAACAGCACTAAGTATACTAGGTCACCAGAGCGGGAGCTCTGGAGTCTCAGTCATAAGGAGTTGTATTGCCAACCTAAAGTGCGTGGTTTGAATCTATCAGCAGCTCAGAGGGTAAGAGATGGACAATCTCTTCTTGTGTGATTAACTGCCTCTGAAAACCCACTTCAGGGTCAGATATGCGGTGATTCTGACAAAACAGTACATAACAGTATTCTAAAGGAAAAATTAGCTAATTTAGACCTGACAAAAATGAACTACTTGTGTTTATCAAAAGAATAAAAGACAACCCGTATAACGGTCTAATCTGTAAAGCAGAAAACTTTAACAGCAACAGAAAGACAACCCAAATTCAAAACAGGCAAAGAACATGGACAAATTCTTTACCAAAGAAGACATTCAAGAGGCCAACAAATATATAGAAAATATGCTCACAATTACTACCTGTTGTTGTTCGGTGCTGTTGAGTCAAGTACAGCTCACAGTGACCCGATGGACAACAGATCTGAAGCCTGCCCGGTCCTGTGCCATTCTCATCACCTCTGACACACCTGAACCCACTGCTCTGTCACTGTGTCAGTGCATCTGGTTGAGGGTCTTCCTCTTTCACTGATCTCCACTTTTCCAAGCATGATGTCCCTCTCCAAGGAACTCTCCTCACAATGTGCCCTTGTATGTGCCTGGAGAATATCCTATCACTCACATCACTGTACTTCAGGATAGAACTTGAAATGGACTTTTTCACTATGAATGCAACACCATTCTTCTTCTGTTTTTCATTCCCAGCATAGTAAGTATACCATGTGATTATCTGATTCAAAGTGGCTTAAGCTAGTCCATCTCATCTCATTAATGCTTGGAATGTCCGTGCTCATGTGTTCCATTTAATTTTTCTACAATTTCTTGATCTAGTTCAGATATGTTGTTCATAGGGTAATAATGGGTAATACGTGACAGCATCTGATGACAGCAACAACAACAACATGCCCAGAATATGTGAGAAGAAGCTTTCAGAGAAAAACTTCAAGCTTTGAGAAGCTTTGTCATTAGGTGTAGAGAGATGTACATAATAACTACAATGATATACTATCTCACCTCTAGTTAAAATGGCACTGAAAAAGTGAGAGGACAAAGAAGACCAACAAAAACCAAAACAAAATACCAAACAGACAAAACCCTCAACAAACATAATAAATATTGTTATGGATGTGGGGAGATGGGAACACTTTGACATTGGCAACGACTATAAAATGGAACAATCACTTTGAAGAACTGTATGATTCTTCC
>NW_006399964.1:958660-972082 GCF_000299155.1 Elephantulus edwardii | reverse complement strand
TACCATCTATTCCTGGGGCCTTATTTTTTGCTATTTCCTTCAAAGCAGCTTGAACTTCTTCCTTCATCACCATAGGCTCTTGCTCATATGTTATTTCCTTAAATTCCTCTGTATCTGCCAATTCCTTCCGTATATAGCTTAGGATGTAGAAATCCCTCTCCCAGGTAAATGCAGTAAAATCAAAGCCCCAAACTCCCAGTCATTCAGTTAACTGCGACTCACAGTGACCCTTCGTCGTGTTTCTGAGGTTGTAAATCTTTATGGGAAGGAACTCCTCCTTTCTCCTGCACAGTGATAGATTTGAACTGCTGACCCTTTTCAGTTAAACTGATACAGTGACTGTGGCAATGGACTTATGAATATCATAGATGGCGAGGTTGGCACAGGGGAGGGCAAGGTTCAGATCATAGCTGACTCAACGGCACCTAACACCCACAGACTGACAGACCACACACTGTGCCACTAGGACTCCTCAGATGTGCATGTGTGTGTCTGTGTAGATATGATATGAAACAGACACAAACAGACTTGTAGGAAACCAGGTAGTGTTCCCTAGTTCTTTTCAGACAGCAGCTTTTAATTAAGTGACATGAACTATGTGACTAAAGCTCATTTAGCAACATGGTTATAAGTGATGACAGTCATTTATGAACATACAATGGATGCTATGTATGTACCTACTCACATACCACATGTGCTTATATAGCTCCATATGTGAACTCATTTTTAACTTTTATTGGCATTGTTGCCAAGTTATATATGCAATGTTTTTTAGCACAAAAATCCCTGTTTTCTTATTCACCAAATTACATGCATTTTCAGTGCTGCTTTTCCCATCACCAAGAATGACAAGTATATATAATCTAGGGAGTGGCTCCTCTCCCCTGTCACCTCTCCATGGCAGCCACCAATGAACATCTGCCCCATTTATATAGAGATTCCTATCTTCTGTAAAGGTAAGATGTGGTTGGTCTATTTCCCTTAATGGTTACATAGTATTCCCTAGGACATATCTCTCACATTTTGCTTAGCTATTCATTTATTCAAAAGTACTTAGGCTGTGTGCCTTATTACCCCCACTTGCTACCAGGAAGCCACCAGGGAGCTCTAGTAGCCTAGTGGTAAAGAGTTGTACTGACAACCCAAAGGTACATAGTTTGAATACACTTGCTGCTTCACAGGAGAAAGATAGGAAATCTCCTCCTGTGCAATTAACTGCCTCTGAAAACTGACTGGAGGGTCAGTTCCAACTTGACAGTACACAAAACAACCTAAGCATCTGAAAGTTGGACAATAAATAAAGATGAGAGAAGCAGAATCAATGTCTTTGAGTTGTGGTATTGAAGAAAAGCATCAAATATGCACAGACTGCCAAAAGGACACACTAGTCTGTCTTGCAGGAAGTGTAACCTGGGTGCTTCTGAGGGGAGAGGCAAGGATGGAGAAACGTGGTTTCACACCTTTGAGCTTACTGTGAAAAGGGGCTGTCCTCGGAAAAGGGCATCATGCTGAGAAAGGTGGGAAGGTCAGGGAAAGACCACCCACTGCCAACTAGAAGGATCAACACCATGACTGTGACAGTGGGCTTGAGTATATCAGAGATCATGAGGACGGTGCATGATACACAAGGTGTGGATCTCTTGTTCATGAGTCACAACCAACTTGATGGCATCTAACATCAAAAACAACGACAAGAAAAGAATTTAAAATGAACAAGGGATTAGACATGATACTTCACCAAAGAAGATACACAGATGACAGATGAACATGTGAACCCAGGATTATCACTGATCATCTGTAATTACAAATTAAAACCACTGACTGTCACCACATGCCATTTAGAATGGCTGAAATGAAAAAGCCTGACCAACTCAAGTGCTAGTCAAGATACATACAGAGAAACTGACCTTCTCATGCAATGCTGATGGCACTATGAAATGGCACAGACATTTGGGAAAACAGTTGAGGCGTTCCTTAAAAGTCATATGTACATCTACCATATGGTCCAGCTATTCCAGTTTCTCTTTTCCCCTTAAGAGAAAAGAAGACAGAAATATTTGTATACATATGTTCTCAGTATTGTTATTTACATTAGTCCAAAACGGAAAATATCAACAGATGAATGGACAGATAGGTTGACATATCTAAGACAATGGTCATAAATAAATCAATAACATTATAAGGTGAACTATTGATACCAGAGTGAGGGCTCTGGTGGCCTAGTGGTAAGAAGGTGAACCGCAATGCCAAAGGCCCACAGTTTGAATCTACCAGCTGCTCCAAGTGAAAAAGAGGGGCAGTCTCGTCCTATGCGATTTATAGCCACTGAAAAGCTGCTAGAGGGTCAGCTATGAATCAGTTCCATTTCAACAGCATATGACAACTGACACAACGTGAAGATAATTATCAAAATAATAACAGTAAGTGAAAGCGGACACACAAAAAAGTATACAGACTTTTATTTACAATCAAAGCCAGCCAGAGCTACCACCTGCATAAGGTGGAAACCTGTCAGAGAAGGAACACATACTTTTTTCCAATAATAGAGTGTCTCTGATCAGAACAAGAAGCAGTTGTTCAAACAGAACAAAGAATCAGGGAACACTGCATGGTTTAAAATCAGGAAAGGTGTGTTCCAGGGCTATATATATATATACGCTTTCCCTATCTAGTCTATCTGCTTGCTGGTCAAATCATCAAGAAGCTGAACTATATGAAGAATAATGTGGCATCAGAATTGAAGGAAGACTCATCAACAATCTGCATCATGCAGATGACACAACCTGGTTTGTAGAAAGTAAAGAAAACTTGAAATGTCTGCTACAGATAGTCAATGATTACCACGTTCAATATGGCTTATATCTTAATATCAAGATGACAAAAATTCTAACCACTGGACCAATAGACAACATCATAATAGATGGAGTAAAAAATTGAAATTGTCAACAATCCACAGTCAACACTGGCAGCAACTGTCATGAAACCAAAAGACACACAGCATTGGGAAAATCTATGGTGAAGGATCTCTTTAAATGTCTAAAGAGCAAGAAGAGTAAAGACTAAGGTACACCTGACCAAAAGCCATGGTACTTTCCATTACTTCATATATGTCTGAAAATTAGACAGTGACTAAGGAAAACCAGAGAACTGATGCCTTTGAATTGTGCTATTGGCAGAGTACTGAAAAACCATGGAATGCCAAAGGAGTAAAAAAGTCTGCTTCAGAGGAAAGACATCATCCTGGGAAAGGCCAATGAAAGAGAAGACCCCCAAAGAGATGGATTGACACAATGACTGTAACAATGGGCTTCAGCATGGTGGAGGCAGTGGGGATGGCGCAGAATAGGACCAAATTTCATTCTGTCATTCATAGAGTCACTATGAACCTTACTTGACCCAATGATACGTAAGGAAAATAACAACAGATTGTTAAAAAAGCAGTGACCACACCCTGTCTTATGTGAAAAAATCAAAGCAATCCTGCCAAGTTGTAGGTCTCACCAGCTTCATCTGCATGAACAATTCTAGGAAATGCAAACTAATGTAGAGAGAGAGAAAGCACAGCAGTGCCCTGGTTCACACCCCACTGCTTCTGGGAAAGCAGCCATTCACAATCTCTCTCTGTAAAAAGAAAATATTTTCCCAAAGCCATTGTTGGGTCAAGGGGTTTGGGGTGAAGTTAGGAGGGTGTCAGCTGAGCAACCTAACAGAGGAGGTAGGGGTGGGTATGTCTGAGCACACGGAAGATGTGGGCAGTGCTTGCAGTTTATCTGCAGGAAGACCCTGAAAACAGTGTGATGCAGGAGGGCTAGGACCACACAGGCTGTAGGACACATTTGGGAACCACCAGAAGGATGTCTACTTCTGTTTTATCAACTTATACAAAGGGATTTGTGTGGATCACAACAAATTATGGCTAACAGTGAGAAGAATGGGAATCGCAGAACAGTAAGTTGTGCTCATGCAAAACCTCTACCTATATCAAGAAGCTGTTGTCCAAGGGAACAATGCATGGTTCAAAATCAAGAAAGGAGTATGTCAGGGATGTATCCTTTCTCCATATGTTTTCAACCTATACGTAGAAGAGATCATTGGAGAAGTTGGACTTTGTAAAGAAGAATGTGACATCAGGATTGAAGGAAGACTCATCAACAACTTTCCTTATGTAAATGACTCAACCTTGCTTGCAGAAAGTGAGGAGGGCTTGAAGCACATACTACAGAAGCCCAAAGACTGTTGTTATGTGTCACCGAATTGTCAGGAATCCATAGTGACCTTATGTGCAGCAGCTCTGAACCCTGCCCTGTCTCATTAACTCTGACATACCAACTCTCATTGTCTCAGTCAATCCATCTCATCTGGGGTCTTCCTCTCCTGCGCTGTCCCTCCACCCTTCCAAACATGATGTCCTTCTCCAGGGACTGTTCTCTCCTGGCCATGTGCCCGAAGTATGTGAAACAGAGCTTCAAAATCTTAGTCTCCGAGGAGAAACTTGGTTTCATTATTCCTAAGATAGATCTATTTGTTTTCTTAGCAGTCCATGGTATGTTGAAGACTCTTCTCCATCACCACAACTCAAGGGCATCAATTCTTCTTCTGTCATCCTTAGTCATTGTGTCCAGCTCTCTGATGCATAGTAATTGGGAAGACCATGGCCTGGATCAGGTGCTCCTTAGTCTCTAGACTTACATTGTCACTTCTCAGGTCTCTGGAGAGGTCCCTGACATCAGATTTACCGAATGCAACTCATCTTTTGATTTTCTGACTGCTGATGCCAAGAGTGTTGATTGTGGAGCTGAGAAAGCTGTGACTGTTAACAACTAGACTGCAACACAACATCGAGAAAACGAAACCCTGACTTCTGGGTCAATAGGTAGAATCTTGGATGTAGAAAGGATTGAAGTTGTTAATAATTTCCTCTTACTTGGATATACAATCAATATCTCTGGCACCATCAGTCAGAAAATCAAAAGATTATTTGCATTGGGAAAATCTGTTGTTAAGGACCTCTCTAGAGTGCTAAGAATCAAGGATGTCAGTCTAAAGACAAAGTTACACCTGATCCAAGCCATCACCTTCTCAATGAGTTGCTATGACTCTGAAAGCTGGACAATGATTAAGGGTGACAGAAGAAGAATCAATGCCTTTGAGTTGCAGCATTGGAAAAGAGTACTGAATATCCCATGGACTATGAAGAGAACAAACAGGTCTGTCCTAGAGAGAATGAAATCAGGGTGCTTCCTGAATTTAAGGATGGTGAAACTTTGTCTCACATACTTTGAGCATGTTATTAGGAGGGACTAGTCTCTAGAAGACATCGTGCTTGAAAAGGTGGAGGGTTAGCGTAATCAAGGAAGGCCATCAATGAGATGGACTGACAATGTGACTGTAACAATTGGGATCAAATGTGTTGGAGATGGTGAGGCTGGTTTAGGGCAAGGTTCAGAGGCATTAATCATAGGGTCACTATGAGTCAGAATCGAATTACTGGCACATAACAACAACATTCTCATCCCATGAGGAGCCCTGGCTGTGCAGTAGTTAACAGCTTGGTTTCTAAGCAACTGGTTGGCAATTTGAACTCTCTTGAGAGAGAGCTATGGCAGCCCACTCCTGTAAAGATCTGTAGCCTTGGCAATCCAGAGTGGCAGTTCTACTCTTGTGCAGGGTCACTGTGAGTTGGCACTGACTTCAGTTGGTTTTTTGGGTTTGTTTTCATCACCCACAAGCGAAGGTGCAAATGGTTTACACTTGATCACCATGGGTAGCTGGCGAACATCCCACAGTGCCAAGAAAGAAAACAAATCTACTGATGTGTATCCAGCTAGAATGCAACCAGGGAAGCCTGTGGAGCCGTGTTACTCCACGCAGACCTGTGGGGTCTGCCACACAGGACTGGGACCAATCTGATGACAAGGGGCTGTGTGTTTGTTCCATCTTCGCCCTGACTCCACCTCCAACTCCCAATGCCAGGGCTAAGAACAATTATAGCATGCCATCTGGGCTCTTCCACTGCGGCACAGAACCCACACTAAAGCCTTTCTTCTGCACTTACACTTAACCATCCTCACTAAAAACCCTTAAGGAGGAAGACATAAAACTTCTCTTTCATCCTATTTTATATCATGCAAGACTGGGTCACAGTAGCGTGCTAGGGGAATGGTCCTTTTTAAAGCAAAGTATCATCTATTTTGCAACCTCATTAAATAGACAGGAGAAACCCAGATTTCCACACGTACATCAGATTAAAGGGCAAAGACAGGGACCAATTTGAACCTCCAGGCTCTAACTGCGCTTGATGTAATGGAAGAAAACGCATAATGTGCATGTAGTAAAACAGAACTGAGAACAAAAGGTCCCGTTTATACTGTGCTGAAGAATAACATTATAAAATACCTGTAATTATACCTGCATGACTCAAGATGAGAGTCACCGTACACAAAGGAAAATCTATTTTTTGCCCTATATGCACTAGAATTTCCATAGTCACAGAACTCTCAAATTTGCACAAGCAACTTCATCTGCAATGGTACTAGGGGAGCACACACAGATCATTTGCTGTTAGCAAGAATTCACATTTAGTAAAGGCAGCTGGAGAGAAAGTAATTCTGTAACAAATGAATGTAACAGGTGATAATTAATGGTGGGGAGAAGGTGGATCCTCATTGAGAACTTTTAGCTTTTTGAGGTCAAGGCTGCAGGATTAAAGCGAAATAATCCAATCTGCTTTACATTACTTTTTATTTATGTGGTGGTGGTGGTATTAAGTGCCGTCAAGTCATAAGCGACTCATAGCAACCCTATGAACAAAAGACCCGAACACTTGTATAACTTTTATCATTTCTCCAGGCTCATAGGGTCTCCAGAGGCAAGCTATTTCAGAAGTGGATGCCACTCCTGTTTCAAAGCTTGTTTTAATTAAGGAGCTCCACCAAACACTCATTGTCCACCATGGGTAACCATTATCACATTTGACACATCAGTGTCACAGTGTTCAGCATCACAGCAACCACGAGTTACCTTTGTACAACAAGTGGACAGACCAGGGTGATATGACCTAGAAGAATGTTTGAGCAAAAAGAATCAAAGCATGGTTCAGACTCCATCAGCTCCATCATTCCAACTTCCTCCATGTATTCTCACTGGCTCTCACCACCCAAAATCGCCCATCTGGGAGCATTCTGGTGCTTCTTCAATGCCCTCCTATTCCGAAGCCACCTGTTTCTTCATAGAGTCTAACTTCTTGAATGATTTGTCCATCGTATAGACTGAGTACACATGAGGGAAGGATACATATATAAACAGAAGATGAACAAAGGCCTGAAGCCTTTCTATAACTATCATCATTTCTCCAAGTTTTTAGACTTTCCATAGGCACGTAGTTTAGGAAGTGGATGCCAGTCCTGCTTCCACTAACAAACACTGTCCATGATGGGTAGACAATTATGGTGTTTGACACACCTAGGGCCTACTTGTCCATCATCTCAACAACTCTGTTATTTCAGGAGAGCAAATAGACAGACCTCTGCTGGACCACTCGAAAGAGTGTTATCCAAAATCAATTAACCTTTGGGACGAAAAGAAAGCCATTCACAACACACTAGCCCTCAGTCTGCAGACTTGGCCAAACATTTCAGTATTTTAAAATTCTGGCATGCCCAAATGCTGGTAGACTCTGGGCCAGAGATCCCCAATCATCTAGCAAGTCCCATCTGCTGACACCCACTTTGGGGGGGGGAAGAAAGCCATAAAGGTCCCAAGCATCCCATACGTGTCCCGCCTCAAGATGTGAGAGGCCATCCTAAGATGAGTATATTTGAAGTCCTGACTTTGACCAAACTAAGTTACTCACATGCATCACTCTCCCAGAGGAAGCAACAGGCTGACTCTGCTCCACTCCAAAGCCGCTTTGTCAGCTGTTAAGTGAGCCTGGTCAAACCAAACCAAAATGAACACACCACCATCAAGCCACTTCCAAGCTCACAGTGACTCTCCTTCAGGTTCTGAGGCTGCAAATTTTAACGAGAGGAGACTATCCACCTTCCTCCCATGGAGTTGCTGGTGGATTTGAACTGCCTGCCTGTGGGTTGGCAACTCAACTCCTTATACAGTACGCAACCAGAGCTCCCTAAGGAGGAGGATTGTTTCTCCTTAGAGTGGTAAAGTAGGGCATGAAAACAGGAAAGGAAGGTGGGTCAACTGATGTGACAGAAGGTACAGGAAGAACATAGAGATTATTAGGGAAATTAAAAACTGTACTGCTAGACTACTATTTTCCAGGGAGCTTTAAAGATGCATACTGATGAAGGGGAGAAACGAGGTCTATGCCAGTCCTTGTATATGGACATCCTCACAGGGACAGTCCTCACTGGCTCTGAGAGCTGGAGTTTCTACGTTCAACTTTTTAAGGAAACGTCAAATTGCCTTCCAGAGGGGTTTTACCATTTTACAATCCCACCAGTAGTGTATGAGAGTTCCTACCTCTCCACATCCTCTTCAATATTTATTGTTTAGTCCCTGACTAAACTTTGCCACTGCTACTGGTGTAAGATGATATCTCATTGTGGGAACTCAAGGTGGGAAAACATGGCAGTAGAAGGGTGATGATGGATAAGGGAGAAAACACAGGGTTGCACAGTTTGGTGGGTGAAGGGAGGGGGAAAAGAAATGGGAAGGATCCTGGTGAAAAGACAGGGTAATGATAGGCAAGGTCTAATAGTGATTAATTTTATAAAATGTAATGCATGAGAATGATTGTATGAAACAAAATGAGAATGAAGAATAGTGTGAAACACAATGTATATGAAGTTTGTTGGGTTTTTGTTTGTTTGTTTTAATGTATATGAACTTTGTAAGCAAACCAATTCTTAAAAAAAGGTCCATTGCACCTGAGGGCCACTGCTATGAACACTGATTTGCTGTTAGAGATACAAACTAAACTGGTAGTTTGTTGTGTTTGAGAACATTGTTCTAATTGGCACAGCACTTGTCTGTCAGTTTGTTGTACTTAGATAACTTGTGGGTTAATGTGATACTGAAAGCTGTGCCAGTGGTGTGTCAGATACAACAAGGGTTACTCATGGTGGACATATTTTAGTAGAGCTCCCAGATTAAGACAGACTAGAAAGCAGGATTGGTCATCTACTTCTTAAATAACTTTGAAAACCCTATGGACACTGGAGGAATACAGATAGTTATAGTAGTGTAGTGGTAACAGCGACAAACATCATTTAATAACTGGAACACAAAAATGTACATAGCTTTTAAAATGTGCACAGCTTGAATGTTGTAAATCTAGAAATTGTAAAAAATTAAATCAAATACATGAACATTGAATATGAACATTACTGGGATGAAATGGACCAACTTTGGCCACTTTGAATCAGATAATCATAAGGTATACGATGCTGGGAATAAAACAGAAGAATGGTGCTGAATGCTTAGTAAGAAAAGTCAATTTCATGTTCCATCCTGAGATACAATGTTGTGAGTGATTGGATAATGCCCATATGCATAGAAGGAAGGCCCATTAACAGGACTATTTATTGAAATATGTGCTCCTACATCTGGAGCCAAAGAAGAAGAAATTGAGAATTTTTATCAAATTTTCCAGTCTGAAATATATCTAACATGCAATCAAGATGTGTTAATGATAATTGGTGACTGGAATGCAAAAATTGGCAACAGTGTAAAAGGAATCTTGATGTTGTTAGGTGTCATCGAGTAGAGTATAACTCACTGTAACCCTATGAACAAAATATCTGAACCTAGACCTTTCCTATGTCATCTTCACACCTTCTGACACACAAGAGTCCACTGCAGCAGTCACCATGTGAAACTGGGAATTTTTACCAAATTTTGCAGTCTGAAATTGACCAAACATGCAATCAGGATGTGTTAATGATCGTTGGTGACTGGAATGCAAAGGTTGGAAACAGTGAGGAAGGAACAATAGTTGGAAAATATGGGCTTAGTGATAGAAATGAGGCTGGAAATAGAATGACTGAATTTTGTATTTCTAATGATTGCAAATACTTCTTCTAAAATACACAAAAGACAACTTTACATGTGGATTTCACCAGGTGGGCTGCATGGAAACCAGACTGACTACATTTGTGGAAAAAATGGTTGGAGAAGCTCAATACTAGTCAAAACTAGGCCAGAGGCAGACTGTGGGTCAGATCATCAGTTACTCATATGCAGGTTCAAACTGAGGCTGAAGAAAATGAAAATAAGCCCAGAAGAACCAGGATATGGAACCAATTACACTGGAATTTCATGATCAACTTAAGAATAGGCTTAAGACATTGAACACCAATGATAGACTAGATTGAGTTATGGGATGATATCAAATATATAATCCATGAAGAAAGCAAAAGGTCATTACAAAAATAGAGAAGAAAGAAAAAGTAAAAATGGATGTCAGAAGAGACTCTGAAGGTTGCACTGGAGCATCGAGAAGCCAAATCTAAGGGAAAACTTGTCAAAGTAAAAGAGCTGAAAAGACGATTTTAAAGGGCAGTTTGGGAGGACAAAGAGAGCTAGAAATGGAGACTAAATAGGGAAGAGCTTGCTCTGCATTTCTCAAACTGAAAGAACTGAAAAACATATTTAAGCCTTGTGTTGCAATGCTCAAAGATGCTATGGGTAATATATTGAATGACCCAGAAAGCATTAAAAAAAGATGGAGAGAATACACAGAGTGACTGTACCAGAAAGAATGGATTGACACCGAAAAATTTCAGGAAGTACCATATGAACAGGAGCCAATGGTAATGAAAGAGGAAGTGGAAGCTGCATTGAGGGCATTGGCAAAACATAAGGCCCCAGGAATTGAAGGGATACCAAATGACTTGTTCCAATTAACAGATGCAGCCTTGGATGCATTCACCAGTCTATGCCAAGAAATTTGGAGGATGGCTGTCTGGTCAACAGATTGGAAGAGGTCCATATTTGTTCCTATTTCCAAAAAGGGTGATCCAACTGAGTATGGAAATTATCAAACAGTATCACTGATATCACACGCAAGCTAAATACTGCTGAAGATCATTTAAAAATGGCTGGAATAGTACTTAGGTAGAGATCTGCAAGAAGTTCATGTGGGATTTAGAAGAGGCTGTGGCACCAGGGATACCATTGCTGATGTGAGATGGATCCTGGCTGAAAGTAAGGAATACCAGAAGAATGTCTATTTGTGTGTGTAAAAGGAATAGTAGTTGGAAAATATGGGCTCAGTAATAGAAATAAGGCAGGAAATAAAATGACTGAATTTCTTTATTGCAAATACTTTTTTGAAAAGATACAAATAACTTTACATTATCTATCTCACCTGATGGGCTTCTTCAGAATCAGACTGACTACATCTATGGAAGAAATTGTTGGAGAACCTCAGTATCAGCAATCAAAACTAGGCCAGGGGTGGATTGTGGGTCAGAAAATCAATCACTCATATGTAACTTTAAACTGAGGCAAAAGAAAATGAAATTAAATCCACAAGAGCCAAGATACAACCTTAAATCTATTACATTTGAATTTCAAGATCATCTCAGGAAAAGGTTTGAAGCACTGAAATCAATGATCAAAGCTTTGGGATGACATCAAGGATATAATTTGTGAAGAGAGCAAAAGGTCATTACAAAGGGGAGAAAAAAATAAACCAAAATAGATGTCAGAAGGGACTCTGAAAATTGCACTGGGTTGTCAAGAAGCCAAAACAAAGGGGAAACATACCAAAGTAAAAAAGCTGAACAGAAGATTTTAAAGGTCAGCTCAGGAGCACAAAGCAAAGTATTATAATGGAATGTGCAGACAGCAGGGGTTAGAGAATAGAAAAGGAAGAACTTCAGGACGTTCTATATGAGCAGGAGCTAATGGTAATGAAAGAGAAAGTGAAAGCTGCATTGAAGGCATTTGAAAAACATAAAGTTCCAGGAATGAATGGACATCAATTGCAGCACTGATGTGCTCACCAGTTTATGCCAGGAAATTTGGAGGAGAACTGTCTGACCAACAGATTGGAAGAGGCCCATATTTGTTCCCATTCCCAAGAAACTATCAAACAATATCACTGATATCACATGCAAGCAAAATACTGCTGAAGATCATTAAAGAACAGAACAGTTCATAGGTAGGAACTGGCAGATGTTGAAGAAGGATTTAGAAGAGGTCGTGGCACTAGGTATATATATCATCGCTGATGTCAGATGGATGCTGGCTGAAAGTAGAGAATACCATAAGAATGTCTATTCGTGCTTTATTAACTATGCAAAAGCATTTGGTTGTGTGGATTCTAACAAGTTGTGGCTGATATTGAGAAGAATGGGGCCCCAGAATACTTAATTGTACTCATGTGAAATCTTTATGTGGATCAAAATGCTGCTTTGTGAACAGAGCAGGGGAAAACTACATGGTTTAAAATTAAGAAGGGAGTGCATCAGAGTTGTATTCTCACTCCATACCTATTTAATATGCATACTAAGCAAACTATTCTAGAAGCTGGACATTCTGAAGAGGAATTGTGGTATCAGGTTTGGAGGGAGACTCATCAATAACCTGTGTTATGCAGATGCCACAACTCTGCTTGCTGAAAGTGAGGAGGACTTGAAGCACTTATTGTGGAAGATCAATATGGATTGCATCTCAATGTTAGAAAACAAAGATCTTTACTACTGGACCAATAGGCAACATCATAATGGATGGAGAAGAGATTGAAACTGTCAAAAACTTCATCTTACCTGGAGGTACAATTAACAACCTTGATACCAGCAGTCAGAAAATCAGAAGACGTAGCAGGAGTGGCATCCATTATCTGCAGTGGCATCCACTACAACATGCCTCTGGAAACTCTAAGAACTTTGAGAGAGGGGCTTCAGGCCTTTTGTCCATAGGGTCACTATGGGTTGTGCTCGACTCAAAGGCAATAAACAACAACAAAAATATTGTACTGGGAAAGTCTGTAGCTAGGGTCCTCTCTAAATTATTGTAGAGTAATGCTGTCAGATTGAGAACTAAAGTGTGTCTGATTCAGGCCATGGTCTTTCTGATCACTTGCAAAGCATCGCATCTGAGAGCTGGACAGTGAAGAGGGAAGACAAAAGAAGAATTGATGCTTTGAGCTGTGGTGTTGGAGGAGAGCACCAAACATCCAATGGACTGTCAAAAGAACAAACAAATATGTGTTGAAGAGGATACAGTCGGAGTGCTCAGTGGAGGAAAGGATGCGTGTTGCTAGGAGGGGCTATTCTTGGAGAGGGTCATGATGTTTGCAAGGGTGGATGGATGGTCTGAGAAGGAAAGGAAGATCCTCAACCAGGTGGATTGATATGGTGGCTGCTGAAATCAGCTCTAGTGTGTCAGGAAGTGTGAAAATGGCACAGGATTGGACTGGGTTCAGATCTGCTATTTATGAGTCATACCTAACTC
>NW_006399964.1:953382-954920 GCF_000299155.1 Elephantulus edwardii | reverse complement strand
GTTATTAAAAGAAAGCCAGCTTAAGGTGACAATCTGATCCAACCTGTGAACCCGTGAATAAGCACACATAGCAAATCTAGTCCATCTAAACACACACACACACACACACACACACACACACACACACACTTCTGAGAGGCAGTAACATGGAAGAACTATCAGATACCTATGGGAGTATAGGCCCAGAACAAGGGATACTTGCAAGCTCACACTACTCTCCAAAGTAGTCTGAGAACCACATCAGGAATCATGATGCACTTCTCAGTAGACAGTTATCTTTCACTTTCAAAAGATATTAAAACAGAGAGATGAAGCTACAAAACTCCAGAGCCAAGTAATATAAGCGATTAGACGCTGATACTGAGGAGTTGACTCATACACTGTTATATGGTATACTTTTTAGATAGAAAGGTAAGTACAATATACATACAAGCTCTTTGGGCTATTTATTATGGTTTTAAAGCATGGTATTACAGGTCATATATGTAATATACCATCAAATCAGCACAATCACTTTGCATATAAGAGACCTTAGATTCATGAGTTTCAAGCAAGAACCTGCCATGTTGTTACAACTTTGTCTTTTACAAGGATTTCTGAACTCCACTACGGCCTCATGGGACCATGGCCACGTATCAGTCAGGTGCTGCTTGGGCAAATGTAGTGCGGTGCATGATTCCATCTTGATGTATGTGGTTGTCTAAAATTCTACCAATATAGATCAGCACATCCAATGGCTGATATAAAGAAGAAACTATTTTTATCTAAGTACAACATTTCTGCAGTTGTAAAGATAACCAGGTATGCTCTGTCTCAACATTATCTACAAAGTTTATACTGGAAACGTGCTTACTAGCCTCGGAGAGAGAAATTAGTAACTAGTGTACCTGTTAGTTGAAAGATACTATTCTAGACCTTACAAAAGGCTTTAAAAAAACAATCACCTAACTCAGTTTATATAATGTCACTCTAACGATATTTTTACCAAATCCCAGATCTTAGTGTTATATTTCTGTCTTAAAATGAATAACATGCTTTTAAAATCTGGCCTTTCAGAAGATAATACAGGATGTTTAAGACTGGGGAAAAGAAGAACTCTTTACTAGTTAAATCACTATTATTTTTATTTAGAATCTAGGATTTTATTTGTCCTTTGTAATGCATTTTATTCTCAGTATTACATTACATATTTGTTAAATTATTTTTTGTTATAACAGATGTTTATATTGTTCAGATACAATCTTTCTCTTCCAATTTCTATATCTTTCTCTCTATCCTCCATTATTATAATAAATTGTTATGTTTAAGTGCTGTGTTTCATAGATGTGCAAAGAATCTGGATTTTTTTTTTACATTTACACATCATAAAACCCCTCAAATCCACTGCCATCAAGTCGGAACCAACGCACGGCTGCCCCATCAGCGAGTTTCAGAGGCTGTAAATTGCGTGGGAGGGGCTCTCCAACACTGTCCTTGGGAGCCCCTGGTGGATGTCCACCGCTGTCCCTGGGAGCCCTGGGTGGACGCCCACTGCCCTG
>NW_006399964.1:938225-951512 GCF_000299155.1 Elephantulus edwardii | reverse complement strand
ACTGTATTGAAAGGAATTGGCAGACACAGAAGAATTTAATGAAACAACATATGAACAAGAGCCTATGGTGCTGAAGGAAGAAGTTCAGCCTGCTTTGAAGGAAATAGCAAAAAATAAGGCCCCAGGAATAGATGGTATACCAGTTGACATATTTTCAGCTAACAGATGCTGCCCTGGATGTGCTCACCAAGTTGTGCCAAGAAATCTGGAGAACAACCACTTGGCCAACTGATTGGACGAGATCTATATTTGTTCCCATCCCAAAGAAGGGTGACCCAACTGAGTGTGGAAACTTATAGAACAATATCATTGATTTCACTTGCAAGCAAGATTCTACTGAAGTTTATCCAAAAACGACAGGAACAGCACATCAGCAGAGAACTTCCAGAAGTCCAGGCTGGGTTTAGAAGGGGTCGTGGGCCTAGGGTTATCGTAGCTAATGTTAGATGGATCTTGGCTGAAAGCAGTGAATACCAGAAGAATGTCTGTGTTTCACTGATTATGCAAAGGCATTTGACTATGTGGAGCCCCTGGCAGTTGACCATATCTTTCCCTGGGAGCCCCTGGCAGGTGACCATATCTGTCCCTGGGAGCCCCTGTTGGATGTCCATCGCTCTCCCTGGGAGCCCCTGGTGGACACCCATCGCCGTGCGAGCCACTGGTGGACGACTATTGTCTCCCTGGGAGCCCCTGGCAGCTGACCATATCTGGTCCTGAGAGCCCCTGGTGGATGTCCATCACTCTCCTCTGGAGCCCCAGGCAGATGTGTGCCCTAAAGGAGGTGCTGTCCTTGCTTTAGCAAGGCCATTTCCCATGGACTAAACCAGACATGCACTTCAAATACAACCAGTATTAACACAAAAAGTTAAACATAACTTAACCAGGAATAAAAAGTACTGACTCATCTTTGTCAACAAGACACAGAAATCCCCTGTGTCATGGATGCATTATCTCAAATTACCAAATCATTGTCATGAGTGCATTATATCAAATTATCATCATGCTTTAAACGCCTAATTCATCCTCATTACAAGAAACATTATTAGGATTTAAGATTCTCCCTGAGTGCTTGAAGTTCTCAGCCTTATGCTGTTAGCTTCGTACATCAGAGACGGGACTCCACGAGGGGTGATGAGTCAATCCCACTAACACACCAAGGAGGGAGCTCTGGTCAAACTAATAGTAAGGACTTGAGCTTCCAACCCAAAGAAAGGCACATGGTTCAAAGTCACCAGCTGCTCGGAGGCAGAAAGATGGGCAATTTGCTCCCAAGTGCTTTATAGCCTCAGAAAACCCACTGGAGGGTCAGCTATGAGTTGGTTCTTCATGCCAACAATAAGCAAGGTGTTCCTGGGGCGTATAAAGAGTTAACATACTTAGCGGTTAACCAAAAAGTTAGAAGTTGAGAATTACCACTCTAGGCGACAGGTCAGGTGATGTCGGCCATGAAAAGGAATGTAGGGTCAGGCATTGTATGTATGACCAAGAGTTGGGTTCCAAAGTGGATTAGGGGAGGGGAAGGGAATAGGAGGGAGGAAGGTGTGCAACAATGAATGCATGATAACCTTTCCATAAACTTTCATTAAAATCACAGTAAAAGAAAATAAAAACCCCCAAAACACGACCATGGAGTAGGTTCCACTCCAACCCTCCTGTGATTCTCATAAACTTGATGACAACTGGTAATATTCCAAAACCCTCTGAGCCAGGGGACTGTGTGTTGTTGTTATATGCCATGGAGTCACCTGCAACTCATAGCGATCTTACATACAATTGCCCTGAATCCTGCTCTATCCTGTGCCAACCTTACTGTCTCTGACACACCTACCCTCATTAGCCCAGTCACTGAATCAATCCATCTCATTGAGGGTCTTCCTCTCCTGCACTGTCCCCCCACCCTCCCAAGCATGATGTCCCTCTCCAAGGACTGGCCCCTCCTTGCAACATGACCGGAGTGTGTCACAGACGAAGCTTCAGAATCTTTGCTTCCAAAAAGCAGCCTGGTTTCACAAGTAAACTGAAAGATACAGTTTTTAAAGTATTTAAGGCTGCTGTCTATTTAAAGCATACACTTTTTCCTATTTTCTATGTTGGCCAGAAAGGTTTTAAAATGTATCTGCTTACTTGTGTGAGTAAAAGCATATATAAAATCCAGGTGCACTTATCCACCGCTGTGTTTACTTCTTACAGCAGGGGGTTCTGGGAATCTATCATTTAAGCTTCTAACCGTCAAGCGTGTGCCTGTTTTCTTCTTTCCGCGTCCCTACAGGGCGACTAATTATAAACTAGGCCAGGTCTGCAAGGATTACTACTCACACATAACTCACATATATACGTAAACAAGATAGCCACTTTAAGCAACACTCAATCTTCTGATTATATTTTAAACAGAGGTAAATGCACTGCAGTAAAGGAGACAGGGTTGAAAGCAGTGTGCACACTAGCTTTTATGGCTTTTCTGTCTAGAAGCCACAGTCTGAGGGCAGGCGGGTGCCATCTTGCACCTTGACATTTGGGGAGCACAGTGGTTAAAGACTCAGCTGCTAACTGAAAAACTGACAGTTTGAACCCACCATGTGATCCACTACAGAAAGAGGGGGTGGTCTTTCTTTGAAAAAGTGACAGTCTTAGAAAACCTGTGTTGCTCTTATTTTCTGTTAAGTTAGAACTGATGCATAGCTGACTTCTAGCAGGTTTTCAGAGGCAGTTAATCGCACAGAAGAGTGCCCACCTTTTTTCCACAGAGCAGCTGGCAGATTTGAACTCTGTGCCTTTGAGCTGGCAGTGCAATTTTTTACCACTAGGTAATCAGAGAGAGCTCAGTGGGGTAGTTCTACTCTGTGCTACCATGTTGCTATGAGTCAGAATCAATTCAATGGCATAGGCTTGGCTTGGGTATCACCAATAGGCTAGATGCACTGTCTTTATTTTTATCTACTGACACATTAGAAATCATCTGAAAGAAGTCTTAAAGGTCATTAACAGAGATCTGTTTATTCCTCTAACCAATTTTACGATTTAAAAACAATTCCCATTAACAGCTTAAAAATAAGATCAGTTTGAAGGTAAATATTTAATAAGTACCCAAGATTTGTTGATAATATTTTTTAAGAGTACTTTTTAGAAAATACTATTTTATTAACAAAATTCTAATATATTGATTTCAAGAGCAGAGTCTTCCAATTTCCCTCACCCCCCCTCATCAAATTGTACATGATTAACAATCCCTTCACCCCCATCCTCATCCCTCTGCTTCTACCCTCCCCCACTCCCCTTGGGTCCTTATACTCATTCTACAATAATGGTTTCATACAGTATTTGTCCTTATGGGACTGAGTTAGTTCACTCAGCATAATGCTCTCCAAGTTAGGTAATAATTTACAAAATCATTGCTCCAGCGTGCTGCATAGTATTCCATTGTGTGGATGCATCATAATTACTCAGTCCATTCATTTGTGGTTGGACATAAGATGGAAAATTGGGTTGAGGATGGGTGGAAGTTCCCCTAACCCAATTTTGCAGTAACAAAACTTCACATTTTTAGAGATGAATGTAAATTCTAGAATACTTAATTGTGCTCATGTGGAACCTGTACACAGCCCAAGAGGCAGACATTTGAACAGTCCAAGGGGTACACTTACACAACTGAAAAATCAAGAAGAATACAATAGGGTGTATCTTTTCACTATACTTATTCACCCTGTGTGTTGAGCAAATAATGAAAAGCTGGATTGCATAAAAAAACACAACATCAGGATGAGAGGACATTTTAACAATATGCAATTGTTCAATTGTGCCGATGCAAAGGCACACAGTTCAAATCCACTAGCTGCACCATGGGAGAAAGATGGGCATTCTCCTCTTGTGCAATTTACTACCTCTGAAAACCTGGTCAGCTCTGAGGTGACTGTATACAGCAAAAATAACTTGCTTAAAGCGAGGAAGACTTGAAGCACTTTTATCAAAGTGCTACAGTGTTCAGTGTGGATTACGTCGCAACATAAATAAAACAAAAATCTTCACAACTGGATCAATAAGCAACATTATGATAACTGTAGAAATCACTGAAGTTGTCAAAGATTTCTTTCACTTAGATCCATAATCACGTCTACAGAAGCAGCAGTCAAGAATTCAAGAAGGACAGTGCATTGGACAAATGTGCAAATGCCTCTTTAAAATGCTGAAAAGCAAAGATGTAACTCTGAGGGATCAGTTAGTTGTACTTGACTCAGACCTTGGTTATTTTTAATAGCCTCCTATGCATGCAAAAGCTGTACAACGAACAGAGGAGACTGAAAAGGACGGATCCATTTTAGCTATGGAGCTGGTGAAGAATGCTAAACATACCATGGACTCCCTAAACATCAAACAAATCTGTCTTTAAAAAAGTACAGCCAGAATACACCTTAGAAATAAGGATGGTGCTATTTCTACCACACACTTTGAACACATTATCAGGAGGGACCAGTTCTTGGAGGACACTGTGCTTGGCAAAGCAGAGAGAATAGTAAAAAAAGAGGCAAACTCTAAAGTAATACAGATCAACACAAAGGCTGTGTACAGAGTTTAATTCAGCAACATTTATGAGGATGCAGCAGGACCAGGCAAAGCTGTGGCCTTTTTGTACACAGAGTCACCATTAGCTGGGAACAACTGAACAACAAACAACAATAACAACAAATTGAAGGAATTCAATTAGCTGTTTCCTTACTTTCAAGTGTTCTCCCTTCCCCCTACTTTTACCTTCCAAACTGAAAGAGGATCTACAAAGAAGAAAGAATGGAAAGCCAAATTGTCTTCAGCTTACTGTACGATCTGGAAGCAGGAGATGAGTCTGTCTGGTAAGCTTTCTGGCCCAGGGCCATTTGGAAGTTATGTGGCTCAAGATTCAGATCACTTTGTGAACCACCTTTTGCATAAAGCCCAAGAACCCAGTATATTATTGTTGTAACTCTGGCAGACCCTGAGAAGAATGGTTGTGCTCATGTGAAACCTGTACTTGGACTAGGAGGCAGTAGTCAGAACAGAGCAAGGAAACACTGCATGGTTCAAAATTGGGAAGGGCATACGCCAGGGATGTGTCCTCTCTCCATATCTTTTCAATCTATATGCAGAACAGATTATCTGGGAGGCTGGGCTTTGAGGAGAAATGTAGCATCAGGATTGGTGGAAGACTCATCAACAATATGCATTATGCAGATGACACAACCCTGCTTACTGAAACTGAAGAGGACCTGAAGTGCTTGCTGTGGAGGGTCAAGGGCTACAGTCTTCAATATGGATTGAAGCTCAACATAAAGAAAACAAAGATTCTCACGACTTCACCGATTGGCAACATCATGACAGATGGTGAAGAGATTGAGACTGTTAACAACCTTAGTTTGCTTGGCTCCACAATCAATACTCTTGGTACCAGCAGCCAGGAAATTAAAAGATAAATTGCATCAGGAAAGTCAATGATGTCAGTCTAGATACTAAGGTGCACCTGATGATTGGAGTCATAAAGACTGGCCTTGGATGGAGGGACTGCAGCCCTAGGCCAAGACAGACCATGAGAACTCAAAGCTGGAGGGGCTGAAAGAATGGCCAGTCAGAAGGAAAATACTAGGGAGCAAGAAAAAGATCCCAGTGCGTGAGTATGCAACAGCAGGGCAGAGGCTCCAACACACTTTGCAGATGAAAGAAACCAGGTGCAGAAGGCTACATGCCCTAGAATGACTTTTATATGATATCCCGGATTAAAGGCAAAAATATATCACAGAAATCAGATCTGTGCTTCCATGGATGAGAGGTGGGAGGGATTAATTATAAAGGGCAAGGCCAGAGCTTGATTCTCTATTCTGATGGAATAATAGTCCCACAATTGTTTGTTAGTGTGAGATTCCTTGAAGTTGACTACAAGTCACAGTGACCTTATAACAAATCTGAACTGTGTCCTATCCTGTGCCATCCGCATCATTTCTGATACACCTGAGCCTACAGCTACAGCCACTGTGTCAATAAATCTCATGCACCAACACATATAAAGGATTACGTTTTTCTAAATGTAAACTGTACCTCAATAAACCTAAATTAGACACCAGTAATAAACAAGCAGAGTAGGAAACATGGCAGAGATAGGTCAAGAGAGGCCCCAGAATGGATACTACGGAAAGTTTGTATCTGGCGGTGGAACTCTCCAGGAGGAGAAACTGGGGAATCTGTCCACAGACTCTGGCTGCATGACTTCATCCCAAACTTGACCTAGAATTAGGCTCTACTTTAGTTGTTGGCACCATAACTTCTAGACACATGGATGGGCTTATAGCTCAGTTTTTTCCCTAGTATTCAATGTCTATAAGACAATCATTCAGAAAGGTCTGGGGTTGGCATGGGAAGCAGTTGTCTATGCTTTTAAAATAACTGCAGAGGTAGACTCGAGAGGCCATGGAAACTGATGCCAGGCCAGCACTCCTCTGTAGTCATAACCAGATTTAGAAAACTCATGAAGTCAAGGGATCACTTTTTGCTCATGGCCCAAGAGTCCCCACCTGCCATACTCTTAGCGTATATCACTTGATTGACAAAGTACTAAGCACAGAGTCAAGGGCAGGGCAAGCTTTGACAGAACATTCCAGACCCACAGCAGTGGGTTCCTAGTAGTGTAACTAGCTAATAGGGCAGGGGCTGTGCTGGGTTTTCACGGGAACCTCTACTGGAGTGCACCATCTGAGGACAGCATCTCTCTGAGGTTATCCAAAAGTCTAATTTAGAGACTATTTTGAAGAAACTTAACTTCCTTTGAGCCCATACAGACTCAGGATAATGGTAAATAAGGCATCACTGGTCCTTTAGAGCCTTTCTACTCCTGAGATGGGAACTTTCTGTCTTTCTTAGAGTACTTCTCTTGCTTAATGAACTTTACTCTGTAAACTTTCCTCTGTCTTAGGAAACATCTTGTTTTAACTACTGAAAAAAAATACACTGCCAGGGTGCTTTGATGTTCTTTTGTAATGTCTACCTTTAGGGTTTCTCAAAGTGACTATTAAGTATTCTCCCTCACCCAAAGTGGTTTTGGAGAAGAGTGCTGAGAACCCCTCAGAGTGTCAAAAGAACAAGCAGATATGTCTTGGAGAAAGTGCAGCCAGGGTGCTCCTTAGAGACAAAGATCACGAAGCTTTGCCTCACTTACTCTAGACATGTTGTTTGGAGAGGTTATTCATTGGAAGGACACTGTGCTTGGGAACATGGAGGAGCAGTGAAAGAGAAGACCCTTAACTAGGTGGGTTGACCAGATGACTGCAGCAACGGGCTTGTGAGTGTCAGAGATGGCAAGGATGCCACAGGATAGGACAGTGTTCAGATATGTTGTTCACCAGGTCACTAAAAGTTGTATTCAACTTGATGGCACCAAACAACATTTTCTCAAAACCCCATGGCTTCCTTTACCCTTTACCACTTACAAGCTTCCTTTTACCAAGAAAGCCCTTGTCCTTCAGATAGTCCAATCATAATGCCAGCTCAGACTCTGTCCTTTTGTCTGGAACAAGTGACCAGCCCCTACCAAGCTGAGTACATCTCACGGTGGCCCCAGGAGTACAGCGGGGACCTGTACTCCACCGGTTTTCAAAGGCTGGGGTTTGGAAGTTGATCATCAACCACCAGGCCTCATCCCCAGAGACATCTCTGGGGAAATGCTGACTAGCACATGAGTACACCCACCATATCCCCCAAGGTCGCCACATTCCTAATCAGGGATGCCATAATGGAGCTCTAGGGAAAGAGGGCCAGGCCCGCCTTGGGTGCGGATCTGCTGGGAGCTGACGAGAAGCAGGCATAGAGCCTGGCCCACTTACTTCCCCCTTTCCCACTCTTCTCCATCCGGTACTGGTAGATATGAAGGGTGAAGAGCATGTGGGAGTTGCGGTGGTCGTCCTCGTCACAGTCCTGCTGGCTGCTCCGGCGGGAGGCGATGGCAGCGTCCAGGAAGAAGGCTGCCTTCTCGGCCGTGGGTGCCCGCAGCTCGCTCTGGTTCTGCAGCTGGAAGACAGAGGCCAAGAGCTAAGACTACCAGGCTGGAGAGGGCCAGCCTGCAACACCTGTACTCCACTAGCAGGGAACTCTGGTGGCCCTGTGGGAAAGAGCTGTGTTGCCATTCCAAAGACACATGCTCAAGTCCACCAGCTACTCTGTGGGAGAAAGATGAGCAATCTCCTCCTGTGTGATTTGCTACCTCCGAAAACTTGCTACAGGGTCAGCTGAGTCAGTTCTGACTCGACAGTAGCAACACCTCAGCTAGGTGTCCTCTGTCACCCAAGCTCACGTTTCAGCATCTCTCCTCAACTAGTTGACTTTCTACACAGTAAAGGCCCAGCCTCTCAGCCCCCGAGTGCTTGGACTGAGATGTCATACTCCCATGCAATTCTCACTTACTCATATTCTGAAAATTAATATTGAGCATATTCACCGAGTGAAGCATAATTTACAACTCCAAGAGAATCTATAAATAGCAGGTGTGGAAAGCAAATGATGTATCTGGTCAATCAAGGAGGCAGAAGGTCCATGTTTGCAGAGCAACACCCGAGGCTGTCCATTTACCCACAAGAGCATGAGGGATGTGAGTGCGGCTTGATCTCAAAGATGAGGCTGGTAGGGGACAGCCTCTAGGTAGGGTGCAGAACATCTCACCTGACAGGACTGGTATTCTCCAAAGACCTGGGGGCTTTTCACCTATTATCTTTTCCGCCTGTTGAACTGAAGCAATCTTAGACCACACTGACTAGCATCATGCTCACAGAGAAGGGAACAGGAGGGGTACACTCAGTGCTGGAGATAGCTGACTGCTTTAGCCAGGTCATCTAGGGGATTTCTATCTTCATCTGCAGGAGCTCTGATGGCACAGTGCTTAAAGCACTTGGCTGCCAAGGGAAATGGCAGCAGTTGGAAGCCATTAGCCTCTCAGCAGGAGGAAGAGGTGGCAATCTGCTTCTGTAAAGATCACATCTTGGAAAGCCTGGGGAGCAGTTTTTCTCTGTCCTGCAGGGTTGGTAGGAGTCTGCAGTGGGTTTGGTTTGGGCTTGAATTTGTTTTTTTCTCTTCAGTTCTTCAATTCACACTCAAGTCATACTCACTGTGATTAAAGTGGGCAGGGCAGACAGTTTTACTGTGATCCCTGTGAATCTGAATCAGAACAATCAGAATGCATCCTGTACACTTGCGCTAGGAGGAAATCCAACCTCTATTTTGGATTTGCTCTAAGAACTGACTCACAGCATGCACTGGGGTCAGCACAAATTCTGACAATTTCCTAGGCTTTGAACGATCTCTGTCTAGAATTCTGAACTGCTTGGAGAGCTCGTATTTTAGAAAATGCAACCATCAAAATCCTTAAACTTCAAAGAGATTTTGCTGTGTCCACGGTCTGGTACATACAGCAGAAAAGTAAATGAAAACATTTTAAGATTTTTAAACCAGAGAATGAAAGTGAGTGTTGGTTTCTTCTTTGACTACATTTTAGCCTTCAGTAAATTAGGACTTTTAAAAGGAGCTCTTGGGGCCTACTGGTAAGAAGCTGTGGTGCAATCTCAAAGGCACTTAGTTTGAATCCACCAGCTGTTCCAGGGAAGCAGGATGAGCAATCTCCTCCAGTGTAATTTACCCTCTAGAGGGGCAGCTATGATTTGGTACCAAATTGATGGCAAACATCAACAGCAGAGGCCATGGGCATATATTCACTAGAAAGCAATCCCAACTGTCAAAAAGGAACCCAAAACCCCCAGCTACTATCCAGTTGACTTGGATTCCTGGTGGACCCTGTGTGGTCTGAGGAGATGGTGCTCCAGAGAGGAATCAGGGATTGATTTTTCTGTAGGACACTGCTACATCTTGCTTTCTTTCTAAATACTTAGGGATAGATGTGAACCTCCAAACTTCTGGCTAGCATTTGAGCCCAAGAACCATTTGCAGCATTCAGAGACTCCTGTCAAACATCCATCTTAAAAAAAAAAGGAGGGACTTCTGCTAACACTTAAAAATAAAGCCTAGTATCAGAGCCTAGTGCACCGTCAATCCAAAGGCAGGAGGTTTGAATCCACCCGCTGCTCCATGGGAAAAAGATGGGCAATCTCTATACAGATTCAACAGCATATAACAACTAGAGACTAGGGTGAACTGCTGATTGTGCATAGGACGAGGGCACTCCCGCAACATTCCTCTATCTGCCATCAGAAAGCAAGGGTGAACCCTCCCCACAGGATGGCGTCCCACACTGGCGCTTCTCTTGGCTTCCACAGTCCTAGCAATTATATGCTGGGCCTAATTAGAAAGTGGTTATTAGTTTTTCCTACAGCCCTACTAATCCAGTGCCAGAAACACAGTTTATAGAGCCATAAACAGCCACAGAAATGAATGGAGCTATTTGTGCAAAGTAGTAAGTATTTCAGTTTGTTGTTAAACAAAAGAAAGACTGTACTTTGTTTTTAAAGAGGTGTTTAAAAAAAAAGGTTAATTCCATCTCCTTCCTGCCCCCAAATGCTACAATTGTGGTTCCTGCTCATTGTCAATTAGATTCAAGGTACAAATATTTAGGCTGGTCTGAGCAGATGGCCCCACAGCTGCAGGCCATAAAGTTGCAGGCCACTTTAAAGTAAACACCCGCAGGCCTCCCAGTGCAGCTGAGTGATTCACAGGCTGGAAGGCCACAGGCTTGCTCTGGGATCACTCACCTGCATGCCACAGATGGGGTCCTCACAGAGGTACACCCCTGGGGACTGGCCATCCTGCAGGCTGCCGGTGGCCACCTCGGACAGCAGGTCTCGGAGGTTCTCCTCTTTCCCTGACACCTCCACGGCTGAGATGCGGACTGAGAAGCGGGCACCAGTCTTCTCCTTCCGTTCGTTTATCAGCTTGAAGAGCCAGGAGATAGCACAGGGGATGATGCCAAGGTTCTGCATGGAGTCGTCCTTCCCAATCATGGTGTAGGACTTCCCTGGGGGAGCAAGGGAGGAGAGGATGTGGGTGAGCACACAAGAAACAAAAATGGAGCAAAGTGCAGGGTAAAAAGAGCTCAGGAGGCCATCAATAAATGAATGGACAACTGTGGTATGTGCACGCAATGGGATACCACTCAGTCATAAGAAGAAATGAACTCCTGCCCTCTGCTATCTAGTGGGTGAGCTATGACTATATTACACTCAGTGAGGCAACTTGGGTGCAAATGGATGGACACTGTATGATCTACTACGTTAATTACTGAGAAGCAATGATGTCAGTTTGAGGACTAAGGTGTGCTTAAATCAGGCCATGGTCTTTTCAATCATTTGCAATGCATCTGACAGCTGGACAATGAATAAGGATGAGAGAAGAAGTGTCCATGCCTCTGAGCTGTGGTGTTGGAGAAGAGTACTGAGTATCTCTTTGACAGCCAAAAGAATAAACAGATATGTCATAGAAAAAGTGCAGCTACAATGTTCCTTGAAGGCAAAGATGATAAAGCTTTGTCTCAAATATTTTGGGCATGTTGCTAGGAAAGGCTATTCCTTAGAGAGGGACATCATGCTTGGAAAGGTAGAGGGATGGCAAAAGAAAGAAAGACCCTCAGCCAGGTGGACTGACACAGTGACTGCAGCAATGGGCTTGTCAGACATTGTGAAGATGGCACAGGACAGGACAGGGTTCACATCTGTTGCTGTTCATAGGGTTGCTATGAGTCAAACTCAAATGGTACCTAACAACAAAAGGAAAACATGTAGACCAAAGGAACTACGAGGTTTTGGTATATTTTTTCAAGAGATCAGAGTTTACTAGTGGTTACCAGGGGTGAGAGTGGTAGAGTGGAGGAGGAAATGTCTGTTTGGTAAGCAGTAAGTTTCTGTTTATAGTAACAGAAAACTTCGTAACGGATATTGGTGATGGTTGCACAACCCACTTGCAATTGAAACAAAATAATAAACAGATAAATTGAGGGGAAAGGCATTATACAATAAAGGTTTTGATTAGACATTATAATTAATTACATCAATCAATTTTAATTAAATGTTATAAAACAAATGATCTATTAATGATTTAATTAAAATGCACTATAATTTGTACATTTTCACTGAAAAAAAAAGAGTTAAAAAATTTATTGTACAAAAACATTAAGTTGGTGAATATCGTGTTATATGTATTTTTACCACAGCACAAAACAAGCACACAATAATATGTAGAGGAAAGTAACAAGGAGAAAAGAAATGAAAATGTGAGAGAAATAGGAACACTGACGACAACAAGTAGACATTTCCTAGGAGTAATGATTAGACAGTTGTAATAAAGAATTGTAGAGCCCAGATATGTGATAAAATGAGACCACATTTTACCTTTTGAAGAATCCTGGGTACCACGAGTTCCCTGCATTGTTTTACAGGCAAGTGGAAAGGGAGGAATCCTTTATCACCATGATGGGCCTTTTTATAGCTACCCCACAGATTAACTTTAACACTTTATAGACTCTCTCAAGTTAATTTCTGTGTCTCTTTTGAGAGCATGAGCAATTTCCATTAAAATCTGGATCATTCCTTAGATCAGACAAAAGCTGGGTAGGCAGAGGGGGCAGGGAGGAGAAATGGACTTTCTATCCTGGGCCTAGCACCTCTTCAAAGGACTTTTTGGAGCTCTCACTTGTCATACTTAT
Source organism: Elephantulus edwardii (assembly GCF_000299155.1). Lineage (NCBI taxonomy): Eukaryota > Metazoa > Chordata > Mammalia > Macroscelidea > Macroscelididae > Elephantulus > Elephantulus edwardii. Next base: position 938,863 of record NW_006399964.1, on the reverse strand, counting down.
GGAGTGGGACCTGATGAGCAGAGGGCGACAGGTTAGGAGGATGAGAATGCCACAAGGGGGCAGAACCATCAAAATCCTAGTTGGAATTCTTACATACTCCTAGTGGGACTGCAGAATAGTGCAGCCACTATGGAAGACAGTAGGGTTCTTTTTTAAAAAGGCAGAACTAGAAATAGTGTATGATCCAGAAATTATACTCCTAAATGCGAGATTTATTGACACAGTGACTGCAGCAGTAGGCTTGGGTATGTCACATATTGTGAGTAAGGGACAGGATAGGACAAGGTTCAGACTGGTTATTCACAGGATTGCTATCATACTCGACTTGATGGCACCTAGCAACAAGAGATACGCATCTTAGAGAAATAAGAGCTGTGACATAACACTATATGCAGATTTAAGTAAATACAGAAAACCGCAAGGACTAGACAAACAAAAAAAAAACAAACCCTAAAGCTTGTCGACCAATTTAGTAGAGTGGCAGGATACAAGATTAATATATAAAAGTCAGTAAGATTCCTCTACAGTAACAAAGAAAAACACATATAAGGAAAATAAGAAAGCAATACCATTTACAATAGCTAGACACAAAAGAAAAGAGTTCTGCATATAGGTTGAAAAGGTATGGAGATAGGATG
>NW_006399964.1:913708-936310 GCF_000299155.1 Elephantulus edwardii | reverse complement strand
TGAGGAGAGACCGGTTCTTGGAGAAGGACATCATGCTTGGGAGGGTGGAGGGACAGCGCAGGAGAGGAAGGCCCTCTATGAGGTAGATTGATTCAGTGACTGGGATAATTGGGATGGGAGTGTCAGAGATGGTGTGATTGACACAGGACAGAGCGGAGTTTAGGGCTGTTGTACATAGGGTCGCTATGAGTCGCAAGCGACTCGACAGCACATAACAACAACAACAACAAAAACAAGACGCAAGAGACCTTTACAAAGAAACTATAAAAACACTTCTATGAGGAAGCAATAAAAGACCTAAAGAAATGGTAAAATTTTCCCTGTTCATGGATATTGTTGCTATGTGCCATCAAGTTGCCTGCGACTCATAGCGACTCTGTGTACAATAGCCCTAAACCTTGTTCTATCCTGCGCCAATCTTACTGTCTCTGACACACCTACCCCCCTCACCCTAGTCACTGAATCAATCCATCTCATCAAGGGTCTTCTTCTCCTGTGCTGTCACTCCACCCTCCCAACATGATGTCCCTCTTCAAGGACTGGACCTTCCTTACAACATGACCAAGGTATGTCAGACAAAGGTTCAGAATCCTTGCCTCCAAGGAACAGCCTCGTTTCACCCTCTTTAGGATGAACCTGTTCGTTCTCTAAGCAGTCCATGGTATATTCAATACTCTTCTCCAACACCACAGCCCAAAGGCATCAATTCTCCTTCTATCATCCCTAGTGATTGTCTGGCTCTCTGATGGATGGCAAGTGATTGCAAAGACCATGTCCTGTATTGTATCAGGCATACCTTAGTCACCAGGCTGAAATCATGGCTCTCCAATACTTTGAAGAGGTCTCTAACAGCAGAATTTCCCAACACAATACATCTTCTAATTTCCTGGCTGCTGGTACCAAGAGTGTTGATTGTGAAGCCAAGCAAATTAAAGCTGTTTACAATCTCAATCTCTTCACCATCCATCACGACGCTGCCAAAGATACTCACCACTGGAATGACATGGGTAGGAAGATGCAATATTGTGAAAATGATAATCCTACCAAAAGCAATCTTAACAAAATTTTGCCTAACAAAATCTCAATATAGATACCAAATTATAATTGTCAAGTTTATACAAAGAAAGAGATCTCAAATAAGCAAAGTACTTCTGAAAAAGAAGTAATGGGAGGCATTAGCACTCCCTGATCTCAAAATCTATTATACATCTGTAATAACCAAAACAGCATACTATTGGTACAATGTTAGGCACAAAGACAAACGGAATAGAATCAAGAATTCATTGCGATGGGAAAGTCTGCAGTTAGGGACCTCTCTAAAGTATTCAAGAGCAACGGTGTCTCTCTGGAGACTAAGGTGCGCCTGATACAGGCCATGGTCTTTGCAATCACTTGTTATGCATCAGAGAGTTGGACAATGACTGGGGAGGATAGAAGGAGAATTGATGCCTTTGAGCTGTGGTGCTGGAGAAGAGTATTGAATGTTCCATGGACTGCCAAGAAAACAAACAGATCCATCCTAGAGAGGGTTAAACCAGGTTACTCCTTGGAGGCAAGGATTCTGGGGCTTCGTCTGACATACTTTGGACATGCTGTAAGGAGAGACAGGTCCTTGGAGAGGGACATCATGCTTGGTAGGGTAGAGGGACAGCACAGGAGGGGAAGGCCCCCTATGAGGTGGATTGATTCAGTGACTGGGGTAATCGGGATGGGTGTGTCAGAGGCAGTGCGATTGGCACAGGATAGAGCAGGGTTTAGGGCTGTTGTACATAGGGTCACTATGAGTCTCAAATGACTCGATGGCACATAACAACAACAATCTATGGTCAACTGATATTCAACAAGGAACAAAACCTATAAAATGGGGAAATGACAATCTTTTCAACAAATGGTCCTAGCAAAACTGGACTGCTACCTGAAGAAAGCTGAAGCAGGATCTAAACACAAAAGTCAACTCAAGCTGGGTCAGAGACCTAGAAGTAAAGTCCAAAACTATAAAGATCATAAAAGACAAAGTGGTACCAAACTTAGAAGGTCTAGCATATGGTATAAAGAGGCCAGAAATACAAAACCAGGAGAGGATAACATTGATGAATGGAACCTTCTAAAGATTAAATCCCCATGCATATAAAAAACTTTTTCTATCAGGGTAAAAAGAAAACTTACTGGCTGGTAAAAAGCATTTGGCAATACCGTAACAGACAAGTTTCTTATAATAAAAGTCTATGGAATACTACAGAGCCTCCCCAATAAAAGGACCGATAACATGATTACAAAATGGGCAAAAGACATGGCAAGAATTTATACAGAGGAAGATATTCAGATAACCAATAGACACAAGAAGAAATGTTCAAAATCACTGGCAATAAAAGCGATGCAAATCAAAATCACAAATGAGATACTATCTCACCCCAGTAACAGTGGTAAAGTTTAGCAATACAGCAAGCAATAAATGTTGGAAAGGATGTGGAGAGGTGAAAATTCTCATATTCTGTTGGTGCAATTGTAAAATGGTGCAACCATTCTGGAAGACAGTTTAGCATTTTCTCAAAAAGTTGAACACAGAAACTCCGTATGACCCACTATTCTACTCCAAGGGGTATACCCCAAGGAAATTAGAACTGAAATACAGAGATTTGTACACCGATGTTCATTGCTGTGCTGGTCACCATTGGCAAGAACATGGAAACAGCCCAAATGTCCAACCACAATCAAATGGATTGAGGAACTGTGGTACATTCACATGATGGAATACTATGCAGCAGTCAGGAGCAATGATTTTGAAAATTACTACATAAATTAGGAGAAACTAGACAGCATTATTCTGAGTGAACTAACTTAGTCTCAAAAAGACAAATACTGCATAAAACCATTATTATAAAAATAGAAGGATAACTAGTCAAATGGATATGGAGATCCAGAGGGGGATGGGGTGGGAGCAGAGGGGTGAGGATGGAGGGTGGAAATCACAAGGTCGCACAATTTGGTGAGAGAAGGGGTGGTGGTAAAGGAATTGAGAAAGATCTGGTGGGGACCTGAAAAGATGGGGTAATAAGGAACACATTTCAATGTGGATTATTTTTATAAAACACAATGTACGAGAATACTTGTATTAAACAAAATGTAAATTAAGGAAAGTGTGAAACACAATGTACACAAATTTTGTACACAAACCAATATACAATTTTTTAAAAAACCAAACTATGACATGAAAAGACATACACAAACCTGTTTTCTTCACAGCAGGGAAAGAATAAAGCAATTTAAGTGTTCAGCAATGGATAAATGGATAAACAAACTCTGGTTCACACAGACAGTGGGATATTGCACAATGATAAGGAATAAACAAATTGTGGTTCTTACAGAGAGTGGATAAAGAAGAATGATGAATCTGCAAAGCATTTCATAACATAGATGAACCTGGAGGTGTTATATGGAGTGGAATGAGTATACACATTGAAAACACTGTTCTTTGATAGTTCCCAGTGAAAGGAGAAGAGAGATAAGCACTGATTAGATAGCAGATAAGATTTAGTTGTGGTGAAGGGAAGGACAACACGGGACATGTGCTGGCTAGCACAGTGGGACCAAGGGAAAGGAAGACAGAGAAAGGGACACAAAAACAAAGGACAATACAGTAGACACTGTGACAGACACGGTTCCTGAAGCTGCAGCAGTCACTACCAACAGTGTGTGAGGGGGAGTTCTGGTGGCCTAGTGGTGAGAAACTTCACTGCAGTACTGAGGGCATGTGGTCCAATCCACCAGCTGCTCTGAGGGGAAGAAGAATGGGAAATCTTCTGTGTGATTTACTGCCTCTGAACCTGCTGGAGTCTGCTATGAGTCAATTCCTACTTGAGGGAATGTAACAATAATAACAACAACAGTATGTATGAGTAGACAACAAGGTACGTGTGTACGTGAACAGGGGAAGGACGAGGTAAGGGAGTACACCTGCACACACAGGAGGTGGATATTTCCATATGCGTCTTTGTAAGTGCTGCACATACACACATATGTGTTTGTGTATTCACACATATATAATCAAACATATGGGAGCACAATTATACAAACAACATAGACATTGAGTCTGAACCTGAAGGCTAAGGACCATAGCCCCGGGACACTGCTAGGTCAACTGGCAGGTCGCAGCTCACAAAGATAATGTTGTATATCCCACTCTGGTAAGTAAGCAGCATCTGAGTTCTTAAAAGCTTGGGATCCACCCTTGAAGAAATAACTATTGGTCTGTTTCTATCTGGAGCAAAGAAGGAGGGGGAAAAGTGAGAAGTGAAGGAAGCAATCAGTCCAAAGGGCTAACTGTCCACATGAACCACAATGAAGCAACTGTTCAAAGGCTAAGGGTCCACATGGACCACAACCGCCTCAGCCCTGAGCAGAGCTGGGTGGTGCCTGGCCCACTGCTGACCACTCTGACCAGCAGAGGCCTCAGAATTGGGTTGGGAAGGAAATAAGTAGAACAAAACAAAACCACCCTAAAAATTCCCAAGAAACAAACAAAAGACAAACTTACTAGTCAGAAAGAGACCAGAGAAGTCCCTGAGGAAATCTTCTAACTCAAAACTGAAGACACTTCCAGAGGCCGCCTTCCAGGCAGTAGTATACAAACAAGAGTATAAAGCAAACACCATGAGAATGGGCTCCTGAGAACTATACAACACTTGCCCCAAACCAAAGAGGAGAAGGCAGGGCAGGGAAATGAAAATGGAAACAGACACAGAAGGACCTAGGGAGACCAGGCTGGAGCCAACACACTTGCAGGGACAGCAACCAATGTCAGGGAACATTCGGACCAGGAGCTATGGGTGGAGAAGGCAAATATGTTAGGAAAACGTCCACCTAACGCATCAAATGTTAAATAAATCCTCCTGGGGTGTTTCGCCGTCTCCATTCACACACTTTGGCACAGCTCCTTACTGTATGTGGAGGTGGGAAGCGGGGACAGCTCTCAGAGTGCCCAACCAGGCAGGTCGTAAGTCAGGTCGTAAGCAGCTCTGCTGGCTTTTACACCAGCTCCATCCACCAACACCTGTTCTCTTGGAGGAAGCGGTTACTCACTCCTCAAAAAATGTCCCTGACTGCTTTCTGAGTGACTGTTACTTGTGCCGAGAACCCCCTGCAGCTCCTAAGCATTTCTGGGATTTGAGTGCCCTCCGAGATGAACAGGCATCCACTTACTATGGCGCTCTAGTTGGTGGCTTAGTGGCAAGGAAATGCCTTGCCAACCCAAAGGTATGCAGTTCGAATCCACCAGCTGCTCCATGGAAAAAAGATTGGCAATCTCCTGTATGATTTATAGTCTCTGAAAACCCACTTGAAGGTCAGTGATGGGTCGGTTCTGACCCAACGGCACGCAGCAGCAGCAGCTCGCTTACACTGACTATTGACATTCTTACGTACAGCACTGTCTCACATTTGCCCTGCAGAAATGGCTATGCACCATGATCTAATTTAAGCACGTAGAGAAACATCATCCTTTGTTTTGTCTGAGGTCTCTGGGAATGAGGGGGCCACAGGGTGCTCACAACAGCAGGAAAAAGTCAAGCTCTTACTCACCCAGCTTGGCGTGGCCAAAGCAGAAGACACAGCCGTCGGCCCCGTTGACAACAGAGTGGATCACCTCTGCCACGGTCCCCGCACACACCTCCGCCTGTTGGGCACAGAGGAGACATAGTGTGAGTGGATGGTTAACATTGTGAAGGGCCATCCTTCCCCTTCCTGGGTTTGATGACGGTCTCCGAGGGGCTCAGGACCCTTCAGTACCTTCTGCTCACTTCACATCACATGTCAACCGTGAATGCCCACGTCCTTGTGCTGAGTGGACCGAAGTGGGAAAGCAGGATCCCATGAACCTGAGTCCTGGCTCCCATCTGCCACTCCGGCTTTCTGGAAAAAGCACTGAAACACTTCATTTGTCCCTGGTGGGGCACTGGTGATTCAATGGAGCATTCCTGCATTCCAGGAGCTGGAAGTGCGATCCCAGGCAAGGCACAGCCACCACCAAGAGCACTTTCATGGTGACTGGCATGGAACGCACTTAGTGGAGCTTCCAGATGAAGACAGACCCAAAGGATCCACTTCTGAAACCAGCCAATGATAGGCCCACAGGACACAATGATGTATCCTGCCTGCAATCACTGGGAGGGCCCAGGTCCGGGCACTGTGAGTTAGGGGCCCACCTCAGCACTGTAGCTAACATCAGCCCTTGGCAAACTGGGCCCTTCTGGACGTGGTAATAAAATACAGCCATGACGGGGCCAGACGTGTAAAAGGGGGAAGGTGGTGTGTCATTGTGAAGAGCTAGTGAAGCTCTCAAAGTAGGGAGAGGTGCGTGCTCCTATGTCCCTAGACTTTCCTCCTTTCTCAGTCTACGGTCTCCTCTCACAGCCAGCCTGTTCCTTCTTTCTCCACGCATACACTCAACACAGGGAGCTCCGGTGGCTTAGTGGTAAAGAATGGCGCTACCAACACAAAGGTACATGGTTCCAATCCACCAGCTGCTCTGCTGGAGAAAGACAGGCAATCTCCTCTCCTGTAGTTTCCAGCCTCTGAAAACCCACAGGAGGGTCATGGGTTGTCTGACTCAATGGTGCACAACAACAACAGCACACTCATCCTGCATTGTTCATCACCACTACTCCACGTGTTACAGTGTGTGTTCTTGAGGTGGTGCTGTTGTTGTAGCCCATCTCTATTCTATCTCAGTACTTCCTTAGACATGCACCAAGGTCTGTAAACACTTATGTCCCCTGTCCACCACTCTTTACAATACAGACAGAGCCAGCTGCTGTCATGTCGGATGTGACTCACGGTGACCTCACGTGCCCTGGAACAAAATGCTGCTGGGTCCTGTGTCCACCTCAGGACGGGCGGCGTGTTCAAGTCTTCTGTGGCTGTATCTCTGATGCCTGCTCTTCTGCTGATCCACAGACCTCTGCTTCAGCCAAACATGGGGGCCTCCTCCAGGGGCTGGAGAAGTGGCCAAGGGAAAAGGCACATTTCCTTGTGAAATGTCCAAAGCCAGTGAGTCAAACAACCTTCTGTGATTCCTAGACTTTCCCTGGCTGGTTTTCAGGGCTTGTCCTGGCTGCTGTTGGTCTCGGAGCTCTGATGCGCTCTGTGGAAACCCTGCTGGTACCTGAGAGACTAGCGGTGTAGCTTCTAGCACCTCAGCAACACGCAGTCCTCAGTGTACAACAGTGACAGCTGAGGGGCGGCCCCATCCTAGTGGGGATGCAAACAACAGGTGCTCAGTGAAGTGTGCGGGTGAATGTGGAGCTGTGAGGGAGCCTTCTCTCTCTGTGTCTAGTATCTCAGACTTGCACAGGAGCCAAAACCCAAACCAACTCTTGCTGCTGAGTCAATTCCAATGCACAGTGACCTGGGTGGATAGAATGGATCTGCCCTGTGAGGCTTCCAAGGCTGCTGTCTTCACAGAAGCAGGCTGCTACATCCTCCTCCTGTGGCTCAAATGGTTAGCCTTCAAGTGCATTCATCATGCCTCACTGGCCCCACACACAGCAACAGGAGAACAGAGTCAACGTGTGGTACCCTGTCGCCTTCATCTCAGCCCCTGTACTGTGTAGTCAGACCTCAATGATATGTTCAGGCTGTGCAAACAGCACTGCACACAGTAATCAGAGCAATGTGCCTCCCTGCGGGAGTCTCCAGTCCAGCAGACAGGGCAATGAATGTGGTTATTCAGCTCCAGGCTCCGGCAGTACAATGAACTAAGTATTCAGAAATCAATTTTGTCTCCCAAACCCAAATTGAAAAACCACATGGCAAACCACTGTCAATTGTTCTGGGAATTCTGCTGGGAGAAGGGATGCCAGGACAGGGCTGCCTGCCGAGGATCCCTGGGTCTTCAGGCCCAGGACCAGAAGAGAGAGGCTATAGCTGCCCAATATCGGTGGAATTTGCTCCTGGGACTTCTCCGGAGTTGAGAAGGTGCTGCAGAATGAGCTCAGCCTCCCTGGAACAGAAAGTGGGGCTGGGAGGCTGAGAGCCTTGAGCCATAGGAAAACGAAAGTGTACTAGATTTGGGATTTGCTGTGGAGGATGGCTACGTGGGGACAAATGGCCTTCATGAGTCACCTTGTCCAGAGGCCTGTGGAAGGGGCAGACCAGAAGGGCACCCACTCCTTTGCACAGGGTGGAGCTAACCTCACCTGGCAGAGGTGTAACACTAGAAATTTCTAAAAAATAAAATATTCTGAAATATATGAAACTATCATTAGATGGATACTGAATATATATTAAGCACCAGGACCACTTGAAAAATTATAAAAATGCTTTCTCTTTTTGTGACTAAATCTAAAGCTCATTAACAATCTCTGCTCAATTTATAGTTTCCTTTGGAATTCTTACAATTGTGGACATTCTAATGGCATTGATTCAATTACCTGTAGGCCAATGCCAGGTTTGAGTCCTTGCGTCCCCTGGGTAGTATAACACACAAAACATAATGTAAGAGAAAAACCTCTGAACTTATTCATAAGTGTTTTATCTTCTCTGGGGGAAGGCCACACTATCGGCATTACTGAAGCTGTATGTCTATGGTGTAACAACAGAAGTAATTACTTCCTATACTTAGATACAACCTGCACCTAGACACCACATGGAGGAATTGAACAGAGCCTGCAATGACAATGATGTGCTCCACTGTCCTAAGGTTGTACCCTAGGTTGTAGGTTACCACACTAGGCTTTGGGAGGAACTAGAAATTTCTCAGAAAGGTGAGTGTGGGGCATTCTGTGTTATCTGCCATAATTAAATCCATTCACACTTCCTTATTTCTATTCTCTATCAAGCTTTCAACATGAGAATGAGGTGAGTGGAAATCCCATGGCTGGATCAGTCTGGGATCTTGCTCTTCTGAGTAGGAACTGTGGATCTAGGTCACACGAAATTCTTGACATCTTCCATCCTTTCTCTACTTACCACGATGCCACTCATTGGTCCAGTTGTGAGGGGTTTTGTTTTCTTTATGCTGAGGTGTAACTGAAGGCTGTAGCTTGGAGCATCATCAATAAACACTTCAAGTCTTCTTGACTTTCAGCAAGCAACCGTATTGCATCTGCACATCTCAAACTATGTTTCTGTTGCTGTTTTCCCAAAGGGAAAAATGCAAACACAGTCCCTCCACTACCACAAATTAGGCAATCGAGCTTTTAATTTTTGGGGAAATCACAGGGGTCAGCACATCTGGAGTGCAGTGGATAAGCCTCGCCCTGGGAAAACCACCTTCATGATCATAGTACCTCCCCCGCCAGGCAGTCTTCCTCCAACACTGATATTGTGTTCTTCTTCATATATCAAAGCTCAGACTATTGCTCAATATAGACTGAACTGGCTACAGTAAAGAGCTCAGCCACATAGCTTTCCTGATTTTAACCCATGTGACATCCCCTTGTCCCGTTGGGATGAATTCGAGAGAGCACAATTAGCTGTATCTGAATTCCCATTCATCTCAATGTCACCCATGATTTGGGAGATCGACATGGTAGAAGGCTTTGGCATAGCCATTGCAATAGACTGGCCAAGGCCCATTTGACATCACCAGCTATAACTCTATTTCTGTGGCTCTTCTGATTCAGGCTTGAATTTCTGACAGTTTCTAGTCAATGTTCTATTTAACAGTCTACAAATCATCTTTTGCAAAATTTTGCTTGTGTGTGATATTAACCATATTGTTTGAGAATTTACACATTCTGATAGAGAGGCAATCAATTGTATTACCATGGCCAGAAATCTTGTGCCTGGCACTTCTATGTGGCTCACAGCTGTTGATTATTGGGGAACTCTGATCATGTTGTCTGCAGGGAGCTGTTTCGCTAACTCAACTGAGGTGCTTTCCTGCTGGTCTGAACTGACCAGTGGTTCCTTGGCAGAAATATGGAAAACTGCTCTGGTGATTCACAGCCTCTGAAAACCCACTGGAGGGTTGGCCATGAGTTGCTTCTGGCTTGATAGCAACATGGTTGGTGTTGTGTGTGTGTGTGTGTGTGTGTGTGTGTGTGTGTGTATGTGTGTGTGTGTTTTAAGCTGGTTAACAAAATGACCACTTATGTCTGTTTGTACAGCTTTCTTTATGTGACTTTTGCAGCTTATCCCATCCAAGAGATAGATTATCATTTCTATCAGAATCAGAGCCTGTGATTTGGCCAGTAATACGCTGAATCAATGTTCTGAGGCAAAGGCTCAACCGGGCAGGTATGCTTGCCTTCTTGCCATTCTCCGCAGGTATGCTTGCCTTCTTGCCATTCTCCTCAGAGCAAGCAAAGCTAGTCTGCTGGATAACGAAACAACGTGGGAGACCTGGCAGTTGTTCTGGCCAAACTAAAGGGGGCTAATTGCCAAGCCCATGATAGCACCCAGCAGAGGGCAGCAGAGCTACCCCCGCCCACGATCCATCATGCATGTGAGCTGGGGCACTGTCAGCTGACCCACGCTTCACAGGCAGTACTAAACGCGGACTGCTTTAAAGCACTGAGTTTTGGGGTGCAGTGATGGCTATCCTCACCTCTCTTCTACCCCCGAACTGTGTCGATGATCCAGGCCGCATCACTGCATGTCAGCTTCCATTTGCCTGCTTAGCATTCCATCTCCTCACTAAGACGAGAGACCTAAACCCCACCTCGTGAACTTATCTAATGGCCTCTTGTGGCCTCGTGGTAAGAAACTGTACTGCAATCTTGAAGGCAAGCAGTTCAAATCCACCAGCTGCTCCACAAGAGAAGCAACAGGCAATAGGGAATCTTCTCCCATGAGATTATCTGTCTCTGAAAGCCCGCTAGAGGGTCAGCTATGAGTTGTTACCCTGACTAACGCTGAGCCAGCTCCTTCAAAGTCACCTTCCCATCTCATTTGCCCATCCTCAGAAACCTAGGCTCAAGTGAGGTCCGTTCATGGAGGGGCCTTAGCACACTTGTTCCCACATCTGATGCTTCTGTCTGCTGTGTTCCTGCTGCAGTGTAACGTCATCTGTTTGCAACTGCAGCACACTGACGGGGCTTGGATGGCACTGCTAAATCAAAAGGGCTAAACTATTTCAACGAGGCTCAAGCTGGTTCCTAAGCGTTGATGTGCTGCCGAGATACCAGTTCATCCCAGGGACCTAGCCAGCTCACAGCCCCACCAGCTCACAGGTACTAAAGAATGGGTGAATTAGCTTAACGTCATCAAAACTACCGCGGCCTGAGGGAGCGTGTGTACCCACCTGAGAAGCATCTTGGGGAAACACTGCATCGAAGGCAAACATCTTCGGAGGGACTTGGCTGCTTCTCTTCTGGAAGGCATTTTGTCCCCCACAGGTGACAGGGTCGTACAGGGTGATCTGCTTCTTTCGAGGGTCCACTTTCAAGAAGGAGCTAGACTCTGAGGTATCGCGAGCCAACGTGGAACAGATGCGGAGCATGACTTTCACCTGTTAAAGGACAAAGATGGGAAAGCATGTGGGTTAGGAGAGCTGGGAAGTTTGGGATGGAGTGAGCAAACTAGGGAGGCAAACTCACATAGCAGAGCTAAGCTTTCACATAGACACTCCTGGTCAAACACAGCCTGCTCCTTGGTGAGCAACAGGAAGCCTGCTATGTTTATAGTTGTTGTTATGTGCCATCAAGTTGTGTGCGACTCATAGCGACCCTATATACAACAGCTCTGAATCCTGCTCTATCCTGAGTCAACCTTATTGTCTCTGACACATCTACCCTCATTATCTCTGAATCAATCCATCTCATCCAGGGTCTTCCTCTCTTACACACTGTCCCTCTCCAAGGACTGGTCCCTCCTTGCAATATGCCCAAAGTATGTCAGACAAAGCCTCAGAATCCTTGCCCCCAAGGAGCAGCCTTATTTCACCCTTTTCAGGACAAACCTGTTTGTTTTCCTAGCAGTCCACAAAGAGTCAACACTCTTCTCCAGCATCACAGCTCAAAGACATATATTCTTCTATCATCCCCAGTCATTGTCCAGCTCTCTGATGTGTAGCAAGTAATTGTTAAGACTATGGCCTGCATGCATCAGGTGCACCTTAAGTCTCCAGACTGACATCTTTGCTCTTCAGTACTCTGGAGAGGTCTCTGATAGCAGACTTTCCCAATGTAATTCATCATTTTATTTCCTTGCTGGTACCAAGAGTGCTGGTTTTAGAGCCAAGCAAACTAAAGCCGTTAACAATCTCAATCCTTTCACTGTCTATCATGATGCTGTCAATCAGCCCAGTGGTGAGAATCTTTGTTTTCTTGATGCTGAGTTTCAATCCATATTGAAGGATGCAGTTTTTGGCCTTCTGTAGCAAGTACTTCAGGTCCTCCTCAGTTTCAGCAAGCAGGGCTGTGTCATCTGCATAACACAGGCTGTTGATGAGTCTTCCTCCAATCCTGATGCCACATTCCTCCTCATAGAGCCTGGCCTATTTTCATATCTCTCTCACTTTTGTTCAGAGATGGCACACCCCATTATTTATCTTTCTATTAAAGTAAATGGGATATTAACTGTGCCCTGGTGGCCCAATTATGGAGATGAAAAGACAAGTGGATCGCCAAGCAACAGAGGCTGGTGCACCGGCCCTGGAGCACACAGATCAATAAACTGCGCACATGAAAGTTATCTCCCTCATTTACTCCTTGCCCACACTCATCCTGGAGGCAAACCCACTGTTAGGAGAGTCGTCATTAGAGTCCCGTGAAACGGCCTCCTGTTAGTAGTGGTCAGCATTTGAAACGTGTCCCAACAGACAACTGTGATAAGGATTTACTTGCAACAAGTTATTTGGGATGCCATGACATAACAGTAGTGTCATTTCAGAGTCAGAAGTGCTTCTCTGTGGAAGATGGGAGCGGTGCCCCTTGAACGTGCCTTCAGAGGGATTTAACCTGAGCTCTGCCAAAGCGGACAGCCCACTCCTCAAATGAGCTTCAGAAATGGGCTGCGTACTGCAGAGTCCTACTTGCAGTTTTCTGTGTCTGCTGAGTTTGCTCTGATGTACAGAGAACGGAACCTTGACTGATTTGCATCCTCTCGCCGTGCTCGGCTGTAATTCGTGCATCACTCCATCAAACTGACACTTTTTCACGAACCCTCCACTTCTCCAAGCATGATGTCCTTCTCCAGCGAATGGCTCTTCCTCACAACATGCGCAAAGTATGAGGCCAAGTCTCACCACCCTTATGAACACTTTGTTCACATTTCTTCCAAGACAAATTTGTTTGTTCTTCTGGTGACAACCAAAATGTTTAATGTATATTCATTATTATGTTTTGCCAATGCTACAATTCAAAACAATAAATTTTTTGGTCTTCTTACTCATTGTGCAACTTTCACATGCTTATTAAGCAACTGAAAACACTATGGCTTGGATTGGATGACCCTTAGACTTTTAAGTGACATCCTTGTCCTCTAGTACTTAAAGAGGACCCTGGCCTAGAAATGCATGATGCGATATTCCATTTGATTTCTTGACTGCTGCTTTCACAAGGACTGGCTGTGGATCCAGGTAAAATAAAATCCTGGGCTGCTTCAGTCTTCTTATAGTTATCATGGTCATTATCGGTCTAGTTTTGAGGGCATTTTTTTTAAGCTGAGGTATAATCCATACCAAAGGCTACAGTCTTTGAACTTCATTCATAAATGCTTCAAGTCTTCATTTTCAGCAAGCAGGGTTCTATCAGCTGTGTAACACAGGTAAGTTAATGCCACATTTTTCTTCATAAATTCCAGCTTCCCAGATTAGTTGCTTAACATAGATTGAATGAGTATGAAGGCCTAAGGCAAGTGGAAATTAAAGTAAAGCCACATACACAGGTCTGGAGGTTAATGTCTTTCTTATACAGCATCTGCTCTTTGTTACTGTTTGCTAGGTCAGCTAAGCACATGTCATGTGTCAACATGCCAGTATAGCATCTACTATAGGCTAGGAATTGGGGTACAAAGACACACAATACATAGATTAGACATCAAACTAGCTTCAATGCTAATGCACTGGCCGTTGTAGCTTGGCGAGCCAGACTGCCTTTGTGTCTCCATAACTGGGACCCGAGAGCATAGTTTAAAATTAAGAAAGTTTGCATCTGGGTTGCATCTTTTTCCATATCTATTCAAACTTGCTGGCTGAAAATGATGAGGAGGACCTGAAGTGCTTGCTGCAGAAAGTCAAGGACTGTGTAGTTTTCCATATGGATTGAAGCTTTACATCAAGAAGACAAAGATTCCAACCATTGGGCCAACAGCACCATGATAGATGAGATTAAGGTTGCTAACAATTTTAGCTTGCTTGGCTCCACAATCAACACTAGCAGTCAGGAAATCAAAAGACAAATTGCACTGGGAAAATCTGCTGTCAGGGACCTCTCCAGAGTACAGAGAAGCAACAATGCCAGTCTAGAGACTAAGGTGTACCTGATCCAGGCCTTGGTCTTCACAATTACTTGTTATGTATCAGAGAGCTTGACAATGACTAAAGGTGACAGAAGAAGAATCAATGCCTTTTAGTTGTAGTCCTGGAGGAGTCCTGAACATATCATGGGTTACCAAGAAAACAAACAGGTCTATCTTGGAGAAGGTAAAACCAAGTTTCTCATTGGAAACTAGGACTTTTGAAGCGCTGTTTCACTGACTTTGGATACATGAGCAGGAGAGACTGGTCCCTGGAGAAGGACATCATGCTTGGAAGGGTAGAGGAAAAGTGCAGGAGAGGAAGATCTCAAATGATATGGATTGATACAGTAACTGGGGCAATAAGAGTAGGTGTGTTGGAGTGAGTGAGACAGGTTCAGGGCAGGGCAAGCTTCAGTGCTGTTGTATACAGGTTCGCTATGAGTTTCAGGTGACTCAATGGCACATAACAACAACAACAACAACAACAACATTCAATCCATATGCTGAGCAAATTGTTCAAGAAGCTGAACTTTATGAAGGACTTTTTATCAGGACTGAAGGAAGACTTGTCAATAACCTGTTTATGCAGATGATACAAACTTGCTTGCTGAAAGTGAGGGAGTTGCAACACTTTCTGGAGAAGGTCAAATACTGAATGAAGCCTTCAATATGCATTGTCTCTCAATGTCAAGAAAACAAAAATACTCACTCCTGGACAAATAGGCAACATCATGATAGAAGGAGAAAACGTTGAAACTGTCAATGACTTCACCTTAATTTGGATCCACAATTAGTACACTTGGTATTAATACACTTGGTATTAGTCAGGAGATCAGGAGATATACTACACTGGGAAAGCCTTCAGTCAGGGACCTCTCCAAACAAGCAATGATGTTAGTTTGAGGACTAAGGTGCAAGTGATTTGGACCATGGTCTTTCAATCACACTTGCTATGCATCAGAGAGCTAGACAATAAATAAGGATGTCAGAAGGAAACTGTATTTCTTTGAAATGTGGTGCTGAAGGAGAGTACTGAAAATCCCATGGACTGCCAAAAGAACAAACATATGCCTTGGAGAAGGTGAAGCCAGATTGCTCTTTGGAAGTAAGCATGGCAAAGCTGCTTCTCGTACACATTGGACATACACATTTGGACATATTGTTAGGAGAGGCTATTCCTTGGAGAGGACCTCATGCTTGGAAAGGTGGAGGGATAGTGAAAGAGAGATGGACTGCAGCCAATGGGCTCAAGTGTGTCAGAGATGGTGGGGATGATGCAGGATAGTACAGAGTTGGGATCTGTTGTTCATAAGGTCATCAGGAGTTGTACTCGACTCAGCAGCACCTAATAACAACAAGAAGCCATCCAACAGACACAGGAATACATTGTGGTAAATTTACATGTATACTTGTATACTAGAATTTTAAAATATTCTCCTTTCTTGCTTTCTTCTCTAGTCAGGAATTACAAGGGTAGGAGGAAGTCAAAGGATCCTGTTCACACATCCATACAACCCAGCATTCTGCCTTACACACACTTACATGGCACACACCTAGCCAGGCATTTGTTAAAACAAAAATGGATTTATGAGAACAGAAAGAGTCTGACATTAAACACATATTGTCTTAACATCTAAAGATAACACAGAAACTCAGAACTGAGGGGTTTTTCAGAAGACAAACAAGACTGGATGAAACTGGATTTCACATACATACAATAAGGAATTACCTGGTGGGGGACCAACCTATAAAATAGTGGTTCAAAGAGTAGAGTGGGCCCTGCACCAGAGGTCTCAGTGACAGACACATGTACCAACATCCCATAATGAGCCTTGGCATCCCAGGCTCCCTCGCACCACATCCCATAAAAGTGCACACACAGAAAAGGAAGCAAAGTTGCAGTCATCTGACTGATGCTGTGTAAACACCACACCTTCCTTTAATC
Organism: Elephantulus edwardii; assembly: GCF_000299155.1. Lineage (NCBI taxonomy): Eukaryota > Metazoa > Chordata > Mammalia > Macroscelidea > Macroscelididae > Elephantulus > Elephantulus edwardii. The sequence goes on along the minus strand of NW_006399964.1, from coordinate 919,965 downwards.
CCTGGAAAACAACCCTCCCTGTAAGCAACAGCCCCAGGAGAGCTCTGAGCATATGTTGCACGGAGAGGCATGCTGGCCTTCCTCCCACGTCCTGTGTCTTCTCCTCCTGCAGGCCTTTCCTAGTCTCTAATAAATCATGGATCAACAATCACCACCTTTGAGATCAGTAGTAAGGAAATCAAGAAATGTATTACATTGGGCAAGTCCACTGTCAGGGACAGCTCCAAAATACTGGAGAGCAATGACTTTAGTTTGAAGGCTAAGGTGTGCCTGATTCAGGCCATGGTATTCTCAATACCCTGCTACACATCAGAGAGCTGAAAACTGAATAAGGATGACAGAAGAAAAATTGATGCCTTTGAGTTATGGTGTTGAGAAGAGTACTGAAAATCCTATGGATAGTCAATAGAACAAACAGGTATGTCTTGGAAAAAGTGCAGCCAGAGTGCTCCTTGAAGGCAAAGATGGTGAAGCTCTGTCTTTCATACTTTGGACATGTAGTTAGGCGAAGATATTCATTAGAAAGGTGGAGGGACAGCAAAGGAGAGGAAGACCCCCCAATAAGATGGATTGACTCGGTGACTGCAGCAGTGGGCTCTAGTATGTCAGAGATGATGAGGACGGTACAGGATAGGGCAGAGTTCATGTAACTTGATGATGGCTCCTAACAATAACAGCAATAAATTTTTGTCTTCCCTTTTGCAAAACTGTCTGATTTTCTAGTCATTATTTTTATGGCACTTTTTTATTGTTGTAAAAATAGATTAACACATTGCCAGTTTGACAGTCTTTTCAAGTGTGCAATTCCATTTAGTGACATCAGTTACATTAATCACATTGCACAACTACTACCTCTATTTGCTGCCAAGTCTCCCACAACAATGGAAGATTAAAATAAAAAACTACATGAATTTTAGAGGAAGCTAACTCCATCCCTTTCTAGAATGTTTCTACAAACATATTTCATACCCTTTCTTTAAGGAATAGATAAAACATGAAGCAGCTGGAAAATTACAAACTTAATCCCAAACTTGCTACCAAGAAGTTCTCATCAAAGAAGGAAACTAACTCAGTCTCATAAAGATAAATACTGTAAAAGACCTTTATGGTAGAGCGAGTATTCAAAGGGGGGACCTTAATCATAGGGTCACACAATTTGATGGGTGGAGGCAGGGGTGGGTAAAAGAAAGGGGAAAAATCTGGTGTGAACAACAACATATACAAACTTTATGAACTTTGTAAGTAAACCAGTATAAAACGTTAAAAAAATAAGGATAGCTTTCAAAGTCAGGGCAGTGACCTCTAGAAGGGGGGGGCAAAGAAAATAATCTTTATGGCTACTAATATTGGGTGATATTACAATGGCTGTTCATATGATACTGATGATAATATATCTTTGATATTATTCAGAAATTTCCATACTTTGTTATATCACCTTTCTGGGGAATGAACATATAAATATGGTTCTCTTCTAGTCAGTTGGCTATGGATCTGTCTTCCAAATTTCTTGGCATAGACTGGTGAGCACAACCAGGGCTGCATCTCTATCCTGAAACAATGCAATTGGTATTCCAGCAATTCCTGGGGCACTTATAACTGCTTTAGGATTCTCCTTCTTCTCAGTGTTAGCCATAGTTTGTTATGATTCACTGTTCAATGCCTTTGCGCACTCAATAAAGCTCAAAGAGACATCCTTCTGGTCGTCTTCATTTTCAGCCAGATTCCACCTGACATCAGCAATAATATTCCTGGTGCCATGACCTCTTCTAAATCCAGCTTGAACTTTCAACAGTTATCTGTCAACGTACTGTTCTAGCCATTTTTGCAGGATCTTCAGCAATATTTTGCTTGTATGTAACATTGATGGTATCGTACAATAATTTCCACATTCTGTGGATCTTTCTTGGGAATAGGATCAACTATGTATCTCTTCCAGTCAGTTGGCTAGGCATCTAGTCATTATTTAAACCTGGCATCCAGCAATAATGCAGAGACTCTCCGTGAGTAATACTTGGTGTACACAGTAGAAGGAGGGCTTCCCCATGCATTCCCCACTGTCTGCTAAGAAATGAGAGTGTTCTGTAGTGCATAAAATGGAAATGAGATAGATTTCCAGAGTACCGAGCTCCCAGGCTGCCCTGCCCTGTGGCAGCCATTCCTGTTCTCTGAATGTTAAGGATAACATACATATGCAGACACCAAGGAGGCTGGGTGGTGCAAGTAGTCAGAGGTTCGAGTCCCCTCCCCCCCCAGGCATCTTGGAGGAAGGGCCTGGTGATGGACTTGTGGAAAGTCCACTTCTGAGCCCTGTGGAGCACAGGCCTGCAGTGCAGGAGGCCACCATGAGTCAGGGTCAACTTGATGGCAGCTGAGCTTTGTTGGTGGACTGGAGGCTGATAGCCATGCAGAAGAGGCTAGGATGGGGCAGTACTCCCTGGTCATCCCACTGAGAAGGCTGATGACACGCAGTGCCATTTTTCTGACAGCCTGATAGGTCCTAGGACTGTGAGATTACCTACATTCTGTCACTTAGTCTCACAACAATCATCAGGAGTAGGCCTGTGTGTTCATATTTTGCAGCTATCAAATGACTGTCCCACAGTCTCAAGCCTGTGTGGTGTAAAGCTGGAGTCTGACTCCAAGGTCCAAGTTCTCACCTGTGGCAACTGCTGCCTCCTTGCCACTGTCACCTTTCTGAGCCTCCATTCTCTCTGCTGTGTAATGGGAACAACCACACTTCCCTCAGTGGGGCTGTCAGGAGAATTCGAAAGGCTACTGTGCACCCTGCTGGCTGTGGTAAGGAGCACAGGCTGGGCTGCGGCTTCCCTCCTCCCTTTATGCCCATTCCTCATCAGCGTTAATGAAAGGTTTATGAGCTCCTTGCCATGAATCACAAACAGGAGACCATGTATAAAGGGCGAGTTATTATGTGCTGGGCCTGACAAGACTCCCTCATTAGTGAAAATGTTATAAAATCCTATAGTAACAGCATAGCTGCAGTAATGTCCATGTTTATCTGAATGCTATTCAGGCCATGTTCCTGTTAATTTCCAGTCCTCTTGGGGGTTCATTCAATTCTGTAGATCAGACCCCCTTACACAGCAGGTGTGCTATGAGCTCACCCCCCCAATTGCAGCTTTTTCAAGGGCCTGGAGTCCCTGCTTCCTGTCCACAGATCTCCCAGCCTCTAAATGGCTCAAGGATCCTGAAGCACCAGGCAGAACTGATGGAGTCCCAGGGTCCACTGCCTTTCTATTCCCCAATTCCACACACAATCTTGGGTAACCAGAGGTGCTGAATTTAAAACAGGAGCTAAGCTGAGCAGGGGCCTACAGTGAGAAGCAGAGAAGAAGGGACTGAAGTAGCGAGTCATTTGTTCTGGGGAAAGGTACCTGAATCTTAATGATGTTCCAGCGCCTGCAGTTCCATTTCTGCAGACTGGGGCGGCTCCCCACCACTGGTCTGACCATGGAGAGAAGACACAGCTCTTTAAACACCCAATGGAATCTCACAGGGGGGAAGCCACACTCCTTCCTTTTCTTTACACTTCATTTAAATAAATGGAGGTTCCCCTCCCACTTAAGTAAGGAAATTGGGTTTTTCTGCTTCATATCCTCGGTGTTATTAATTCCTCTAGTCCAGTACTCAACTTTCTGGCCAACTTCTGGAGTTCGATCAGGTGCCTGTGAACAATAGTCCTCCAGATGCGGTGTCAGAAGCTTGAGCTTATCACGAATGCTCTGTAGGTCCTCAATGCATCCTCCCTCTGCTGCTGGGAGAGTCCAGGGGTGTCAGCATGCAGGAGAGGTCAGGGTGGAGGTGAGCAGGCATGGCGGGAACAGCAGGAAGGAGGGCATGGTCCGGCCTCGCCAGGGAGGAAATGAACGCTTCCTGCATCCAAGTCGCTGCTGGGTGGGATCCCAATTTGGCCCCATTTCTCTAATGACTCTGTGGCTGGTATGAGGCAGCTGTTGCTCTGGGCAGCATTTGTCTTAATGTCCTGCTCATTAATCATTTCAGCACCTTCTCTGGACTGCACAGTGGACTGAGGAGAAAGGAACTGAATAGCATACACACTCCATCAATGTGGAGGCAACGCTGATGGCCACCACAGACCAGGTGCAGGCTAATGAGGAGTGGACCCGTAATTGCTCTCCATTAGCTGTCCACGACCATGGCACAGAGCTCCCTGCACGTCGTCAGGGCGTGAGCACGTGGCGCTGACAGAGGCGGCTCCCCTCTGCCTGGCTCTCTATCCAGAACTTTCTGAGTGGATTCTTCCTTCAGTCTACAGGAATCAGAAGGGCTTCAGGCAAGTTCACCCATCCTAAGAAGTCCTCACCACACAGGCAAAGGAGCACAGATTGGGGAAGGACCCCAGAACTCATCAAGAACCTCAAAACACATCAACCATTGTCACTCAAGATCCTGATTCCAATTCCACTTGAGGCTACCATGATGAGACTTCTCCAGACATTTGTTGTTGCTGTTGTGTGCCATCGAGTTGGAACTGACCCTCCAGAGGGTTTTCAGAGGCAGTAAATCATATGGTAGGAGACTGCCCATTTTTCTCCCACAAAGAAGCTAGTGGATCAGAACTGTGTACCTTTGAGTTGGCAGCACAGTTCCTTACCAACAGGCCACCACCGTGTAACGGGTCTTATAGTGGTGACTTCATGTTGCTATGAAACAGGAACTTCAGCTACCAGCACAGTTACTTATGTGGAACACATAGTCTTAGCTACATTTTCTGACTAAGGTAGACGAGGAAGAAAGGTTGGGAGAGTTGCTTCAGAAAACCAGTCAATGAAAGCTGTACTGATCACAACAGAATAGTGTTCAAGATAGTGGCAGAAGACGAGCTCCCTAAAACGGAAGGCACTTCAGAGGAGCACACCAGCTATCATGGGGGCAGTGCAGGAAACTTTGCTTTGCTTGTGTGCATGGAAAGTCACAGCTGGCCAACAGCAACTTACAACAACAGACAGATCAACACACACAAAGCTACACTCTGGCCTGGGTCCAGCTAAGGGAGAGGCATAGACCACTATTAGAAAAAGCTAAAGACAACTTTACACACAGACAGAAACATTCTTGGATAACTGGGATGGGAAGGAAACACACGAAGAGTAAAAATTAGTGAAGAAAACTGGGACCAAGCTTAGAAGGCCTAGTCTACAGTATAAAGAGGCTGCTAAATACAGTCAGAAATGCACAATCTGGAGAGGAGAACACTGATGAATGGGACCATCTCAAGATTAAATCCCTGTGTATAAAAAATTTTCAGACAGGGTTAAAAGAAAATCTACTGACTGGGAAGAAACATTTGGTAATAGATCAGATGAGGATCTCATGACAAAAGTTTACAGAAAACTCCTGGGCCTCCAGAAAAAAAAAAAAAAAAGAAGAAGACGGATAAACCATCTACAAAATGGGCAAATGACTTTTCACAGAGGAAGACATTTGGATGGACATTGGACATTTGGACAGACACATGAAGAAATGCTCCAAATCACTGGCAGTACAAGATATGCAAATCAAAACCACAATGAAATACCATCTCACCCCAGGAGCAGTGACAAAGTTTAGCAGGGCAGCAAGCAATAAATGTCGGCGAGGATGTACGAGGTGGGAACTCTCATACACTGTTGGTGTTGTTGTAAAATAGTACAGCCACTCTGTAAAGCAGTTCGGTGTTTCCTCAAAAAGCTAAACACAGAAACTCTGTATGACCCAGCCCTTCCACCTGTGTTGTTCTTTATTGCCACTGAGTTGAGTATGAGTCATAGCAACTCTATGAACAAAAGACCTAATGCCTTTCCATAACTATCGTTGTTTCTCCAAGTTCGTAGAGTTTCCATAGACAAGTGGTTTAGGAAGTGGTGGCCACTTCTGCTTCCAAACCTGTTTTACAACTGAGAGCTCCACCAAATACTGTCCATATTGGGAAACCATTATGGCATTTGATAACCCAATGGCACAAGGCTCAGCATCATAGCAAACCCAGATTACCTTAGTGCAGCAAATTGATGAAGAGTGATACACAAAGTAGAAGAATGTTCCTCCAAATATAACAACACTAGTCATTAATTCTAAAGGCATTTGGTAGAACTGAAGTGGTATCCTGCTGGAGGGTGAGGCCGGGAAATAAGTGGGTCAAGGCACTGGGCTAAGGGACTACACTGTAACTAATGGTCAACTCCAAAACTAATGGTCAACTCCAAAATGAGGGATTTATCTTTCACTACTCCACAAAT
>NW_006399964.1:908264-909443 GCF_000299155.1 Elephantulus edwardii | reverse complement strand
TAAAAACCCTGAACTCTCTTCTATAATTAACATAATCTGTATTTGTTTATAGTTTCCAGAAGCAACTGTTTAGGAAGTGGATGCCACTCCTGCTTCCAAACCTGAATCAATCTGGAAGCTCCTCCAAACACTGTCCATTATGGGCAACCATTATGGTATTTGACATGACTATGGCACAGTGTTCAGCATCATGACAACTCCAAGTTATTCGGTAAAGCAAATAGACCTACAAATGGTGTCCACTTAAAGAACAGAACTGAGACACAAATAGACATTTATACACCAGTGTTCACAGCACTGTGATTCACCATCACAAGAACATGGAAACAGCCCAAATGTACAACTACAATCGAATGGATTAAAAAATTTTGGTATATTCACATTATGGAATACTATGCAGCACTCAGGAGCAATGGCTTCAAAAAAATACTACATAACTTGGAAGAGACTGGAGAGCATTATGCTGAGTGAACTAACCCAGTCTCATAAGGAAAAATACTGCATAACTCCATTATTGTAAAAATAGAAGGCTAACTAGTAAAACATATATAGGGACTCAAGGAGGGACGGAGTGGGAGCAGAGCAGTGTGGATGGGTAGGGTTCATCCTACCCATCACACGGTTGCTTAATTTGGTGGATGAATGGAAATGGTAAAGAAAATGGGAAAGACTTGGTGAGGACCTGAAAAGACAGTGTAATGGTGATTAATTGAATAAAAATATAATGAGTCTCAAAGATTGCATGAAACACAATGTGAACGAAGAAGAGTGTGAAATCAATGTATACACACTTTGTAAGCAAACCAATATAAAATAATTTTTAAAAATAGTAAATAAGTAAAAGATACATAGTAAAGTAAGTTCTGGTGGCTTAAGAGCAGGAGCGGTGCAATTCAAAGGCATCTGTTTCAAATCTTCCCATATGACATATTGCCTCTGAAAACCCTCTGGAGGGTCAGCTGAGTTGGTTCTGACTTGATGGCATACAGTAACAAGGCAAGTTAAGGGAAAGGCAATAGCTTTTAAGAGAATGAACACCACAATGTCACAAAGTCAGAAAAGATGCCAAGAAGTACGGAAGGCTTAACGAAATCCCTGAGATTACAGGATGAGGGACAAGTGCAATTTCTTCTGCTTAATTATTTTTATTTATTGGTCTTTTTTTTCATTTCAAAGGAA
>NW_006399964.1:890288-908056 GCF_000299155.1 Elephantulus edwardii | reverse complement strand
AGATTGCCTATCTTTCTCCCCCTTAATGAAATTGTTGTATTGTTGTTGATTGCCTTTGAGCGAGCATGACTCACAGTGACCCTATGAAAAAAAGGCCTGTAGCCTTTCTATAACTATGAACTTTTATCAAAGTCCATAGCGTTTCCAGAGGCATGTTGTTTAGAAAGTGGATGCCACTCCTGCTTTCAAACCTGTCTTAAATTGGGAGCTCCACCAGACACTTTCTACCATGGGTGACCATTATGACATTTGACACCCCCATGGCACAAGGTTCATCACCACAGCAACCCCAGGTTACCTCAATACAGCATACTAACAGAAGACTGCTATACCAGTGAGACAATGTTCCTCTAAAATATTATAACAACCAACTTGAAATACAAAGGCCGTCTCCGAGGTCTTGTTCACTCTAAACAAGATGCTTAAATAAAAACAAAACAAACAAGCAAACAAAAAACAACAACCAATATAGTATGTTGTTGCTATGTGCTGTCGAGTCACCTGTGATATATAGTGACCCTATGTACAGCAGCTCTGAACATTTCCCTGTCCTGAGCCAGTACCACTAATTCCAACACACCAAGCCCCATCACCCCAGATACTGTATCAATTCATCTCATCCAGGGTCTTTCTTCTTCTGCACTGTCCCTCTACCCCTCTGATCATGATGCCCTTCTCCAAGGACTGGTCTCTTCTGGCCACAATATGCCCAAAATATGTGAGGTGGAGCTTCAAAATCCTAGCCTCCAAGGAGACAGTTGGTTTCACCCTCTCCAAGACAGACCTATTTATTTTCTTGGCAGTCCATAGTATGTTCAAGGTTCTTCTCCAGCACCACAACTCAAATGCATTTATTCTTCTGTCATTCTTAGTCACTGTCCAGCTCTCTGAAGAATACCAAGTAATTGAGAAGACCATGGCCTGGATTAGGCACACCTTTGTCTCTAGACTGACATCACTGCTTTTCAGCACTCTGGAGAGGTCCATCACAACAGATTTTCCCAATGCAATTTGTCTTTTGATTTCCTGACTGCTGGTGTTAAGAGTGTTGATTGTGGATCTGAGCAAGCTGTAATTGCTAACAACATCAATCTCTTCTCCATCTATCAAGGTGCTGCCAGTTGGCCCAGTGGTGAGAATCTTTGTCTTCTTGATATTGAAGACTACAGTCGACCTTTTGCAGCAAGTGCTCCAGGTCTTCTTCAGTTTCAGCAAGCAAGGTTGTGTCATCTGCATATTGTAGGTGTTAATGAGTCTTCCTCCAATCTTGATGGCACATTCCTCCTTATAAAACCCTGCTTCCCGAATGATCTGTTCTGCATACAGATTGAAAAGGTATGGGGACAGGATGCATCCCTGACACACTCTTTCTTGATTTTGAACCATGCAGTGTTTCTTTGCTCTGTTCTGAGGACTGCTTCTTGGTCCAAGGATCGGTTTCATATAAGCACGATCAAATGTTCTGGGATTCTCACTTTCCTTAAGGTTAGCCACAAAATGTTGTGATCCATAGTCAAATGCCTTTGCACAGTCAATGAAACATAGATAGACATTCTTCTGGTACTCTCTGCTTTCTGCCAAGGTCTATCTGACACTAGCAGTAATGTCCCTAGTGCCACGACCTCTTCTAAACCCAGCTTGCATTTCTGGTAGTTTTCTGTCAATGTACTGCTCCAGTCATTTCTGGATAATCTTCAGTAGGATTTTGCTAGTGTGTGATATCAGTGATATTATTCTATAATTTCCACAGTCTGTCAGGTCACCTTTTTTTGGAATGGGAATAAATATGGACCTCTTCCAGTCATTTGGCCAGGTAGTTGTCCTCCAGATTCCTAGGCACAACATTGTAAGTACATCCAGAACAGCATCTATTTGTTGAAATATGTCAATTGGTATTCCATCAATTCCTGGGGCTTTATTCCAAGTCCTTCAGAGCAGTCTGCATTTCTTCCTTTATCACTATTGCTTCTTGATCATATGTTGTTTCTTGAAATTCTTTGTCAGCCAATTCTTTTTGATACAATATATCTTGAATTATTTAACATTCTGCTCATAACATCCTTAAGCATTGCAAGTCATCGCTTGAATGTATTCTTTAGTTCTTTCAGCTTAAGATATGCTCAGTGAGTTTGGCCCTTTTGATTTTCTGATTGCAGCTCCTTAGACATTTCATTAAAATATTTTGCCTTATCTTTCCGAGTGGTCCTTTGAAATCTTCTATTCAGCTCCTTAACTTCTTGATTTCTTCCCTTTGCTTTAGCTTCTCTGTGCTCTAGTGTAGTATACAGTCTCTTCTGACATCCATTTTGGACTTTTCTTCTTCTTCCTTCTTTGTAATGACTTTCTGCATTCTTCATGAACGATATTCTTGATATCCTCCCACAACTTATCTGGTCTTGTTCATTAGTGTTCAAGACCTATTCTTGAGTTGGTTTTTAAATTCATGGGAGATTAACTCAAGGTCAAATTTTGATTCCTGTGGATATCACTTAACCTTCTTTAGTTTTAATTTGAACTTGCATATGAGCAGTTGATGGTCTCTTCCACAATTAACACCTGGCCTAGTTTTCACTGCTGATATTGAACTTGTCCAATGGTTCCTTCCACAGAAGTAATCAATCCTGGGCATCCCATCAGGTAAAATCCATGTGCATAGCCTGCATTTATGTAATTATAATAATTTATTATTGCAATGCCTGATTAATATATTGTATATGAGTTTCCCTTCATCCAACTGATTTATTAACTGTCATTCCTTTCTCTCTCCTTTCCCACTCTTGGTAACCACTGAAAAGGAATTCTATTTGTGTGTGAACATTTCCTTTGCTTTCTATTATTGTGATCGTGTAGCACAATGATCCTTTTGTGATTGACTTACTATTCTTCCTGTCTTCCAGATGCTTCCATGTTAGGCCCTTTCTTGTAATATTGCTTATTTCTTTGTTCCATCTACTTTTCTGTGCTGAGTTCAGTTCTTGAATGACTTTCCTTCATTGCTGTTCCTTTAATGCTTCCTAAGTCTTTATGATTATCCTCCTTTTTATTTTTATCAGGTTTACTAATTTTCTTGGATGTTACCCTATAAATGGCTATTTTATTCCCAGATCTGAAAAAGTTCACTTTGTCTTGGAATCTTCTTGACTCTCTCTCCACGTAAAAGTCCTGCAGCTACACGTTCTCCTTGTATTTGCATTGTAGCTGTCCTTTGCAGAACGATTTCTCTTGCTCATTTGTCAGTCTATAATACTTTGTGTATTTTGGGGTCAGTTTCTGAGTGCTGTCATCATGCATACTAATTTCAGCCTGGTGTCTGTCATTGTTGGCTCTTAGACCAGAGAACTTCCTTCAGGATTTCTTGCAAGGTTGGTCCATTTTCTACAAATTCCCTTAGTGTCATTTCATTGTAGGTACAGAAAGGAGAACAAAATGCATATGAATGGCTGGATGAAAATTTGCTTTTTTCATTTCCACCCAAACTACAATAAAGTATAAACAAACTACAATTTTAAAGAAAGATAGACCATGAGCAGTATATGGATGTAAAGGGTGGTTCATGCCGTTGATGTCCTGCATCAGCTTGTTAACCTTGGAAGCCTTTTCCTAGGCCCTAATGTGGAAACACCTTAAAGCCAACAGTTGTCTAAGTGCACACATGCACGGAGATAAGTGAGATAAAGAACATCTTACCCACTTCTCACTCCACTGCTGGCCCTCAAGGAATAGATAGATAAAGTCTATTCAAGGAGTAGTGTTTGTAGTGCAGTGGGAAAGCACTCGGCTGCTAACTGAAAGGTTGGTGGTTTGAATCCACCAGCCAATCTGTGAGAAAAAAGCACTGGTCGTGCTCTTGGTAAGGAGCACAGAGACCCCTGGGGCGGCTGTGTCCTTGCCTACCGGCTGCAAGCCCATGGCAGCGGGTTTGGTTTGTGATCTGTTGACATTTTGGTGAAAGGCGAATATTCCACACAAAGTTTGCTCTGAGCATCTGAAAGCTAGACAGCGGCATTCCCCTTAGTTCATCCTTTCTTCACTACCAAAGTACAGGGTGTGTTCACACGTCTGCTTCCAGTACCTCAGTCACATCAGGGAAAGCGCCCAAGCTCATTACTCTAAGGAGGAAAGCAGGAAGAAGATCGGAAACTTTAGCACTGTGCGCTTCTCAATACACACGCATTTCTGAGACACCAGGAAATTCAGCAGCCCTCCTTCCTCCCTCTTTGCAACAGCATTCAGTGAAATAATGGTAAAAAATGTTGATGGAGTACAGTTACCTAAAACATACTGCAAGCAGGAAGGGACACCTTTGCAGCTATTATTTCAAGAGCTTGTTCCTCTTTAATATAATGTAAAACATTAACTATGAACTCACTACTGACACACTGAAATCTATAAATATGAGTCGGCATTGCTTTTTAAAATCTACAAATTGTATTGTGGTGGAATATATGTAACAAATCATTTCAATAATTTTAACATATATAGTTCAGTGACATGACTATATTTTTACTAGGTGTGCACAATCACCACTAGGTATTTCCAAATATCTTCTATCACTCATACAAAGATTTTGAACCCCCCCTCCCTGTATGCCCATCTCACCAGCAAGGAATCCCTAGCAAACCCCAGACTTTATGGTTTGTGTATAATGCATAATGGATGGATCTCTCTCTGTGCTATTAGGTTGAGATTAATGCTTAGCTAAGCTTGGAAGGAGGAGTGGCATCCACTTCCATAAAAGCTTGCCTCTAGAAACCCTATGAACCTGGAGAGAGGATGAGAGACACCCAAGCATCGAGGACTCTCCTTCATAGGGTTGCTATGAGTCACCTGCAACTCAACAGCACTTAACAACAATAATATCAACACACAGAGAGAGATCAGCTGGCCCCGTGGACAGAAAGCGATGCTACCAAGCCAAAGGTGGGTGACTTTTAATCCGCGGCCCTCGTCCAGTCTTTCATTGTTTTTGTTCAGACATTCCTCTAGGTCATATAGTCCTGGTGTACAAGTTGCCATACCATGGTCACTTGTGGTTGCTGTGAAGCTGAACACTGTGACACTGATGTGTCAAATGTGTTAACGGTTGGTTACCCAATGCAGACAGAGAGTGGGGTGGAACTCCCCGATTAGAACAGGCTTCGAAGGAGGAGTGGCATCCACTTCCATAACAGCTTGCCTCTGGAAACCCTATGAACCTGGAGAGAGGATGAAAGGCACCCAAGTATTGAGGACTCTCCTTCAAAGATTTGCTAGGAGTCGCCTGCGACTCGAAGGCACTTAACAACAACAACAATAATGCTTAGCTGACCCTCCAGCAGATTTTCAGAGGCATGGGAGGAGACTGTCCATCTTACTTCCAAGTAGCAGCTGGTGGATTCAAACCACCTACCGATGTGGGGGGTGGGGAGGTGGGAGGGTTGTGGGGTGGGGCCTTCTGGACTGAGTCTGCTTTGAGTTTCAAAAATCCCTCACTCAGCCAGTCCACCACTAGCACTACCATCACCCCTGTGTTCGAAGTTTCCCACAGGTGATAGTACTTCTACATCTTTTCTTTTCCTTGGGTCGGACACAACTTTGCTAAGGAAATGTTATCATTATCTTCACCACAATCTTTAGCAGAGGTAGGTAGCTTGGATGGCCTAGTGGCAAGAAGCTGTACTGCCATCCCAAAGGCACGTGGTTCAAAGCCACCTGCTGCTCTGCGGGAGAAGGATGGACAATCTCCTTCTGTGTGATTTACTGCCTCTCAAACCCAGCTGGAAGGTCAGCTCCTACTCTACAGCACACAACAACAACAACAGACATCACTGAGATGATTCACACTCAAGGTGACATCATGTGATCACAACAAAACTGTGCTCCACTGACTCGTGAGCAGCTGACATTTTAAAAGGAGGGCTAGCTGGAGGCTTCTGAAGCACATCTTGATGGATTCCAACTAGTAACCTTTTTGGTTAGAAGCCGAGCAGGCTTGTCACTTGCACCGCCAGAGACTTCTCCATAATCCCCACTCTGAGGGGAGAGGGATTGGGGTTAGGATATTCAGTGACTTGAACCCTGACAACTGCCCCCAGACTTGCCACAGCGGGGAGAAGCCTGGGACAGGAGCTGGGAAGGAGCTCCCTCTCCACCCAACCCAGCAGGGCTGGAACCTATTCCACCCACCAGTGCTGGGCCAACTCTGAACTCCCCTTCAGGACATGGAGCTTATGGGAGGCTGTCCCTGCACCGCGGGTGACTGGCTTTCAGAGGTGCCAGACAGAAGTAATGAGCAGTGAGCCATCCAGAGAGGGGAGATTTACATTATTAAAGGCAGGCTGGGAAAGGTGACAAGTGGTGGCACAATAAAGCCAAGTGTGAGAGAACACGTGGAGGACCAGCAGATAATGAGATGTCCTCGTGGGGGCAGGGCAGGCTAGGCCCCTGCCCTGCAGCTCCTTGTCCCTCTCATCTGTCATGAGGGGCTGGAGGGGAGTGTGAAGCCAAGGAAGGAGACAAGCTAATGGCCAGCAGCCTCTGGGGGGAGGGTCTCATGCCAATTAGCAGGCCTGGGACAGAGCCTGTCATGTCAAGGAGGAAGACAGACACGTTTCCTCGAGGACTGGCACTCTGACAGTGGCCTGTTTTGAAGAGGCCTCCTCTCTTAGCCTGTTGTGTTGGGGAACTTATTTTAAATGGATGAGCTGGCTAGAGAGTATTTCATAGGATGTAGGCTTTATCAGGACTGGGAGGAAACAGGTTATGGGATCGCCATCCTCTTTCAACCTGGCTGATCAATTCCAACGCTAACATCACCCTCAGCCCAGGTCTCCCGGAGAAGAGGAACAACAGGCTGGGAAAATGGGCCACTGAAAACAGGACCATTAAGATGAGCCTATAGCCAGGAGCGAGCCATTAAACCTCCTCCAGGCAGGTGATCTCATTAAGATCCACAGCCTCTGAAACACCCAGGGCAGTTCTTCCCACATCTATGGGGACATTGTTGTCATGTGCCCATGAGTCTGAACCATCCCACAGCTTACTCTCGAGCAGGTTTTCAGAAGAAGCTGAAAATCAAAAGGGAGGAGACTGTCTCTCTTCCTTTCATGGAGCAGTGGGCAGATCTGAACTGCCTGCCTTTGAGTTGGCAGCGTAGGTCCTTACCCACTAGGCATCCAGAACATCCATAAACTGGTCATAACAATACCTCTCTAGCAGGGCTGTTGTATTGCTGTGTGCCGACCGGTTGAAGCTGACTCCTAGCTGCCCCTCCAGCGGGTTTTCAGAGGCAGCTGTCACATAGGAGATTGTTCATCCTTCTTAGAGGAGTGGCTGGTGGATTTGAACTGTGTGTCTTTGGGATTTCCGTGCAGCTTCTTGCCACTCTACCCCCACAGCTCTGTAATGCTGGTAAATTAATAGTACTTGTGACATAGCATGTGCTCAATAAAGACTATTAGGATGATGACAATTGCGGAGGTCACTCATTTGACTAGTGGGAGCTCTAGTGGCCTATCAGTAAGGAGCTGCACTGCCAACTCAAAGGAACATGGCTCAAATCCACCCGCTGCTCCATGGGAGAAAGATGGGCAATCTCCTCCCATGTGATTTACTGCCTCTGAAAGCACACGGGAGGGTCAGCTAGGATTCGGTTCCAACTCACAACATATGCCACCGACATCACCACTATACTAGAAACACCATGGACTTGAAGTTCGATTCTGCCTCTTACAGTGGTATAGCTACAAATCTATTATTTATTTGAACACGGATTCCTCCTCAGTAAAACAGGTACAATGAATGTTGTCTAGATTAACTGGCATGATTATTAAACAAATAAGCATGCTGACACTTGGCACGAAGCGGGCCCTCAATGAATAATAAGACCACATGAACCCACATCCAGAAGGCCCATTTTCTCAGATACCAAACATTTCTCTCAACTCTCTTTAATTTCCGCTGACCTTGGAATTAAGGGGACTAGATTCCTAGCTGTCCATGACTATGTGAAAGACCTATGGGAAGAACACATCATTGCCATATATATATATATGACTGAGGCAA
The DNA here is from genome assembly GCF_000299155.1 of Elephantulus edwardii. Taxonomy (NCBI): domain Eukaryota; kingdom Metazoa; phylum Chordata; class Mammalia; order Macroscelidea; family Macroscelididae; genus Elephantulus; species Elephantulus edwardii. The sequence continues at coordinate 900,013 of NW_006399964.1, read as the reverse complement.
GTTCAAGGCTTTCTCAAGGCCAGGCACTTGTTAGAGATGCAAGGTCAAGTGCAGGTCTTCCAACTTTCACCCACTCTTTCTTTGTTGTCTGATTTTTCATAAATACTGGGTGAGTGACAACTGGAGATTTTCCCAACTATCGTGTAGGAAGCCTATTGTGGTTAGAAGCTGGAACGACCCACTCAAAACACGAGACAGAAAGAAAGGAATTTTTGAGAATAGCTGCAGTGGGCACTTCTGAAATAGGAATTCTTTCAAAGGCACTCAGTTTGGATTTCGACACTTATTATTAATAAAGGGCTGATTTGCCATGCAAACTCACTCGTGTGTTGCTTCTGAAGATCTAAATAATAGATCTGTCATTAAATATCAAACACTCAAAAACGCCACGTCTGCTCATTCATGCTCATCTGTCACCAAAGAGGCCATTTGGCTTGGAAAACAGCAGGGATCAGGCAAAGTGCGTTTTCTCTTTCACAGTCCACTGTCCTGTAAATACGAAAACCTCAGCTTGCTAACACCGTATCTGATGTTCTGTGCATACTAATCTTCTGTACCTCATCCTCTGGTCTGCCCTGGCCCAGCTGACACTTTCAAAGTCCCACTGTTTCTGGATCTAGACTGAAACTCTGAAAGTCAAACAACTCTGATAGGTTGTCTAGAATAAGTTGTGACCAGGTATACCATGAAAGGTGGTAAATAAACACCAGCTACCAAAAAAGAATAAACCCCAGTTATCAAATCCCCGAAAGCCAGCTTAAACAAAATGGGCATCTCATAAGCTGTTTACAATAAAGACAACTGTAAAATTTTCTTTAGAGAATACTGTTTGCATGCCCATTCAAAACACACACACACACACACACACACACACACACACACACACACGGTGGTGTTGTGTTGTTATGTGTCAAGTTGCCTGCAATTCATTGTGACCTTATGTACAATAGTTCTGAATCCGGTCCTATTCTGAGCCAGTCTATCTCTGACATACCTACCCCCTTTACCACAGCTACTCTATCAATCCATCTCATTCTGGGTCTTCTTCTCTAATGCTATCCCTCCACCCTTCCAAGTATGATGCCCTCCTGGCAACATGCCCAAAGTATGTGAGATGGAGCTTCAAAACCCCGTCTCCAAGGAGCAGCTTGGTTTCACCCTCTACAAGACAGACCTGTTAGTTCTTTTGGCAGTCTATGGCTCAATACTCGGCTCCAGCACCACAATTAAATGGCATCAATTCTTCTTCTGTCATCCTTATTCATTGTCCAGCTTGCAAGTAATTGCAAAGATTATGGCCTGGATCAGGCACACCTTAGTGTCTAGAAGTACATCACTTCTCTTTAGCACCTTGGAGGGGGTCACTGATTACAGATTTTGCTACTGCAATTATCTTTTTTAATTTCCTGACTGCTAAGGGTGTTGATTGTGGACCTGAGCAAGCTGAAATTATTAACAAGCTCAATTTCTTCTTTGTCTATCATGATGCTGCCAATTGGCTCAGTGGTGAGGATCTTTGTTTTCTTGATGTTGAGCTTAAGCCTATATTGGAGACTTTAGTCCTTGACCTTCTGTGCGCGTGCACGCTCCCTCACTTACTCACTCACTCACTCACTCACTATTAAGCCTCATCCCTATGCAGTTACTCCTATGTAAAATCCTCTATGTCTCCATGACATCCCTGATCTGAGAGAAAGCAGAAAGAAGAAGAAGAAGAAAAGGGTTATGCCAGGCCCTTGTTTCTAAAGCCTCGCACCCTTGAGAAGTCACTGAGATTTTTGCTCTTTATCAATCAGTAAAGGAGAATAACAGGGAGATCCAAGCCACCAGTCACTGCCTGTCTGGCTGCTGTACTGTGCTGGCAAGGGTGTGGCTGCACTGTTGGCAGAGATGCCACCATATTTCAAATGACAGCTTAGTCACCACAGTGGCCACGTGTCAGGGGACCTTCCAGACTGGGAGGGACCAGGAAGAATAGTCTGACAATCTACTTCCAGGAATGAGTCTATGAACACCTTCTGGATCCCAATAGAACCTGACCAGATTTGACCGTCCCCTCCGGAAGGGCCAATTGCTGAAGGAGAACAGCATTTCTGGTGAGTCACAGGTTCAGCTTGGGCGAGGAAGGCCCTCAGTGGGATTCACTGGCTCCAGCATGGAAGGACGGACTGATAATTACAAGGGGAATACAGGACCAGGTAATGTCTGGATCAACTATGTGTAAGGTTTCCATAAATTAGTGTTCAATCTAAGATGGTTTCTCTATTTCTCTGTCTCCCTGCCTATGAAAGGTCAAAACCAGCCACATCAGTCACGACTACTCCAATTCCCTCCCGGCCAGCTCCTCCCAGGTACACCAGCCCAGTTTCACTGACTCAGGGGACAGAGGGCAGGGAAGAGGGGAGATGGGTGCTGAAAGTTGGATCTAAGTATAAAGTGAAAGACATGGCACTATTGCTCTTGAAGAGTTTCTTCCTTTCTTTTCAAGGTCAGGCTTGAAACAAAAGGAAGTTCACGCACAGTGCCAGAGGGCCCAGGCTTACTGCTACTCCCTTTTAGGAAGGACTGGAGAAGTTTGGATAAACCCATGAGTCCTGGTGAGGTGAGCAATGGAGATGAAGGAAGAGGATCACGTGGAGATGAGATACTCCCGCCCCCCGGCCAGAGGCAAGCATAGGACAGCTCCCCTCATTCCCTCAGCAGACACCTCTGCTGGTGCTGGGACTTATTCAAAGCAGAACGGTAAATCCTACAACAGAAGATTACCCAGAGGACGTGTTTCCAACTCTTCTGAAAGTGCCTCTCTCTGTGTGTAGCATCAGATGGAGTTTAGGGAAACAGAACCAAATAAATTCATTGTATCTGGTACCTAATTGTGTGTGTTTGGGAAGGACTGCAAAACAATAAACTAAGGTCTACAACCATGTTCCAACAAGGCTAATCTTTTGCGTGGCAGGCTGGGACTGTCCAGGGCCTGAGAGGGGACCAGTATCTGTGGCTGAGGGGCCTGGAAACCTTTCATGAAAGGCACCTGATCAATAAGGTCAACTTCTGCATTTGAGAACTGCAAAACCTCCTCACACGCGGTGTGCACGAGAAATGTCAGCAGCATTCATCACATGCAGCAATGGCAGTCTGCAGCCTCAGCCGGCCAAACTAGAGGAGCTAACATTGCAAATCCATCTGCAGACCCTTGAGCATAAAATGTGATCAGCTTTCCTCAGAAAGGACAGCGTTATCACAGCCCTGTAGAATGGACTATTACTGTGGGGTGTGCCACATGGAGCTTTGTCCTGGGCCCCTGCTCACAGAGGGCTGCTTTCTCTGGCCACCAGAGGACACACACACTGTCCTCTCTGTGACTGACAAAGCCTGGGCTGCTCTATCCACTCTGGAGCACAGGGCACCCTTCTGGGCTGGATTGAGAAACCTCTGTCTCGAAGACACTGGCCGCTGGGGCAGGGACTGGCCAGCCAGCAGCAGCCAGCAGCGCTTCTAGGCTCCAGGGCAGAAGGAAGTGCGGGTATCGAGGGAGGGATTCAGGAAGCTCCCTCGACCTATGCAGTCACACCACCTCTCTTATACTACTTCATTTGGGCCAGGTACCATGCAAGGCTTTGAGTGACAGAGACTTATAAAACCACCACCAGGGTTCAGATGTGTTGTTCACAGATGAGTCATACTCAGTCTGATAAAACCCAAGAACAACAACAGATATATAGGCAGTTCTTTTGGCCTAATGGTAAGAAACTGCACTGCCAACCCAAAGGCACACTTCAAATCCACCAGCTGCTCAGTGAGAGAAATATGGGCAACGTCCTCTTGTGCAATATGCAGCCTCTGAAAACCTGCTGGAGAGTCAGCTATGTGATGGTACATAAAAACAAAAATAAGCAATCTGACATACACATTCCCATGTTTATTACTATCTACAACAGTAAAGAGCTGGCAACAACCCAAGTGTCCATCAATGGACAAATGGCTAAAGGTGCATTTACCCAATGGAGTATTATGTGTTACAAAAACATGATCAACAACTTGTGAAATACTACACAACACAACACAGATGAAATGAGAACCAATGATGCTGAGTGATGTGAGTTGGTCACAACAGGGCAGGCATGGTATTAAGGAAAGGCTCCCACACAGAAGCAATCTCAGAGGGCTAATGGGATGAGAAGGGAGGGGAAGTGGAGCAACAGCTAATAAAAAAAGCTGGGTGAAGGGAAAGGCAATATACAAGAAGGGTTTGGTTAGACATTGTAACTGACTAATTAATTACACAAATTAATTGTGATTAAGGTTGTAAAACAAAATGTCTATGAATGGGTGAATGAAAATCTAGGATGATTTGTGAACTTTGACTCAAATAAAACCCCATGAAAACCAAGAACAGTTGCTGACTGTAAGGGTCTGAGAGCGGGACCAAGGAAGTGGAATCACAAAGGAAGGGTCCACCATGGGGGACAAGAGCTCTACTGAGGAGTGCAATGGAACCACATTTGGGGAGCAGGGGTCGGGAATGGGGTGATGATCGACCAGCATTTGGAAGAGTAGCCGTTGACTTTGGCCCCAGGTAGGGTAAGGGGTGCAGTGTGGCAAAGGCAGGACAGTGGGAGACATACTGGGACATGCTGGGAACACCAGGCAGCTGTGGGACCCAAGACCGTCAGTGAACTTTTCTACAATTGTTTCCTCACCTGTGAAGCAGAGGCCATAACATGATAGAGGCTACTGCTGTGCCACCAAGTCGGAGTCGAAGCACAGCTGACCCTCCAGCAGGTTTTCTGAGACTGTAAATCACACGACAGGAGATCACCTGTCTCTTGCAGCACAACAGGTGGATTTGAACCACGTGCCTTTGAGTTGGTAGTGCAGCTTCTTATCAACAGGCCACCAGAGCTTCCTGATGGAAACTGTCATGAGGATTAAACGAGCTAGTGCCCACAAGCTCTCAGGCAAAGGCCAGACCTGTGATGATGGCTCCGTCAGTGCCATTTTATGGGCTGACTCTACTTTAGGACGACAGGCTGTTGAAGATGTAAGAACTGCTGCTGAATGAGGTGAGTGCGGAGGAGAGAGTTCTGTCCCACAGGGAAGTGGGTATCTAGATGGAATAAGGCTCTGAGGGGCGAAAGAGGAAGTCCATCGGAGGCCCCTCCGCATTGAGACAGAAGAGAACGCAGCCCCAGGTGCGGGGACTTCTCTGTCTATAACGCAGCGCTGATCGCACGACCAACTGACTTCCAGGATGGGGTGTGTGAAGAAAGAAAATGCCCATGCAACCCACAGCGACAGCACAGCAGCCACTTTAAACGTGCTCTTTGGCAGGAACTGTGCAGTGTAGTATCTGCTGCGTGCACATGAGGGCACTCTGGTGGCCTAATGAGTGAAGGAGTTGCACCGTCAACTCAAAGGTGGGCAGTCTGAGTCCACTAGCTGCTCCGAGGAAGAAGGCTGGGCAGTCTCTTCTCATGCAATTTAAAGCCTCTACAAGCCCTCTGAAGGGTCAACTTTGAGTTGGATCTAACTTGGTGGCAATGAGCTCTTTGGGAGTGTACTGAGGAGTGCTGGTGGAGCAGGGATTAAGTGTGTGGCTGCTAACTGAGAGGGCTGTGGTTTGGAACCACCAGGTGCTCTTCGGCAGACAACCACGTCTGCGTCTGCACCGTGGGGGATCCTAGGGAACAGTTTTACTCAGTTCTGCAGGGTCACTCGGAGCTGGGATTGGCCTGACAGCAATAAAGATGTTTATCTGTACTTGGTGCTCATGGCAGGCAGTCATGTGACTTGACAAGGAGGATAATGAGGTAGGCAGATAACAAATAAATATTTATTAAATGCTGATGAACAAGGAGCTCTCCTTACCTACAAAAGCAGAGTGTGTAAAAATATTTGAATCCTCAACCCTCTGCTTCCACCCTCCCCTCCTTGGATCCTCATATTCATTCTACAAGAATGGTTTTATATAGTATTTGTCCTTAGGGGCCTGGGTTCAGTCACTCCGGTGAGGATGGACAGGGAGGGGGATGAATCATAGAGTCACACAATTTGATAGGGGGTGGTAGTGGTGAAGGAAGTGGGAAAGATCCGGTGTGAAAACAATATATTCAAACTTTGTAATCAAACCACTATAAAATTTAATTTAAAAAAATTAAAAATAATTTTAATTCAAAGAATGAATCAGGGACAAATATGCTTTTTAGAAGTCTCCAGAATAATTCTATTAGACACACACACACACAGCTTTGCAGTTGATTCTGTGTAGTAAATGAGGTATGCGGTTCTAATCCTCCAGCTGCTCCTTGAGAAACGGATGGGCAGTCTCCTCCATGCAATTGCTGCCTCTGCAAACCTATTGGGAAGTGAGCTCTGAGTTGGTTCCCACTCCATGGCACACAGTAGCAACAGCACAACATAGCAGACCTGAACCACTGGGTTTCCATGGCTCTAAGTCTTTGCAGAAGCAATTGCCATATCTTTCAGTCACAGAGTGCCTGGTGGGTTCAAACTGGTGACTTTGTGGTTCACAGACAAGAACTTCATCATTGTACATCTAGGGCTCCTTCCTGTTACATTAAGATAAATCAGGATGGAGGCTGATGTATTCTAACCAAGGCACAGAATCAGATGGCAGCACCTTGGCAGCACCTTGATGGAGAAAAGTCTCAAATCTGGAGGCACATGTATGTAGTGACTGTATTATGGAAGTTGGGTTTGGTTGAGGGTCAGGTGTGTGAGGTGATTGGATTTGCTGGATTTGAGCTGTGGGCTGGAAGCCTTTTGTTTAGAGCTAATCAAGATCTGGTGGGCGGGCCTGTGTATTAAAAAGTTGGTTGAGTTCTTGAGTCTGGTGTTAATTGTGTTTGGAATGAACATTCTTCTAAGTGGTACAGCACTGGTAAGTCAATTTGGTAACCTGGGGTTGCTGTGATGCTGACATTGTGCCACTGGTGTGTCAAATGCCTTAATGGTCACTCATGATCAACAGTGTCTGGTGGTACACCCAGATTAAGACAGGCTTGGAAGCAGGAGTAGCATCCACTTCCTAAGCAACATACCTCTGGAAACTCTATGAACTTAGAGAAATGACAATAGCTATAGGATAGGGTTCAGGTCTTTTGTTCATAGGATCACTATGAGTCATGCTTGACTCAGTGACAACAACAACAACAGTGTGCAGTATAACATGTCATACTGCTAAGCAGAAGGTGAGGAGTTCAAATCCACCACATGTTCCTGGCGAGAAAGATGGATAGGCTGCCCCTAAAAAGACTTACAAATGGATGGAATGTCACTACGAGTCAGAACCAACCCCGTGGTGGTGAATTCTTTTAAGTGGAGGGGAAGCAATCCATTGATCCAGCTCAACATCATCCATCCTGTGTGGACGAGACTTCAACAGCAGTGGTAGCACTCTGGTCACATGATCACAGGCTACCAGGGGCAGATTTCACACAAGCACACAGGTGAGTTTTCACACAAGCACAGGTGAGTTTTCCTAATCAAGAACAGTGGTTCTCCAAGGTTACACATAGTGATTGGGATCCAGGTTTTCTTAGGTGGTTGTTGTTATTAGGTGTTATTGGGTCAAAACGATCCTAAGAACAACAGATCTAAGCTTGCCCTAGCCAGTGTCATATTCACAATCTCTGCCATGCTGAAACCCATTGTGATAGTCACCTAAAAGCCCATCTATCTCATCAGCAGACCTGGGGACTTGACCGCTGCTCGAGAGGAGTTATGGCTTACGTCTAATGACTCACCTCCCAGGAGTCTACTTGGCCAACTGACTGGAAGAGATCCATATTTATTCCCACTCCAAAAAAAGGTTGCCCCACCGGGTTGGAATTTTTTGGGCATTTTCCTTACTTTCCCTTTTAGGCAAATCCTGCTGAAGATTATTCAAAAACGACTGGAAACATACATTGACAGAGAACTAACAGAAATACAAGCTGGATTTGAAGAGGTCACAGCACTAGAAACATTATTGCCAATGTCAGATGGATCTTGGCAGAAAGCAAAGAGTGTCAGAGGAATGTCTGTGTTGAGGAAAATGGGGATCCCAGAACACTTGAATATGCTCATGCGAAACCTATACTTGGACCAGGAGGCAGTCCTCAGAACAGAGCAAGGAAACACTGCATGGTTCAAAATCAGGAAAGGAGTGTGTCAGGGATACATCCTGTCTCCACTTTTTAAAAATCTGTATGCAGAACAGATCATTCGGGAGGCTAGGATTTATGAGGAGGAATGTGGCATCAGGATTGGAGAAAGACTCATCAACAACCTATGTTATGCAGATGACATAACTTTGCTTCTAAAACTGAAGGGGACCTGAAGTGTTTGCTGCAGAAGGTCAAGGACTGTAGTCTTCAATATGAATTGAAGCTCAACATCAGGAAAACCAAGATCCTCACCCCTGGGCCATAATGGATGGAAAAGAGACTGTGCTTGTTCATAATTACAGCTTGCTTGGCTCCACAGTCAACACTCTTGGCACTAGCCAGCCAGGAAATCAAAAGACAAATTGCACTAGCAAAATATGCTGTTGGGAACCTCTCCAGAATACTGAGAAGCAACGATGTCAGTCTAGAGTCTAAGGTGCACCTGATTCAGGCCATGGTCTTCGCAATTACTTGCTATGCATTACAGAGCTAGACAAGACTAAGGATGATAGAACAAGAATCCATGCTTTTGAGTTGTGGTGCTGGAGAAGAATCTTAAACATATCATGGACCACCAAGAGAACAAATAGGTCTGTCTTGGAGAGGCTGAAACTAAGTTTCTCCTTGGAGGCGAGGATTTTGAAGCTCTGTCTCACATACTTTGGTCACATGGTCAGGAGGGAACAGTCCTTGGAGAAGGACATCATGCTTGGAAGAGTGGAGGGTCAGTGTAGGAGAGGAAGACTCTGGATGAGATGGATTGATACAGTAACTTGGGCAATGGAATTAGGTGTGCTGGAGTCTGTGAGACTGGCTCGGGACAGGGTAGGCTTCAGAGCTGTTGTACATGGGGTCACTAACGACTCATTGGCACCTAACAATAACAATGACCTACTCATAGACTGAGATTTACAAAGTCAATGACTAGAACCACCATACTGAATAACCTATCACAGCACAACACATATTTGGTTCTGTTGCTTATTCTTTGCCACCCCCTCATTACTATTCTTGCCATCAAGGGAGTATAAATGTTCCACAAGGGAATTCAAATTCTTTCCTCAAATACATAATCTGGAATCTTATTAAAATGACACTCATCAAGAAATTACCACTAAAGACACACAAACACTCAATTATCACAAGATCATTTTTATTCCCACAGAATACTGCATTGATCCTGAATGTGTGTGAGAGGGGACAGAGAAGGGATAAGGAGAAGGCATGAGGAGGAGAAGGAGAGAAAGGGAAGGGGGGAGGGGGAGAGAGGAAGAGGAAGAGTGGGGAGAGAGGAAGAGGAAGAGTGAGGGAGAGGGGAGAGGGAAAGATGGGGAAGGGGAGAGGCGGGGAGTGCGACAGAGGGAGAGAGGGGAGAGGGAAAGAAGGAGGAGAAGGGGAGAGAGGAAGAGGGGGAGAAAGGGAAAGGGACAGAGAAGGAGGGGGAGAGAGGGAGAGAGGAACGAGGGATGGAGTGAGGGGGGAGAGAGGGTGAAGGGGAGAGAAGAAGAAGGGGAGTGCGGGTGGGGGCAGAGAGGAGAAAAGAGGGGAAGAGGGGGG
>NW_006399964.1:882819-883635 GCF_000299155.1 Elephantulus edwardii | reverse complement strand
GTGTGGCTCAGTGTAGAATTCTTAGCTTTTATAATAGGGTCGCTATGAGTCGGAAACGACTCGATGGCACATAACAACAACAACAACAATACTAATTTGCGAACAAAGCCACAGTAAGGAACACTTAGGAAACACACCAAACTGGACCTTCGTCGACCCTAGTCACTTGGCTTATGAGGACCTGGAGTCTGGAGAAAGAACCCAAATACCTGTCAGCAAGCAAACTCTAATTTTCACCTAGCCATGAATACTGCTCTGTTTCTCTGCTTTCTTCTTGGAAAAAAGATTTAAGAGAGACTGGTGGTACTAGGTGTTGTTGAGTCTTGGTAACCCACGGACGCACCAGGACCCCAAGGCACCAACCACATGACTACAGCATGTCAGACCACTGTGATTCCCAGAGGGTTTACACACTGGTTTTTGGAAGAAGGTGGCCAAGCCATTCTTCCTAGTCTTGCTCACTCAAAGCTCTGCAGCAGCCAGCATCACAGTAGCCTACGCACTGCAATCCTGGGTGTGTAGTAGCTAAAGCGGAGGTGCAGCACTCAGGAGTCATACTCTGATCATTCCATTCCAAATATCACAATTAACATTTTAATCATTCTGTGCAGCGTGTCTACAAGGATGAGGGCAAGGAACACTCACAATGATAATCAGATAATTTAAGAGAGAAAATCATACAATAAGATAATAAAGAGCAGATTTAAAGAATATAATCTTCCTTGTTATGCATCAGAGAGTTGGACAATGACTAGGGAGGACAGAAGGAGAATTGATGCCTTTGAGCTGTGGTGCTGGAGAAGAGGAGTATTGAAT
>NW_006399964.1:871483-882719 GCF_000299155.1 Elephantulus edwardii | reverse complement strand
GGTATGGAGGGGGAGAGAGGGTGAAGGGGAGAGAAGAAGAAGGGGAGTGGGGGTGGGGGCAGAAAGGAGGAAAGAGGGGAAGAGGGGGGTATGGAGGGGGAGAGAGGGTGAAGGGGAGAGAAGAAGAAGGGGAGTGGGGGTGGGGGCAGAAAGGAGGAAAGAGGGGAAGAGGTGGGTATGGAGGGGGAGAGAGGAAGAGGGACAGAAAGGGAGAAAGGAGGAGGAGAGCAGGAGAGGGGCAGAGGGGGCAGAAAGGGAGATGGAAGGGGAAGAGTGGGAGAGAGGGAGAAAGGGAGAGGGGGAGGGGGAGAGGAGGACAGGCAGAGAGGAGAAGAGGAGAGGGGAGGGGGAGGGGGAAGGGGAAAGAGGGAGAGAGACAGTGAGCACGTTCAAGACGAATGTTTAAATGTATAGGAATGACTGTATGAAATGCAATGTAAATTAAGTAAAGAATGAAACACAATGTATATGAATTTTGCATGCAAACCAACATTAAATGAAAATTTAAAAAATTACATATAACATTTCAAAAAAGACTAGTGAGTGTTTAATGCTTTTGTTTAACAATTCTACAACCAACAAATACACATGGTTTGGTAGAATGGTCACTATTCATTTTGAAAATAATTTTTGAAATCAGAAGATTTAGAACAATTTCACTAGAGAAGGATCCTTCATGGTTAAACCAGAATCATGTCCAATTTTGATGAAAGTATTCCAGAATAAACCATCCACTTACAACATGTAATATACACTGACAGGTCAGAAGAGATACAAGATGCTCATTTGGGTAAATGGAAGCCAGCAACCTTCCAGCACAGCTTGGAGGCATTAAAAGGCAGGACTGTGATATAACCCAGATCCATCTGGAAGCCCATTCCCGTACCAGATCTTACTATGATCCCACCCACCTATAACTCGGTCCAGATGACAGTGAGTGTAATGGGTCGCATTAGAGAGCACACTAGTGAACTCCACTCAGAGGGAAATAACCTAATAAACTCACGCATGATAAGAAACATTCATCCATCTAAGAGGAATTCAGGAGACCTTAGTGAAGTTCTCCCAGAAGGTCCAGTTTGGGGTAGAAGTGTCTGTGTGGGGACAAGATGGTGGCAGCAGCACACACAGAGAGCTACAGCAGGGTTGCCAAGCACAGGCTCTGCCATGCATTTTTGGCAGTTACATACCACAGTTATGCTCCAGGCAAACACTCGTATTCAAATTTGTGAGGCTGTTAGTGCCTTCTCAAAGGGTCTCTGTCTTATTTATCATCACATTCCCAGGATCTCTGATACTGCCTTCCACACAATGTGTCCAGTCTATTTTTAATACTGGCATTAAAAAGTAAAGAGGGAAATGTTAAAAAAAAATTAAAATTGTGCTTCCTGTGAAGGCTTTAGGAGAATGCACATAGGAACATGGAGAGAGATCTGAAGGAAGAGGAAGAATGCTCCACCAATAACAATAAGCACTTAGATCCAGGGAGAGAGATGTTTAAAAAGCAAGCTGCCCAGATTTTATATGCTTTCTCCTTATAGTTTTAGAGGCTGGCAGTTATGTTGACTTGGGGTGGGTCTGACATGACAAAAGTGATGGGGATGAAGGTGTATCCTGACAGCTGGCTTCTCTGAGGATGGCAGGAAGAATGATGCCAACTGATGCTGTTAAAACTGATATGTGTGTGGGGGTGTGTGTGTGTGTGGTTCAACCCACCACACACCTCCTAGTGGCTTCCATCTGCCTTGCTCTGCACTGGTCCTCACAGCTACTCACTCACTAAGGTATGTTCACTGTCATGTGAGCTACAGGGTCAAAGAAGCAAAACAGTTTTCCTGACATCTCCTAAGCAACAAGCAGCACAGACCAGGTTCAGACCTGCTTGTGCCTCTAAACCATCTGCAGTTTCCTCCACACTGCAGTTGTGTGCCCAGGAAGACACGGCAAGGAACAACAAGAAACGTTTAAGGTCGAGCCCAAACCACCGCATGCACTGTACACAGAACAGACCTCACACGGGATCGATTTACGATTCTTCTGGAAACTTTTTATGAAACTCCCTCAAGCCACTTCCCCCTTGAGCTACTGTAGTTGAGAATGCAGAAGCCTATTTTTTTCCACCTGAAAACGCTCAGGCTATGAGTAAGCATAGTAAGGACGTTAAAAACTTAGTTTAATGGCCAGATAAGTTGCAAAACAACTCAGAACTGGGTATATTTGCATTCAGGGATTTTCTAAAATTGTACATCAGCAACTTGATGAACTGTGACAAGCCCTTTGGAACCGTGTTGCTCGACTGCCCCAGCCTTTACTGTGTCATTTATTGACAGGCTGGGGCATACGACGAGCCCACTGGTGGAGGCACAGGGAATGCACAGCCCGCACTGTGCTCTGTAAGGGGGACGCTAAGCTCTCAGCTAGCCAGCCACCAGGCAGGCAGGCCAGTGATGGCAGGTTGTGGCTGTTAGGTGAAGTCAGGTTGAGTTTGACTCATAGCGACCCTGTGAACAACAGTCCTCAACGCTGCCCTCTCCTGTGCCATCCTCACCATCTCTGACACATCAGCGGCCTCTGCTGCCATCACAGTGTCAGTCCATCTCACTGCGGCTATTCCTCTCCTTCGTTGATCTTTCCAAGCATGATGTCCCTCTCCGTCCAAAGTACGAAAGATGAAGCTCCCCCGTCCTTGCCTCCAAGGAACACTCTGTCTCATCACAGCTCAAAGGCATCTTTCTTTTCTGTCATCCTTTTTCATTGTCCAGTTCTGATGCATAGCAGGTAAATGAGAGGTCCTTTTCTGTGCATGTCCAACAGATCTGACCTCCAAAGACTATCAAGGTCTTTCTCGAGTCTCAGTGGTTGCCTTGTTGTTACTGTGAGCCACTGAGTTGGAACTGACTCGTAGATGATTCTCCAGTGGGTCTTCAGAGGCTGTAAATTGCATGGATGTTAAATGTCCATCTTTATCCCATGAAGCAGCTGGTAAATTCAAACTATCTGCTTTGGGGTTGGCAGTGCAACTCCTCACCACTAGGGCCACCAGGTCTCCCTAGTAATTACCTAGTGTAACGGTTATCATCTTGTACTAGGAAAATGGCTACATAACTTCACACTGTCCACTTGGGGAAAAACTGTCAATTCTTACTTAGTGAATTTACACATAATCGACCTGCGTTCCAAATAGGTGGAGGTCTGCCAACCATTTCAATAGTCGGATGTGATCCATGTCTCCTGCCCCCTATTTAATGTCTTATTTATTTAATGCTAGGAAGCAGGTGTGACGCTGTGGTTGTGGACTGTCCAGGAAAATGAAGACCCTCTAGGATGGGATCCCCTGCCAAAGGTGCTCTGGTGGCATCTGTAGCATGCTTCATTGCTATCCCAAAAACTACACATCACTGGTGGTTCGAATCCACCAGTTGCCCCAAGGAAGAAAAATGGGCAGTCTCCTCCCCTTTCAACTTATAGTCTCAGAAATCCATTGGAGGGTTGCTGAGTTCTGGAACCAATTTGAGGGCAATGAAGCTGACTCTCTAGGGGGAGAACCATCAGGCTGATAGTCAGGATCATGATAGATGGAGAAAAGACTAAAGTTTTTAATGATTTCATCTTGCTTGGATCCACACAAATACCCTTGGAATGAGCAGCCAAGAAATCAAAAGATGAGTTACACTGGGAAAATCTGTTGCCAAAGATGTCTCCAAAAGTGCTAGAGCAACAATGTCAGCCTAACATCTGATCTGAGCCACGGTCTTCTCAATTGCTGGCTAAGCATCTGAAAATTGGACAACACTGAGGATGACAGAAGAGTTGTGATGTTGGAGAAGAGTATTGAACATCCCATGGACTGACAAGAGAATGAAGAGGTTTGTCCTGGAGAAGGCGAGACCAGGGTGCTCCTTGGAGATGAGGATGGTGAAACTTTAGCTCACGCACTTTGGGCAGATTGTCAGGAGGGACTAGTCCTTGGAAAAGGGCATCATGCTTTGAAAGGTGGAGGGTCAGAAAGGAGAGAAGGAGCCTCAACAAGATGGTTTGACATAGTGACTATAGTGATAGGGACAAGTATGTCAGAGATGGTGAGGTTCACTCAGCATAGGGCAAGTTTCAGAGCTGTTGTTCATAGGGTCGCTATGAATCTTACTCGACTTGACAGCGCCTAACAACCACAACTGGAACCTCAGTTGGCTACCATGCAAAGAGAAGCTATTTAGTGAGTATAGGTTAATAAGAAAACAGATGGCTGAGAAAGCCATCACCATTCTTCAAAGCAAACCAACGGTCAAATGCACATAAACCATTCATCTACTTATTTATCTTCATCATTATACAAGGACATGAATTTTATATGTATAAAAAAACCCAATGCGGTTAGGAGCAAGGGCAAAGTCTCATCAATGGTTTATGGCTTGAAATTGGGGGCAGGGTGAATAACTGTAGAGTCTTCTAAGCTCCTTTCTACACAGAATCAATTCTTGGCAGTTTAACAGCAAGATGTTTGAAGAAATTGTCTTCAAATGTTACTCAAGAGAATGAGAGCTGACATTCAGAGAGTGAGATGTCTCCTCACGGGTGAAATCAGCATCTCAGCACCCTGGCTGGTGAGCGAGCCACTCTCACTGGGCCACCCTGCCCCACACAGCCGGATTTGCTAAGGAAGATCGTCCAGTTCCTAAGGAATGTGGACAAGGTGAACTCCATGCCACTGTAGCCGTAGAACCCGCCCCAGGGCTGTTTGTAGCCAAAGAGATGATCTGAAATAGCTTTTTGTTCTCCTACCCATTATTACAGTACTGTCAGAATGAGGCAAGGAGCAGGAAACCAGTTGGAAGAGACTGCTTAGGTGGGGGTGGGTGGTGGAGGCTATAGCCATTCAGAGACAGAGAGAGGTGGCCAGAGCTCCAGGCAAGGGCAGCTATCAGGTGAGGGAGTCAGGAGAGCTGGGTAGATAGAACCATTCTCCTCCACCTCGGGCCAGCTTCCTCTCTGCTCTTCACAGCCCCACACTTTTTCATGTGCACAAAGGAGGGGGGGCACACAGGGGTCTGTCCACATCCTCCTTTCTTCTGCCTCAGAAAAGGCCTTCCTCCCTCCAGACCACACCCAGGGGTGTGTCTTGGCATCTCTGCTTCTGCAACCACAGTGAGCTCTGGTGTCAGTCCACAGGAAACTGCATTGCTAGCCCTCCAGGAGGTGCCTCTCCTGTGGTTTGAATCCACCTGGGCTCCAGGGAGGAAGGTGGGCCCCCTCCCTCCTCCTGCTCATCTGTAGTCTTGGAAACCTGCTGGAGGTCAGCTATGAGTCGGTTCCGTGCAAGGGCAATGAGTTTCTGTGACCAAAATGCCACAAACGGGTGACTTTACAGAGAAGAACGTTATTTTTCTCACATTTCAGGAGATTAGGAATCCAAATTCAGGACACTGGCTCCAGGGAAAGGGGGTCCACGAACCTGTGGGGAGATGTGTGGTCGATATGACCCTCACATGACACCTGCCCTCCACTTGCGCCTGCTTCTGCGCCTGACCTGCTTGTTATGGCCCTTGGGAATGACCACGTTTAACCCCACAATGTAACAACAACAAAAAAACAAACAAACCACCAAACCTGTGTTTCCAAATGGGGTTACAAGTAATCCCATGGGATTACACCCACAAGCTTGGATTCCCACACACACCATAGGGAAGTCAATGCAACCGCAGCAGGGTGACAAGGTGCTCCGTTCTGCCTCGTCCCGGCTGTCACTCAGCCTGTACAGTTTTCCACACCAGAGCGCACTTCTGTAAATACTTCTAGCAAACTCTTCTTAAACCACCTCGTTTGAATGTGACATCCGTTTTCCTGTGAGGACGGATACACTGCCTCTCCGCAGGTACCCTGTCTGCGCCACTTCATGTCTGTAGGCAGTGGCTGGCTGAGGTGGAGCTGAGGCAGGGCGGTGGTGGTGGGAATGGAGACGAGGGTGCAGGAAGGAGCCATTCTGTATTATGGACTGGGTGGACAGGCTGGGCTTGGGCCTGTGGGTCTGATGTTTTGTAGAGAAGGCAGTTTGCTCTCCTGGCCACCACAGCAGGAATGTAAGGCTGGCTTACATGGCCATCGCGCTGAGGGAGTAGAGAGGAGTGAAGGGAGGGCTCCACACGGCTACCTCAGCACAGGTCGAAGGAAGAAGTCCTTCTCGCTGAACACTCATGGCCCTTTCCCTCGACCTCAGCCAGAGCAGAACGTGACAAAAGGACTCTCCCTGAAAGGGGACACACCTTCGGAAACAACGGTCCTAGTGAAAACAGTCTTCTTTTGAATTGATCTGCTGGTATTTTTATTCCTAAAATGTTTCAACCATGATGATAAACTCTACTTTCTCCTGGTGCAGCATTTCCACAAGTTCTTTATTTGGAGAGAATGGAGCACTGTGGTTTACATACGAATGCTCTGAACTACAGCACACAGAACCCATCTAATTTGTTTTTCCTTTTGGATCATGACCAGGTGGCTGGGAAAGAAATCACTTTAGAAACACAGAAAACACTCCACTGTTCATTAAAAAAATAAAGATGGAAAAAAGGGCAGGGAAAGTTTTAAAAGGACTTTTCTCTAGAGCAATGGCTGGCTGGTCAGAACAAAACCCTGATTTTAGCAGTCCAACCTTTCATCTTGGTTGGTGAGCTCTGTTCTTATGGCGGCCATGTTGCCCAGCCTGCCTCTGATCACAGCTGACACATACAGCACGGCACTGGCGCGTCCTGCACCATGCTCGTGGTTGGCTGGAGACTGGACCATTCCAAACCATGACGTTCTCACTAGTTTATATAAACATGTCTCTAGGCCTTCCTTCCCAGCCTGCTTTAACCTGTAAACACATCTGCAATCTCTTGTAGCATTATGCTATTGTAACATCAAGTCAGAACTGACCACTGACCCAGACCAGACGCTCCAGTGGGTTTTCAGAGGCAGTAAATCACGTGGGATGAGACTGCTCATCCTTTCACAGAGCAGCTGGTGGAGTCAAACCTCGTGCTTTTGAGCTGGCAGTGCAATTCCTTACCACTCAGCTACAAGAGCTCCCTGTAACAACATGCAAACTTCTGCCAACAGATGAGTGTGTGAGGTGCACCAGCCAGGAACTGAACACGAGTCTCTGGCATGGGAGGTGAGAATCCCACCATCATACCACCAAGGCCTCATCGTGGCTACCTTCAAACTTACCTAACTAAAAAGAACTTCATCCATACATTCTCCTTCTGTAATTCTGGTTCCATGAGGACAAGAGATTCAAGAGAATTGGCTAAACACTTTGTTTTAAATACAGACAGAGCTAGTAACTGAATTCTTCCCTTTGGAAGAAAGGCGCCTTTAGCCAGGTCCATAAAGTCTTGGGAGCCCAAGTTGAATTCAGTAAATGAACGTCTTGGCTGGCCTCCATGCAGAGCCTCTGGGGGGAATCCTTTTACATTTCTACAGTGTGAAACATGGGTTCATACTAGGTTGTAGGATCAGGTCCAGCATGAAAATATCTGCTCACCCCTCATCGAGCCCCTGCAGTTCCCCGTTTCTGCCCATCGGACAGTGACAATGCCCTGGAGCATCCGTCACCTGCCACCCACCTCACCTTCAGAGCTGCCTGTGGCTTCTGTCCATGGCCAGGAGAGAAAGTGAAGGTGTTCCAAAGGAAGAGACAGAATGGAGGCCCGTGCGAGCTGTGACCCCTTGGAAAAAGTACCCAAACACCTGTGAAGCCAGGAGAGGACTGAGGGCGGGGCCGAGCTAACGCCCACCCAGCAGGAAGATGCAGTGTCCTCCAGTCCAAAGTTCATGGAGCCCAAGTTCATAGGCCCCAAGACCTACGGCTCTGGGTGTCAGGGCCTCAGGCCAAAAACCAGAGGCCTCATGACCCCAACCCCACTCCATTCACTCTGGAAAGCATCTTATGAAATTTTTATTTCCTAGACAAACTCTGGTGGCTTAGTGGCAAGGAACTCAACTGCTAACGCAGAGGTATGTGGTTTGAATCTACCAGCTGCTCTGCAAAAGAAAGATGATAGGCAACTTCACGTGGGATTAACTGTCTCTGAAAACCCATGGGGGGCTGGTACTGACAGTAACATAAAACGTTTACTCATGAAGTATAGTCACTGGACAGGCTCTACAGGTAGACTGATAGCCGCAGGAAAGGCAGTGTGACACTGGGGTGCATACATTCTCCTTTACTCTGGAGTCCTGTCTCCCCCAGAGAGCTGGGGAGATGCTGGAGTCCATAAGGTTGAGCTCTGTCCACATAAAAAGCCCAATTCTGTCATGGGGACCTGGAGAGAGCAGATGTGGGAGATTATTTTTGTGGGCTCTCTTCCTAAGTCATGTCCCCATAACTGAGTATATGAACTTTGCTAATGGATCAATGTTTCTCAGCTCCAGCACGTCTGGCAGGGTCTGGGCACATTTTTGGGGTGTCAAAACTAATGAGGATGGCACAGAATAGGACAAGGTTCAGGTCTGTTGTTCACAGGACTGCTATGAGATGTAGTTAACTTGATGGCACCTAACAAAAACAGATGTTCTTGGCCTAGTCTTAAGGAATTACGCTGCCAATCCAAAGGCAGGGAGTTCAAATCCACCAGCTGTTCCCTGGGAGAATGATGGATAATCTCCTCCTATGTGATATAGTCTCTGAAAACCTGCCTGAGGATCAGCTATGAGTCACTTCTGACTCAATGGTACACAACAACAACAACGGGAAGGGATGCTACTAAACATTACAAAGTCACAACAGTCATTGCAACAGAGAATCCTCCGACTCCAAATATGGCAGAGGAACGCTGCTGAGAAGCCTGTTCTTATTCTCTCGTTTGTTCACACTCAAAATGAAAGCTAGATTTATACCATCCTGAGAACCCATTTTCAGAGACAGAACTGTGAGATGCAGATCAAGTATTTTGGGAAGTATATGATTTCACATTAAATTTATAGATGAGGCAGAAACGATGCCAAGAAGCAAAAACTGATTCCCCAAAAGTCTATAAGAGGAACGCTAGTCGTCATACCCAGGCTGGGTGTGTGTCTTGGGGGCGAGGTGGTCCCTGAGCTAAGCAGATGTGAGAGGCCACAGCAGATCAACCACACAGCCAACAAGGCATTCATTTAGAAGGAAAGAAACAAACACCCCAAATTTCAAATCCCAGACTTCCACTGAGGAGTCTGGTGGGAAGAGGTACATACAAGGTCCTCTTTGTCTAAACACGGCAAACAGAAAAAGGGCCAGAGGTGATTCACGTGGAAATGGTTTCTCGGGAAGAGGCAATAAAGCACCTCTTCATTCACTTCTGAGGAAGTGGCAGCTATAGCATCCATGTGGCAAGGCAGAAAGGGGCTCCCCGAGGCCCCAGGAAACGAGCCTACAGGAACATATAGGTGCAGAGTTGGGGGTTCCTGACCACAGTGCACGGTGGTCAGCTCATGTTTGGACAGCTCAGGGATCACATAGACAAAAGCTGACACCAACGTCTCTTTGAGGGGCTCTAGTTAACCTTCCCTGAAAAGGCATACAATTCCCACAAAGGAGAGCTGGCAGTGGGCATAACTAGGGAGTCTGGGGGAACTAAAGGCATCCAGGAAGGGGTGGGTGGCTAACACACTCACCTTCTGACCAGAAGGTTGGAGGGACGAGCCAGCCCAGAGACACAGGACAAATGTCTGTGATTTGAGGAAAGACCAGTTGGTGAAAAGCCATGGGGCTCGGCTCTACTCACCTCTACATGAGGTGTGATGGGACAGCAATTAGCTTTTGGTTTTTAGGGGGCATGAAGGGAAAAGGAACAGTATTCTGAAAGTGGGAGGCAGGAAAGCTGGCAACCATGACGTAATGAAACCCACAGCGGCTATGTTCAAGGAGGCTCTGGTTGTTTTTCGTTGCACTGGAGTTGGCTAAGACTCACAGGACCCTATAAACAGCAGGTCTGCATCCTGCCCTCTCCTGGATCACCCTGACCATCTGTGATGTGCTCAAGCCAAGTGTTACACACACTGTGTCAATCCATCTTATCTTCCTCTCTTTGTCTGACTCTCCTCCTCCTTTCCCAGCATGATGTTTTCTTCCTAGAACTAGGACCTCCTGAGAGAGCTCTAATGGTTTAGTGTTAAGGTGCTGCACTGTGAACTCCAAGGGACGTGGTTTGAATCCACCAGCTGTTCCATAAAAGAAAGATGGGCAATTTCCTTCCTTGCAATTTACTGCCTCTGAAACCTCCACCCCCAATGGGTCAGGTGCAGGTCTGATCCAACTCGATGGCATGTAACAGCAGCACTTCCTGATAACATAGCAAACTATGGGAGCTGAAGTTGCACCATCTTTGCCTCCAAGAAGCACTCTCTTTGCACTTCCTCCAAGACAGACTTGTTCTTAAGGAGGGTGGTAAGAAGCTGTGTTGCACTTCCCAAGTCATACCGTTCAAATCCAAGAGCTGCTCCATAAGAGAAGGACAGGCAATCTCCTCCCACCTCTGATTGTCTCTAAAAACCTCCTGGAGGGTCAGCTCCAAGTTGATTCCGACATGATGGTACACAACAGAATCACAACACACCTGCAGACATGAGCCCTCACTCACAAATGTGATCCATGTGCTTGAGTTTCTGAAGCATCATTTCCATCAGACGGAGAGTTAGACGGGGGATGGCTTTTCTGCAATGTGAGGAGCTGGCTCTCGGAAGAAAGTGGTGCCACCTGACTCTCAAATCCTAGGCAGGCAGAGGTGGAGAGACGATGCCACCTCACCTCTGCAGCCTGCCACCTGGGGGTCCAGGCCTCTGCGGTGAGCCAACGGGCCCTGCCAGGGCTGGGCTGGTCTCTGCAGTGCATTCAGACCACACGGAAAGGCAGAAGGAGGCAGGCCAGAGTGCTCAGCCCACAGTCTCTGCACAGACAACAGTCGTCTCATTTATAGATGCAATAAAAGCTACCAAGATAGTGTCACACAAAGAAAACTGGCAGAAAAGGCAGCCTCTGCCAATGTCTCACTTTCTCCTACAAGCATGGATTAAGTTATTTTATCGGCAGCACTAATATTACTAATATTACTACAGTAATACTAATTTTTTTAAATTCCTTTAAATTTAAGGAATATACTGAATCATTATATAGAAAGGAATTGGCAGATACAGAGGAATTTAAAGAAATAACATATCAGCAAGAGCCTATGGTGATGAAGGAAGAAGTTCAAGCTGCTTTGAAGGAAATAGCAAAAAATAA
>NW_006399964.1:855726-868973 GCF_000299155.1 Elephantulus edwardii | reverse complement strand
CAAACAACTCGACGGCACATAACAACAACAACAACAATCTTCCTTGTTACTGTTGTGTAACACTGAATAGGAACCGACTCAATACTGACCCTCCAGCAGGTTTTCAGAGGCTGTAAATCACATGAGAGGAGATTGTCCATCCAGCTCATGCAGAGCAGCTGGTGGATTTGAACTGCCTGTCTTCAGGTTGACAATATAACACCTTATCATTATTATTGTTGTTGATTGTCATTGAGTCAAGCTTGACTCATAGTGACTCTCTGAACAAATGACCTAATATATTTCCAAAACTACTGTCATTTCTCCAAGTTCATGGAGTTTCCAGAGACATGTGGTCCAGGAATTGGATTCCATGCCTGCTTCCAAACCTGTTTTACAGCTGGGAGTTCCACCAAACACTGTCGACTTTGGGAGGTCATTATGGTATTCAATTCACCAATGGCACAAGGGTCACCATCACAGCAACACAGGTTACTTCATACAGCATACTGACAAACAGTGATGTACAAAGTGGGAGAGTGTTCCTGCAGATATAACAGCACTAGTCTCATTTAGCAGTGGTTAAGTGTTGTCAGGTCAAATAAGACTAATAGCAACCCTTGCACAAAAGACCCAAACTCTGTTCTATAATTAACACCATTTCTGCACATTTATAGAGTTTATAGAGTTTCCAGAGGCATCTGGTTTAGGAAGTGGATGTCACTCCTGCTTCCCAACCTGAATCAACCTGGAAGCTCCTCCAAACACTGTCCATGATGGTATGTGACACGACTATGGCACAGTGTTGAGTATCACAGCAACACTATGTTATTCAGTACAGGGAACAGACAAAAGCCTTGGAGCCACGGCAAACCAGGACTTCAACATGCTAAGTGTTTTAGTTTAGATTAAGTGCCCATTTATGAGCCCCAACAATATCATATTTATTGTAAGCTCTGTGCACATTGTACATTCCTGTCAACTTTCCATCCTATTTTCTGTGCCTTATGTGGGTGTATTATCTGCAGGAGTTATCTGAAAAAACAAACAAACAAACAAACAAACAAAAAACACAAAAAACCCACACAGGAATCATCCTAAGAACAGCGACAGCAGAAGCTTTGGCTTTTCCTCTGTATTCTTGGGATTTCCTTTAGTTTTTACATTTTATTCTGAATGTGTCTCAGCTGGGTTAGAGAAATTTGATTTCCCCTCAGGTTCTGGGCAAAATGTCAAGAACTCTCTATTTACGAAGAATTTTTACACAACAGAATCAAAGTTGTCCAAGTGGGCAGTAGTAAGAGGTGAGAATGGCTTTTCTCATGTCTGAATTAGACGCCCCTCCCAGCAGAAGTAGTCAGAACCACTCGTCCCGGCAAACACAGCTGAGCTATGAGGTTACCAGCAGGTTTTAGGAAGGATGGGTGATTCCTTATTATACACATAAGCGGTCTATCTTAAATGTGCTCATCAGAAAGGATGAACGTAAGAACTATGGTCAAACAATGCTGGTGGGAGTACTAGTTGTTTAGTGGTAAGAAGTTGTGCTCCTTAAAGTACGGGCTCCAAAAGTATGCTCAAAAGTATATGGTTCGAATCGATCAGCTGCTCCATGGGAGAAAGATGGGCAATCTCCTCCTGTGCTAATCCCTGCCTCTGTAACCTCACTAGATGGTCAGCTATGAGTTGGTTCTAATTCAAAGGTACTCAACAACAACAACAATGCTGGTGGAGGGACAGTGTGGCTCAGTGTAGAATTCTTAGCTTTTATAAGGAGACTAGGGTTCGATTTCCAGTCAATGCTGAGCTATCAATGCTCTGACGGTGTTGGCTTGGGGGTGGCGAGGAGCTAGGGACTGTTTTTCTCCATGGGGCATGAAGTCATCACAAATTGGGGTGGCATGGCAGCTACCAAAGGCTGGTCCTTTCCTGGAAATGAAGCTATTTCGGGGCCTTCTGTACGGCTTCCACACAGCATCCCCATGCATCTTAGGAAAAGTGGTGGGCACAGAAGAGGCAGAGTGGCAGGTCTGTATTGGAGATGTAGGGTCAGGAAGGCCCTCCACATGGTTGGAGAAAGCTGCAACTGCAGCAGCTAAAAACCACAGGCAAACAACAGAAGCTGCTCGGCCTCAAACAGCTTCCCCCTGGTGCAGGAACCTCGCCTTCCAGAGACTCAGGAGCAAAGTGGGGGCCACTGGGAGTCTCGGCATCCTCAGGGTCCCCACAGGAAGTGGCTTTATTGTGGCTGGAAAGCCCATAGACGTTGGAACCGTAATCTCTGTATGGAGCTCTGGTGGCCTAGTGGCAAGAAGCTGCTCTGCAATCCCGAAGGTACACAGTTTGAGGCCACCAGCTGCTCCATGGGAGAAGGATGGACAATCTCCTTCCGTGTGATTAGTGCTTTTGAAAACCTGCTGGAAGATCAGCTATGGGTCAGTTCCAACTTGACAGTACACAACAACAATAATCTATGTATGTGTGGATCAACTGCTCTTTAGGAAAAGAGATTTCTGTGTTGTATTAATGAGAGCTGCCAGTATAGGCTGTGTCCTAAATGGAATCTCTGCTGAGAGATGGGAGCAGAAGTTGAGGCCGCCCTGCAGATACAAGGGAGACAGGTGTGGTGATGGCAAGAGGCAGAGGAGGAAAGCTGAGGGTCACCTAGACTTCTCCACAGCGAGAGCCCTGAGCTGGACTTCCAGCCATCTGAATTGTGAAGAAGTTCATTTTCTCCCTTAAAAACCACACTGGGGATGTTTCTGTTTAGCAGCTCCAAGAAACTGAGACAGTCATCTACTTTTTTGTCTGTTAGAGAAGTGTGAGCCCACTGTCATGGAGATACAATTCAGGGTAGAGGAGACCATGGAACATTCTGGACCAAACCCAAAGGGAACTAAACCTGTAAGTGGAAAACCATTCTGATGGAAATGAAGCCAGCCTCAGCCCTGTTTCCACTGAAGCAGACACGGCGGGCCCCCCAGACTTGCAGGCTTTAAATAGAGGCCATGCAATCTGCATTTTGCATGCATCTGCCACACTTGTCACACTTAGCAGATAAAAGCACTTCCCCGAGGACATTGTTCTAACAAAATTACCCACCATGCCCCGGTCAGCAGCATGCACATCTTGTCTCCATCAGGAAGGCGTTAAGAGGCCAGCCAGCCAGCCAGCATGGGATGATTAGCTCTGTGGAGCGCAGAACCTTTTTGAAAGGTGGGCTCTTAGGAGGACCTGATTTCTCATCAGGAAAGGATTGTCTGACATCTATCATGCACACTGACAGATGACCATCTTCACAGGGTCTGATGGAAAGACATGCAAAAGCTTCTATGGAAATACACTGGAAATACCCTGGCAACCTCGGACTGAACAGGAGCTCGGGGCCCCTGAGGTACAGAAGAGGTTCCTCCTTCATGCACACAGAGAGTGCCCCAGAAGCATTCTTGTCCTAAGATGCTGCTTGGTTTTCTAGAATTACGAGAAAGGCTTAATTCTTTCTATTGCTTAAATAAAAGGTTGAAGGAACCTGAAGAAATGAAGGCAAAAGGCAATTGGGCAAACCCTTTTTTTAAAAAAAAATAATCCAAACTTTGCTGTTGTTGTGTGCTGGTGAGTCGCCTGTGGCCCACAGCGACCCTATGTACAGCAGCTCTGAAGCCTGTGCTGCTCTGAGCCACTCTCACCAACTCCAGCACACTTACCCCCATTGCCCCAGTCACTGTATCAATCCATCTCATCCAGGGCCTTCCTCTCCTGCACTGTCTCTCCACCCTTCCAAGCGTGATGTCCTTCTCCAAGGATCAGTTCTTCCTGGCCATGCGCCCAAAATATGTGATATGGAGCTTCAAAGTCCTAGCCACCAAGGAGAGACTTGGTTTCACCCTCTGCAAGATCTATTTGTTTTCTTGGAAGTCCAGGGTATGTTCAAGACTCTTCTCCAGCACCACAACTCGAAGGGATTGATTCTCTTCTGTCACCCTTAGTCACTCTCCAGGTTTGTCAAGACCATGGCTTAGATTAGGCATACCTTACTCTCTAGACTGACATAGTTGCTCTTCAGCACTCTGGAGAGGTCCATGACAGCAGATTTTCCCAATGCAATTTGTCTTTTGATTTCCTGACTGCTGGTTCCAAGACTGTTGATTGTGGAGCCAGGCAAGCTGTAACTCTTAACAACCTCAATCTCTTCTCCATACATCATGGTGCTGCCAATTGGCCCAGTGGTGAGAATCTTGGTCTTCTTGGTGATTTTTATGCTACTGGTTACTGTCTGATCTCGGAGAACACTTTTATACTATAAAACTCGGGTTTGTAAAGTCTGTTGTCAGGTTCTACAGCTTCAGGTGTCGCTCAGGTGACCGCATGCACAACAGGATGGTACATGACGTGGCCTCACACCAACCCCTCGAGGATTTGCTGACTGGACTGTTGTGATCCTAGGGTGCTCACTGGCTGATTTCCAGATCTTTCTACTTCCTTCGCCTCAGTCTGGAAACTGCTGAAATCTGTTGAACTTCCTATCAATGCACAAACCTCTGCTGACTGACAGGTGGTACATCCTGGCCTCCCTCATGGAAGGTGAGATTGAACCACCAACATCTTCTCATAAAATGCTATATGTATCTGGGAAGCTATATATACTTGGGAGCACTGGTGGCTTAGTGGAAAAGGGCTGCACTACCAATCTAAAGGCTAGCAGTTAAAATCCACCAGTTGCTCTTCAGGAGAAAGATGGGAAATCTCCTCCCAAGACATTATCTACTTTTGAAAATCTACTGGAGAGTCAACTGTGGTCAGTTCTGACTTGATGGTACAAAACAACAACATCTGGAAAGCTGTTTTATCTGCTCTTCAATCTAGGGATCTGGTACCCTTTCACAACTTGGATGGTTCTCCTGTCAGCCAACAATTTTTGTTTAGAAGCAGTGTGATGTGGTAAAGGCACAAAAATGAACTGGAAGCCAACGGCATCATTCTGCAACCTTAAATGCATCACTCATATCAGACAACACAATGCCTGTGGGTTTTGAGAGTTAAGAATGGGGTTCGCCACATTACGGGTACTGAGATGAACACTTTCCTCAGTAACTGAGCACACACTGCATTGTCTCTAATGGACTTACAACCTAACTGGAGGTGATGGCAAGATAAAATATGGCACAATTGTGTTATTTCATCCAATGAAAATATGAATCATAAAATAGCCAACCTTCACTATTAGTTGTTATGCATCAGAGAGCTGGACAATTACTAAGGATGACAGGACAACTAATGGCCTTTGAGGTGTGGGGCTGAAGGAGTGTTGAACATACCACGAACTGCCAAGAGATCAAACAGTTCTGTCTTGGTGAGGGTGAATCCAAGTTGTTCCTTGGAGGCAAGGATTTTGAAGCTCCATCTCACATACTTTGGGCATGTTGCCAGGAGGGACCAGTCCTTGGAGAGGGACGTCATGCTGGGAAGGGTGGAGAGGAAGACTCCAGATGATATGATTGACACAGTACCTGGGATACTGGGGGTAGGTGTGTTATAGACAGTGAGACTGGTTCATCATGTGCAGCCTTCAGAGCTATTGTACATAAGGTCGCTACGTGAGTCAACAGCATGTAACAACAAAACAGTATTATTATTGTAGTTGATACACTTTGGCATAATCTCTAGGGAATTGTGTTGTTCACTAAAGGTCACTTCTCTCTGGTGGTTCAAATCCACCAGCTTCTCTGCAGGAGAAAGCTATGCAGTCTCTTCTTGGGTGTGATTTACAGATTCCAGAACACTGCTGGAGGGTCAGTTATGAGTCGGCAGTGAGTGAGCATGGTGAGTTTTAAAATAGAATATGTCACTAAGAGAAGCTAACACTTCCGTGTGATGAGATCTGGTGATACAGGGAAGGAACAGGAATGTGGAATTGCAAACATGGGCTGGAAATCTATTACTCACAGGGATCCTCATTCTGGGGAGGGGGACAATCAATCTCTGGTTGGGCTTTAAAGCTAACAGTGAGGGTGGATACAAGATTCATAAAAACTGTTTACAAACCACAAATAGGGCTCCAGAGTCCAGCAAACAAGGCGAGCTCACGGACTGGGGTGGAATTGAGGTCCAACTCTTCTCTGGCAGCACTCCACGTGCTGCCTACACTCCTGCCATTGGCAGTTACAATATCATGGGCACGTCTGACTGAGAGGTGAACAGGCAGGCTTTTAAACCTTGGTCTCTCTCCCTGGAGCTACTACAGCCCTTAGGAACAGGAATGGGGAAGGGTGCTTAGTGGGGCATAGTTCCTGCAGAAAGCACAACAATCACTTCACGACTTGGGTAGGAGCTGGCTCTGGGACGCCTCACATTGAAGAGGTATCCATTATGGAAAGAATGCCAGTACTCACCCCCCCTAGTCTCCCACCACCAAAAGTCTGCACAGGCATCCTGGGCATCGTACCTGGGGAGGTTTGGAAACAGGATTTTGTGTATGTTAATGAGGCCACAGCAGTATAGGGTGGAACCTACACCTGATCACTTCTGAGTTACAAAGAAGCAGAACAGAGACGGATGGAGAGGGGAGAGACCACAGGGAGACAGACCCACATGGCGGCTACGTCTACAAACCCACTGACTCCAAGAACTACTAGGAGCTGAAATGGACAAAGAAGATCCTTAAGGAGCTGACTTTGAGCCCCTGGAGATGTGGGTACAGACATTTACATTTCAGAGCTACCTCCCATGAGACACTGTTTGCTACAGCAGCACCAGGTAACTAAGACAGTGTCCAAATCAAACAGCTCCTGGAACGTGCAGAGGGGTCACATGCTGCCGGAAGGCCCCGCGGAGGGACAGATCTTCCCAGATGGAACAAATCCTGGGGCAGGAAGGACCCCGCCACATCTCATCGGCCCAGCCGTCTCTGGAACATCTCTGGGGAAATATTAATGGCTGACCTTTACATGCCTGCTTATTTTTGCTGTCTGGCTTGCAGAGACAATAAACGTATACCATGTCTTGAAGAGGGAGGCACCTGATTAATGGCCAGTTGCTACTTCTGACCCCCAGTCATGGGGTGTGTGTGTAGGACTATCTCTCCTGGGGCCCCAGGCCATGCATCCACACTGCAGTTTTCTGCTTAACCCTGTGCTCTGGACTAGCATGTGCCCCAAAAAGGAAGTTTTAGAAATAAGTGTGATGTCCTTGAGAACTCCTGTTTTGGGGGAAGAGAAGTAATTCTATGCTGATCTAAAGTTCTCACGTGAACAAGAATACCATAGAAATTATGAACAAGATTGTATTACTAAGTTTAACTCATCGCCACTGAGTCAGAACTGACCTGTAGTAGACCCTCCACCAGGTGTTTAGAGGCAGAAAATAGCACGGAAGGAGACTACCCATCCTTCTCCTGTGGAGCAGCTGGTGGATTTGAACTGTGTGACTATAGACTGGCATTACAATTCCTTGCCACTAAGCCAATAACTGTAGTAGTGATTACTGATACACGCAGGACACATTAGTGACTCACGTCAAGCCGTCAGAATCAGCAAGAGCAGCACGCGAAATGGGCAGGAGCTCAGACTCTGGAGCCTGACCACTCTGTCACCTTCACGCTATCTAACGTGACCCTCTGGGCCTCGGTTTTGTCATCAGCAAAATGGGAGTAACAGCTGCCTTCTCTTATGAGGCTAATCAAACAGATTAATACAGAATTAGTATGTTAATATCTATTAATAAGATTTCTCTCAGAATTGGCATCAGCACACAGCAAGCGCGAGGCAGGCAGAGCTAAGACGATTGCTACAGCAAGTTAGAAATGCTCTCCCCTGCTGACTGGGCTTCAGGGGTGAATGCTGAGTCCTCTCTACCAGGACTGAGTCGACCTGGCACCTCAGCGCCCAGGTGCACCTCATCTCCACATCGGCACATTCCCTCCTGGACAGAAAGCAGAGCTGTGTGAACACAAAATGGTTGTCCAGGCTGCTCCCCCAATGTCCAATCCTGCTCTCCACCCACCTATGCCCCGCTAATCTGTGCCAGCCACATCGCCATTTCATTATTAATAAGCCAAGGGCCAGCTGGAAATGGCTCTGTGCTGTTGCGTGTCAGAACTGCCTCCTGTCCGCCTATCTGGCCTCGTGATACACAGACACCCACAGCCAGGCCTCCTCCACCCTGGCAAGCATGCCCCTTGTCTTGGAGGCACTTCATTGTCCCGATAGGGGCTCCTCCATGCCTGTCACCTGCTCTGCCAGTGATGACAGGCATCATCGCTGATGACAGTGGGTGACACACCCAGGCTTGACTCAAGGGGAGACTAAGACTTCCCCACACAAAGATCTCATGTCTATGTTTGTGTGTGTTGTTAGGTGCTGTCAAGTTGGAAATTACTTACAGCTGAGCCTCCAGCACGCTTTCAGAGGCTGCAAATTGCACAGGAGATTGTCCATCTTTCTCCTGCAGAGCAGCCGATGGATTCGAACTGTGTGCCTTTGGGTTGCCAGTGCAACTCCTTATCACTAGACCACTCCACAGTCAGACTTCTGAGGGCCTGGAGAGACTGAAGGACTCACAGGCA
The DNA here is from genome assembly GCF_000299155.1 of Elephantulus edwardii. Lineage (NCBI taxonomy): Eukaryota > Metazoa > Chordata > Mammalia > Macroscelidea > Macroscelididae > Elephantulus > Elephantulus edwardii. Next base: position 860,434 of record NW_006399964.1, on the reverse strand, counting down.
TGTCTACCTCCTTCGCAGAAATGCCTGAGGTCCTCGAGAGTCTCCTGGAAGTGTGATGTTCCAGATCTTTTCACTCAGTGACTCGACACCTAACCAGTGACCACTATCAGTCACTGAAAGTCACACAAAACCCAAACTCCCTCCTTACTCTTCCTCCAGTATAAACTCATTTGGTACAGAGTAAGATGAAGAGAATAACATCTGATGACCTCTGAATGTTGAAACTACTGCTACATATTATGACACAGGTGCCCAATGAATCAAATGAGCATCAATGTACCCAGATAAACACGGAGGGAGGTGAACAGGATTATGGTCCCTTTCCCAACAGTGTGGGGTCAGATGCATCAGCTGAGGGCAAGTGGGTGAGGGCAAAGAATGGGTGGCATGGGATGACACACAGCAGGTCCTCGGAGGACAGTGAGGAACAGGGAGAGGGTGTGGCTGGCACAGGAGGGCAGGAAGGCCCCATCTACATGTGACATGGTATTAAGAGCTCTGGCCTGAAGTCAACATGTTGAAAATGTTGATGGAGGGCAAAGATAGCTCAATGCCAAGAACAGACCACAAACCTTTTTATTCATCAGGCACTTAGAGGCGAATGCAGAACGCCTGAATTTGAATATAAACATCAGGAGCTCACACCCACCAAAGCTTTGAGACAAGGGACAGTGACTGTCAGGGTGCTGCTCTTCTGAGGGGGTCTGACAAGACGGCTGCCTGGACTTAACAATGTGTAGTATCACCTGTAATAGCTCATCTGGTAGCCTAGTGGCAAGAAACTGTGCTGCAATCCCAAAGGTATGCAGTTCAAATCTACCAGCTGCTCTGTGGGAGAATCTCCTCCCATGCAGTTTACTACCTCTGAAACCCCACTAGCTATGGGTCAGCTCTGACTCACAGCACACAACAAAAATAGTCAGACTGGAAGAAGGGCACTAAACAGGCCACCGCTTCTGGTCGCCGCAGCCTCAGGGCAGAGGCACTGGAAGACTGAGGGTCTTCCAAGTGATAGTGTATGTGTCATCCCATCTCACAGGGAAACACTTCTCTCCCAAGCATCATCTTCCTATTCGAGTAAATAACTGAAATGACTCAGACTGCGCAAGCCGCGAGGGCAGGCCTGATGATGGCAGGGTGGGCTGCCGATCCCAGTAAACCCGCAGAGCCTGAGTAAATGAGAATCCAGCCACATGGGGAGAGCATGGTCAGGTGACCCGGTGGTCTGGGGTCAGGGTGGGGGGAGTGAAGGAATGGCTACATCAACACAAGGCACAGTGTGCTGGGCAGGGGTCAAGCCCAGAGACTGGGGGAACAGAGGCTGGAACCTCCCTGGGGAAGTCTGACCATGAAGGACAGCACAGGAGCAGAAGATGATGGCAGAGCATCTTCCTCCCTGAGGGAGGACCTGGGAGTTAACTCATGTCTTCTTTGCTGCCCTGAAAGCAATTCCATAAAGATGGTTGTTACGTTCTGGGGATTGTGACCAATGGCATGAAATAAAATGTATAAGAAGTGCTGAATAGAAAATGGATTTGCTCTGTCAATATTTACTCAAATCACAATAAAAAGAGAACATGCACATGCTTCAGTAAATATAGTACTGACTGACTGAACGATGGCTCCACCCCTTTTGGGTGGCACAGTGTGTAGTATGCTGTGCTGATAACTCAAAGCCTGGCTGGTTCAGTCCCTCGGCCCCTCTGAGGGGGGTAGTGGATGGCCTTCAGAGCAGGATAAGGATACAAACCCAGCAAAGAGGCTGAGAAGAGCATGGCAAGGCAGTAAAGACGCGATGTGGGGAAGATGGGAAAGGGGACATGTGACCAGTTTAGTGATTAGTACCTCCCTCCCATAAGATTTTTCCATCATAAAATTGAGTGAATTTTTAAAAAAAATGTGTTCTTACAAACCATTGAAGAGTCTCTATAAGTCAGAACAGACCCAACAACAGTAGGCTGGGTTTTATTTTCTCTTTGACACCAAGATTGACATCGATGGTCCAAATCTGAGGCACTCCAAGCTGTCCTCAGACTTCCCTCCCAGTGTTGTATCTGTGCTTCCTTCAGTCATCTAAATGTCCCGGGGATGCCTTCCATCATGTCTGTCCACCCTCCTTTAAAAACAGCAGCTTCCACAGAGAACGGCTCCTCCCCGACTGGTTGAAAGGGAAGCCCCACTCCAGGCTGAGAAGCCTCCCCTCCATGGCAGAGCCTGTCCTAGGTCCTAGTGGTGGAAGCGAGAAGGCATCACTCCTTGAAACTGTCAGCAGATTGGGCCAGGGCAGGTGTGTGTGTGAGGTATGGGTAGGAGGTGGGGTGGGAGGCTTGTCTGAAATGAAACAAGAATGACACCAAACTGTGGCAAAAAATCCCCAATAAGAGTCAGAGCCAGAAAAAGAAATCCAGCATATGCGTGGGTCCAATTTCAGGGTCCCTGCGTTTCAAGGGTCCAGTTCCCTAACACATTCATACTTGTCTACCACTTAATAGTCTGAGCAGGGTTTCTGTTCTCTGAGACCAAGAAAACTCCTAATTAACACAGAACCGCCTCAATTTTCCTTGACTCCCCTTCTTCCTCCCGCTGCTGATTCCACAGCCTTCCAGGGAAATATTATTCAAGATAACAGCACCATCTCACCCACCACTGACACCGCCCTCCTTTCAGAACAGGTATTCTCTAGGGATGTGAGAGCTGCAAGGAGGTTGAAGGAATGACGTTACTTCCTGGGGAATAAAGCATGATGGAAGATGAGCAGGTGGAACAGCTGGGATGTAGGCAGCGTCCTATCTGACCTTGAGCGAAGCCCCTCCCTTCACCCAACACAAGAAAAGTACAACTGCTGCACAGCCGCTTTCAGGGATGTTCCGTCCACAGCAAAGGGGGAGTGTTTTCTTGCGCAATACTCTTGAGTGGTACTGCTCTGCACAGCAGAGAGATTCATTCATAGGAACTAACTGCAGAGGAGTTGCATATTTCACACCAGAAGGTTAAAAAAGAAAGATAAGTATCTCCTTTAAAAATGAGACAAAAGTATCTCCTCTGGTTGCTGCACCTTCCCTTGTCATCAACATGCATACAGATACAGCAGGAATATTACAGTGTACACAGTCAAAAAGATGAGGGGAGGCTCCCCAGGAAGCCAATTATCTTGCACAGATTTCAGCCTCATCTGTCATGATAACCCAGAATAATGATGATAACAGGTAGTTTCAGTTGGAGTTGTCTATCTTAAGAATGATTTTGAATTTTATCACAATTTCTGGGCTCTATCAGGGCAGAGAGTAAGCTTTAACACATCTGTGTGGGCCCAACGAAGTGGGTGCATGCTGGTGCTGGATGCTGTCGAGTTGTTTCTGACTCCTAACTAACTGCCCTACAGGACAGAGATTGTTATATGCTGTTGAGTCACCTGCGAACCATAGCAACTCTACATACAGTAGCTCTGAACCCTGTCCTGTCCTTAGCCAGTCTCACTAATTCTGACACACCAAGTCCCTTGGCCCCAGTTACTGTATCAATCCATCTCCTCCAGGGTCTTCCACTCCTGCACTGTTCACCCACCCTTCTGAGCATGATGTCCCTCTCCAAGGACCGGTCTTTCCTGGCTATGTGCCCAAAGTATGTGAGATGGAGCTTCAAAATCCTAGCCTCCATGGAGAAACTTGATTTCACCCTCTCCAAGACAGACCTACTTGTTTTCTTGGCAGTCCATGGTATGTTCAAGACTCTTTTCCAGCACTACAATTTGAAGGCATTGATTCTTCTTCTGTTATCCTTAGTCACTGTCCAGCTCTCTGACACATAGCAAGTAACTGCGAAGACCATGGCCTGGATTAAGTGCACCTTGGTCTCTAGACTGACATCGTTGCCTTTCAGCACTCTGGAGAGGTCCCTGACAGCAGACTTTCCCAGTTCAATACGTCTTTTGAAAAAAAGTGAAATATGAAAAAAAAAAATACGTCTTTTGATTTCCTAACTGCAGGTGTTAAGAGTGTTGATTGTGGAGTTAAGCAAGCTGTAATTGATAATAATCTCAGTCTCTTCTCCACCTATCATGGTGCTACCAATTAGTGCAGTGGTGAGAATTTTTGTTTTCTTGATGTTAAGTTTCTGTCTATATTGAAGACTACAGTCCTTGACCTTGATCCTCTATAGCAAGCACTTCAGGTCTTCTTTAGTTTCAGCAAGCAAGTTTGTGCAATCTGCATATTGTAGGTTGTTGATGAGTCTACCGTCAATGCTATTGTCACGTTCCTCCTCATAAAGCCCTGCTTCCCGAATGAACTGTTGTGCATACAGATTGAAAAGGTATGGGGACAGGATAAATCCCTGACACATTCCTTTCCTGGCTTTGAACCATACAGTGTTTTCCCTGCTCTGTTCTGAGGACTGCTTCCTGGTCTAAGTATAGGTTTGACATAAACAAAATCAAGTGTTCTGGTATTCACATTTTCCTCAAAGTTAGCCACAATTTGTTGTTATCCACACAGTCAAATGCTTTTGCATAAGTCAATGAAACATAGATAGACATTCCTCTGGTACTCTGCTTTCTGTCAAGATCCATCTGACATTGGCAATAATGTCCCTAGTGCCATGACCTCTTCTAAACCCAGCTTGCATTTCTAGTAGTTCTCTGTCATTTCTGGAAAACTTTCAGCAGGATTTTACTAGTGTGTCATATCCAGGAAGTATTAAAAGAAGATGG
>NW_006399964.1:845855-854176 GCF_000299155.1 Elephantulus edwardii | reverse complement strand
TCTGTTGGGGTATCTTTTTTTGGAATGAGTATAAATACAGACCTCTTCCAGCCAGACGACCAAGTGATTGCCCTCCAGATTTCTTGGCACAACCTGGTGAGCACATGCAGGGCAGCATCTGTTTGTTGAAATATACCAATTGGTATTCCATCAATTCCTGGGGCTTTCCTTTTTTGCCAAGACCTTCAGAGCACCCTGAATTCCTCCTTCATCACCATTGCCTCTTGGTCATATGTTGTTTCTTGAAATTCTTCTCTGTTAGCCAATTCTTTTTGGTACAATGACTCTGTATACTCCTTCCATCTTATTTTAATGCTTCCTGAATCATTCTGCCCATAGCATCCTTAAGTATTGCAACTTGTAGCTTGAATTTGTTCTTCACTTCCTTCAGCTTAAGAAATGATGAGCAAGTTCGGCCCTTTTGATTTTCTGACTCCAGCTCCTTGCACATTTCATTATAATACTTTGCCTTGTCTCCTCAAGCAGCCCTTTGAAAGCTCTATTCTTCATATCTTCCCACCACTCATCTAGTCTTCGTTCATTAGTGTAGAAGGCTTCAAATCTATTCCTAACTTGATTTTTAAACTCAGGGGGCATAGACTCAAGATCAAATTTTTATTTCTGTGGATGTGTGTGGACCTTCTAAATTTAGCTTTATTTGAACTTGCATATGAGTAGTTAATGGACAGGACAGAGAAGAGCTTCTCTAAATGTGTGCTGGTGGCACTGTGGTTAAAGAATTCAGTTAGTTACCCAAACATCCAACAGTTGCTTTGCAGGAGAATGCTGTGGAATCTGCTTCAGTAAACATTTACAGCCTTGGGGTTCGTGGGCAGTAGCTATGTTCTGTCCTGTGGTGTTGCTATGAGTTGAAATTACTCAACAGGTAGACTGCTCCATGAGGCTTCCAAGGTTACAATGTTTACAGGAAGGGGTCAGGCTGATCAAGTGCCTCACTTGTGGAGCTGGTAACCCAAAGATCAATAGTTTGAATCTACCAGTTGTTCTGCCAGACAAAGACGGACAATCTCCTCCTGCAAAGATTTAGAGACTTTGAAACATGCTAGAAGGTCATCACGATTTGGAATCAACTCCTCAAAAGGGGAGTTCCTTTTTGGTGTGGGGCCTGGATTAATCTTCCTAAGAAACTGTTGTTGCGTGTTATCAAGGACTCAAACTGACTCATAGCTGACCCTCTAGCAGATTTTCTGTAAATCACACAAGAGGAGACTGCTCATCTAACTCCTGCAGAGCAGCTGGTGGTTTTGAACCATGTGCCTTTGGGTTGGCAACGCAGGTCCTTACCACTAGAGCTCTGGGTACATAATCTATGCTGTATGGTAGACAGAAAGATAGGTGGACAGGTGGACGATGGCTAAATGATGAGCAGTGGAGCAGGCATAAATAGAAGGAGACTGTTTTAGGGGATTATTTAACATAGCATTTCTAGCCATGGCTTTTCCCCCCCTTAACTCTGACCTTATGGCTGGGCTGCTAGGTGTCATCAAGTCAACTATAGCTCACAGTCACAGTAAAAACTGTAGATCTGAGCCTTGTCTGATCCTGCTCCATCCTCAAGCCAATTGCTGTAGTCACTGTGCCAATACATTTATTTGGTTGGGGGTCTTTCTCTCTTTTTCTGATTCTTTCCCTCTCCCAGCATGACTCCATGGGAATATCCCATCTTTTTCCATGGATTAACACTCCTAACAACACACCCAAAACATGTGAGATAAAGCTCACCATCCTTGCTTCTAAGGAACATCCTGGTTGCACTTTGTCCAAGACAGACTTGAGTGACTAAAAACCAGAGGGTTTTGTGGAGCTAGTAGCATAAATAAGGTAAATAGCACCTCTCAGGTGGGGTTATGAAAATAAGGTGTAAAGACCATTAACATGAGATTGGTCAATGTTGTCATTGCAGTAGGCTTAAACTGAACAGGCTCAGAGGTGGAAAATGGAAATCACATCCTTTGGGCAGGAGATCTCTGCATGAACTAGAAAGGAAGACCTGGGCACTAAACGGCAGAGTGAGCCTGAGAGACATGGCAGAAGTGGCAACAGCAACAACAGTAGTGGAGGTGGCAGTGACAGAGGTGGCAGAAAACCAGAGACGTGTGTGAGACCAAGATGCAGGCCGACAAAGTGGGAAAGTTGAGCACTTGGGCACGCTCTGACACCCTTGGTACCATCAGGTAAGAAATCAAAAGATGTACTGCATTGGGAAAGTCGGCTGTCAGGGACCTTTCCAAAGTGCTAAGGAGAAATGATGCCAGTTTAAAGATTAAGGTGCCAAAACAACTATGAGATATCATCTCACCCTCGCAACAACTGCAAAATTCAACAGAGCAGCAAACAAGAAACGGGGACCCTTATTCACTGTTGGTGGGAGTGTAAAACTGTGCAACTGCTATTAAAGGCAGTATGGCACTTTCTCAAAAAGTTGCAAACAGAAATACCATTTGACTCAGCAATTCAACTACTGGGAATATGTTGTTGTTTTTGTTATGTCCTGTTGAGTTGCCTGTGACTCACAGCGACCCTATTTACAAAAGCCCTAAACCCTGCTCTATCCTGTGCCAATCTCACTGTCTCTGACACACCTACCCTGATTACCCCAATCACTGAATCAATCCACCTCATAGAGGGTCTTCCTCTCCTCCACCCTCCCAAGCCTGACGTCCTTCTCCAAGGACTGGTACCTCCTTGCAACATGTCCAAAGTATGTCAGCTTCAGAATACTTGCCTCCAAGGAGCAGCCTGGTTTAACCCTCTCTAGGATGAACCTGTTCGTTTTAATAGCAGTTTGTGGTATATCCAATACTCTTCTCCAACACCACAGCTCAAAGGCATCAATTCTTCTTCTCTCCTCCCTAGTCATTGTCCAGCTCTCTGATGCATAGCAAGTGATTGCAAAGACCATGGCCTGTATCAGGTACACCTTAGTCTCCAGAGTGACACCACTGCTCTTCAGTACTCTGGAGAGGTCCCTAATAGCAGACTTTCCCATCACAATATGTCTTTTAATTTTTTGGCTGCTGGTGCCAAGAACGTTGACTGTGGAGTCAAGCAAACTAAAGTTGTTAACAATCTCAATCTCTTCACTATCTGTCCTGATGCTGCCAGTTGGCCCAATGGTGAGAATCTTTATTTTCTTGATATTGAGCCTCAATCCATATTGAAGGCTGCAGTCCTTGACCTTCTGCAGCAAGTGCTTCAGGTCCTCCTCAGTTTCAGCAAGCTGGGCTGTGTCATCTGTATAACGCAGATTGTTGATGAATGTTCCTCCAATCCTGACCCCACATTACTCATCATAGAGCCCAGCCTCCCGGATAATCTGTTCTGCATATAGGTTGAAAAGGTATGGAGAGATAGGACACATTCCTGGCATACACCCTTCCCAATCTTGAACCATGCTCTCTCTCATGGAGCGTGCAGTCACCTTTCAGGGGGGACCATGCAAATGAGGTGTGCAGAACACCAACATGAAGACTGGTGAATGCTGTCACCCTAGCAGGTTTCCCGGCGCCTAAATGTGGGAAGTATGTAAGTTAGGGACCCACAGCATGATGACCGTGTTCACATAAAGCACATGGCAGCACAGCTAACCCCAGGCAGGCCTGTGGAGGTTCCAGGGTACAATTCTCACCTTCCACACAGGAGTCTTATGTTTGATTTCCTGCCAGCACACCCACAGGAGAAGGATGGACAGTGTCCTCCTGAACAATTGATTGCCCCTGAAAATCCACTGGAGGGTCAGCTACGACCGGACGGCAAACACCACCCTGCACCCCCACCCCAGAGAAGTCATGAATCCTCAGTCAGCAGAGGCTTGAGTTTTGCTAAGAATAAGAACAGGTTTACGTGCCACTTTTAGATGAAGGCAGACTAGGAAGAAAGGCCTGCAATCAGTTTCTGAAAAACAGCCAGTGAAACCTCTACAGATCACAATGGCAAGATCTACAGCCAATCACAGGAGATGGTGCACGACCAGATGGGCCTGAGCTGCTGTGCCTGGGATAGCCGGGAGCCAGACCTAACACCATACCGCCAAGCACCACCAGGGATGGGGGCTGGCAGGGAAAGGGTCCACGAGGTAGTGGCATTTCTGTGGATACACACAGGATGGCCAGCAATCAGCCTAACAAATGCTGGACAGAGATGCACTGAGAATGGGCAGGCTTCCTGTCATGCTGACACTTTCACATCTGCATGTGTAAGGACAGCTAACAGCCTGACTGCAGGGTGGGTGTGGGACCAGAACCTGGCTGCTGAGAGGTTGGCTGGCAAGGCAAACCCCACGGTTAGATCAGGGTTTTCCTGGCACGACCTTTCAGAAGCAGAAGGTCAGATCTTTCCTCCCAGGTGCATCTACAAGGATTCAGACAGACTGTATTAGAGTGTATCAGAGGCACCTGGTGTGTGTCTAAATACAACTGTTTAAAAGTCAAGCCTTAACTCCACTTTAAAATCTCAAGCCTGAAGTCTGTGTTGAACTTCTAAAGATGGACTTTCCAAACAGCCTCTAACTTGATACTGACTTGGGCCATCAACCCCTAGCACAACACTCCCCTCCTCTGAAGTCTGTCCCATGAAGGACATCTCATCCTCTGCCAAAGGGTGCTTGTCACTATAGACCAACAGATGCTGTGTTGAGATACAGCTTTACTAAAGCCTTCACAATGTCAGAAACAGACATGGCTGAGAAAGCACTGTGACCAGCAGGCTACCAAAAAACCCAGGCTGTCATAAGGGGAATGGCACGCACCTCTGACCAATCAGGTAATCCTACTCCTATGTTCTGGACTCACTGCTGCTAATCCTCCCTTCTAGATATCCTGCCTTTGAAGTCCATGATGCTTTTTCAGCCATTTACGAATGCTGGAAGTTTTAGTTCCTACCCCAGCAATAAGAAAGTGTCTTTTTTTTTTTTTTTTTGGTCTTGTGGACTAATGATTTTTCACTCTGTAATAACGGCTATGTCCCTGGTCGGGACCATCTTTATCCTTCAGTTGCTTTATTTAAATTAACTTTTTGGGGTTGCTATAGGACACTCATTTAATAACTGAGTAGTTAACCCTTCATCACCAATATTTAGCAGATCCACTAAATGTGCTCATTGCTGCTGTTGGTGACCAGATCTCAATTGAGCCATGGAAAGAGAAACTTGGAAGGATTTTTACTAGAACTGAATACTTCTGGAGGGAGGAGGCAGCCAGGTGGTTGTGATTAAGGCATTTTGTCTTCCTTGAAGCTCTGTTATGCATCCCAGTAACTAATCCTATGTTAATGATTTACTGAAAAGATATATTCTTAACTAGGGTAGGAATGCTTGGTACTTGCAGGATAGGTTCAAGTTACTGCCTGAGGATATTTAATAACCTTCATGGAGACATTTGCATGTCTGGACCAACAGGAAGAAATAAAAACCCAAAGTCTTCATGCTGATGATGTGATAGCCAGCCCCAGACAAGACATTTAACAAACATTTTAATTACAGGCCATCTGCAAGTCTACGGGTTATGGTTCCTCAGCTTTTGTTTCTCTTTCCTAACAAGAGGAAGGCCCCCAAGGAGGTGGATTGACACAATGACTACAGCAAAGAGCTTGAGTATATCAGAGATGATGAGGATGGCACAGGCAGGACAGGGCTCAGATGTGCTGTCCAAAGGGTCGCTCTGGGTCACGCTGGACTCAACACCAGCTCACAACACCATGCCGCATTGGACAGGGGGTCTGGTGGCACGGTCCGTAGAGACCTGTGGTGGTGGTGGTTTGCATCCATCAGCGTTTCTAAGGTAGGAAGGAGTATAGGCGATCCCCTCCCGTGTGATTTACAGTCACCAAACCTGCTGGAGGGACAGCTGTGAGTTGATTCCAACTTGATGTCAATGAGTGAGTTAATGACATACAAAATACTGGCTGGGAGAGAGATTGGGAAATCCGAAATAGGAGTCTATGTTGCTGCTGGTCTCCCCTATTGTTCAGTTTCCTAATAAAGGGTCTCCCTCACTTCCTGAGGGGACACTGACAGCATAGTCCACAAAGTGCTGTGCTGCCAACTTAAAGGCAATCAGTTCAGACCCACCAGCAGCCCCAAGGGGGAAAGATGGGAAATCTTCTCCTGTGCAGTTTTTGTTTAGCCTCTGAAAACCCATTAGAAGGTCAGCTCTGAGTTGGTTCTGATTCAGCAGCAATTAGTGAATCTCACTTCTTGAAACCTGGGTTGTTTAAAAAAAAAAAAATGGAGGCTTCCAGGTCTCAAACTCAAGTTTTAGTGTTAACACTAATATAATCATTGTATTTCTAGTTATTTGATCTGCAAAATCAAATACTTAAATTTGGTCCTGGAATATAGTAGTCCACATTGTAGAGCAGAGCTGAAATGGACTTTTATTTTAGAAACTATTTAACATTTAAAAAAATATGCTTTGATTTCAGGCATGTATCGGAGACACCTTTCTCTGACACATTCCTGAAATCATCATTGTCAATGTCAGATGCATCTTGGCTGAAAGCAGAGAGTACCAAAGTAATGCCTATCTGTGTTTCATTGACTATGCAAAGGCATTTGACTGTGTGGATCACAAGAAATTGTGGCTAACCTTGAGGAAAATGGAACTCTCAGAACACTTGATTGTGCTTATGTGAAACCTATACTTGTACCAGGAGGCAATGCTCAGAACAGAGCATGGAAATACTTCATGGTTCAAAATAGGAAGAGTGTGTCAGGGATGTATTCTGTCTCCGTACCTTTTCAATCTGTATGCAGAACAGATCATCTAAGAATGAAGAGAAATGTGGCATCAGGATTGAAGGAAGACACATCAACAACCTGCATTATGCAGATGACACAATTTTACTTGCTGAAATTAAGGAGGACCTGAAGCATTTGCTGTAGAGGGTCAAAGACTATAGTCTGCAAAATGGACTGAAGGTCAAAATCATGAGAGCAAAGATTCTCACCACTGGGCCAACTGGCAGCACCATGAGAGATGGAGAAGAGATTGAGATTGTTAACAATTTCAACTTGCTCAGACCCACAATCAACACTCTTGGTACCAACAGTTAGTAAATCAAAAGATAAATTGTATCAGGAAAATTTGTGGTCAGGGAGCTCTCCAGAGTGCTAAAGAGCAGGATGCCAGTCAAGACTAAGGTGTGCCTGATCAAACCCGTGGTCTTCGCCATTATTTGCTATGCATCAGAGGGCTGGACAATGACTAAGGATGACAAGAAGAATTGATGTCTTTGAATCGTGGTGCTAGAGAAGAGTACCAAACATACCATGGACTTCCAAGAGGTCTGTCCTAGAGAGTGTGAAACCAAGCTTCTCTTTAGAGGCAAAGATTTTGGGATTCTGTCTCACATATTTGGGACATGTAGCCAAGAGGAACAAGACTTTGGAGAAGATTATCATGCTTGAAAGGGTTGAGGGATAGCGAAGAATAGGAAGACCCCAGATGAGATAGATTGACACAGTAACTGGATTAATGAGGGTAGGTGTGTCAGAGACAATGAGATTGGCTCAGGATACAGCAGGGTTCAGAGCTATTGTGCATAGGGTCACTATGAATCTTGATCGACTTGACAGCACATAACAACAACATTAGAGACACCACCATCCAACAATAATACAATTCCATTCAAGGACACATTAGGAAGGGAATAGAATGTTTTTTAGATGATGTGAAACATTCTGCTTTCAAGACAGCAAAACAGCACTTCCTGCTGTGTCTGAGGCACAAAGGAAACCCTTCAATTTAACTCAGCAATTTGGACTTCCTGTTTTGTTTTCAATGTCTATAAAACACTGATATCAATCCATTTTAATGAAATTATTGCAAACTAAGATTAACTTTTCTTTCAGTTATTACCAAGAAAGAGAAAGGTCAGATGCTAGCAATGTTAGCTTTAAACATTCATACTATCCCCATTCTTTTGATATCAGTAATTGTACTGAGTAATTATGTTGAACTTGACTAATATTTTTGGACAAAGAGTGATCAAAGGCCCTTTTCTAGTATTCTAATCAATCTTGCTGCCCTTTGCTTAATTAGGGAAGTGCCATTATTCCAGAAAGAATGTCCCAATTTTATCTCACATTTTCTTTCCATAAATCAAGATGCCTATTAGGGGATTATAGGTATGATTTAAAAAAAAAAAAAGTCTGTCCACAACAATTCCTGGAGCCTCATTTTCCACCAATTCCTTTAGTGCAGCTTGACACTTTTCCCTTCATCACCTTGGGTTCTGGAGTGTATCCCACTTTCTGGCACATGTAAATGCAGGATTTTTTTTTTCTTTTTTTTCTATAATTA
>NW_006399964.1:829857-843703 GCF_000299155.1 Elephantulus edwardii | reverse complement strand
TACAACCAGGAGAAGATAACATAGATGAATGGGACCTTCTAAGACTCAAATCCCTATGCACATCCAAAAACTTCTCCAGTAGGGTAAAAAGGGAAGCCACCGACTGGGAATAAATGCAGGATTTGAGGATGAAGGTGGGCCTGACTCAGCTGCGGTATATCCACTTACCTCACATACATGCCTTTTTACAGAGGCAGACCATTAGACCTTTCCTTTGATATACCTCAGGGTTACTTGAATTCCAACCGTCAAGCTAAGAGCGTGTTAGGAGGTCCAAGTCTATCCTTCAATTATAGTAAAGATTCCTAGCCCTTAAAGTCTCCCTCTAAAAATAACTTTCTCCCTCATTGTCAATGATTTCATCCAACTTGGATGGATCCACAGTCAACACCCATGGTACCTGCAGTCATAAGCTCAGAAGATGCACTGCACTGAGCAAGTCCAATGTAAGGGACCTCTCCAAATTACTAAGGAGCAACAATGCCAGTTAGAAGACTAAGGTGTGTCCGATTCAGGCCTTGGTCTTTTCAATTACTTGCTACACCTCTGAGAGTCGGACAACAAATAAAGATGATAGAAGAACCAATGTGTTTGAGCTGTGTTGTTGGAGAAGAGCACTGAATATCACATGCACGGCCTAACAAAAAATAACTACATCTTAGAGAGAATGCAGCCAGAGTGCTCACTGGAGGCAAAGCTTCACCTCACATATTTGAGACGTCTTTCTAAAAAAGGCTACTCCTTGCAGAGGGACATCATGCTTAAAAAAAAGTGAGGGGCAGTGAAAGAGAGAAAGACCCCTAACCAGATGGACTGACACAGTGACTGCAGCAATAGGGTTCAAGGGTGTCAGAGATGTTGGGGATGGCACAGGATAGAACAGGGTTGAGGCCTGTTGTTCATAGGGTCACTATGAGTCTTAGTTGATGGGACTAATAACTTCCTACACACACACACACACACACACACACACACACACACACGCCACCTACACTGAACCCCTAAGATCTGAGCTTGTGAGACTGAAACCAAAGCCATGAGAACAAGACCAGAGACTGAGAGCTTCTCATTCAAAATCTGCCTTCAAACCTTCATGATTGTTTATGCTTTTTGTTAAAAATGTTAAACTTTGGACGATAAATAGTCGTGCTGGGCCTTAGCTTCTTCATGACGATGAGGGGCAGGGTAGGATGGTCTTTGATAAAATTCCCCAGTGAGTGTGGGCAGTGCGTGCGTTTGCTGGCATACTGTGCTCGGTCTCCAGGCTGCTCGTGCTGAGAATTAAGTGAGGTCGAGAGCCCCCATGGATGGCATGTTATTAACGTGTTCTTGGCATTTCTGCCTCATTATCCCATCAGCCTCTTTCAAGATGTTCCCTGTGTAAGGCTCAGTGCCTGTTCAGAACTTCACACTAACTACTAAAAAGTGGGAACTCTGGTGGCTTAGTGGTAAGGAGCTCTGCCGCAATCCCAAAAGCACACAGTTCAAATCCAGCATTTGCTCCACAGGAGAAGGATGAGCAATCTCCTCCATGTGATTTACTGAATCTGAAAATCTGCTGGTAGATCAGCCATGGATTGGTTCTGACTCCTGGACACACAATAACAATAAACAATGAACAATGAAAAAAAATCACCGTGAAAAACATTCACTGAGAGTCCTCCACGTGGGCTGCCACAGAAGGGTCAAAGCAGCAAAAAGTAAGATTCCTTCTCCTGAGAGTCTGACTGTCTATTGAGGGAAGGGGAGGTCCTATCACTAGAAGTCCAGATCTGTGTCTGCAGCTGCCCACAGGGGTCTGCAATGAAGTCTCTCTCTCCAAACGGGGGCGGGGAAACACAGACTCAGCTTCTGAAATAAAGGCCCTCAGATCTGTTCTGAAACATACGGGACCCATGTCTACAACCCTTAGGCTCTGGAAGGCTTCATCACCTGAAACTCAGACCAGACGGTTCTCAGAATATGGCAGCTTCTTGGCAGAGGACTGGAAAATGTAGACTTTCCAGGAAGAAAACAGATGTACTGTTTTCTTCTCCTTGCTGTGCCCTGCAGGCTGCCATTATGGACCTGGGACAGAATTTGGGCCAGGCAGGGCTGCAGGACCATACTCGTGCCCTCTGCCCACCCAGAGGTGCCCTCGGCCAGCCTGTGGCTTTCAGCTGGCTCACACAGAGCGAGCCAGAAAATGAGTATTTTATATGCAACCATGTGCCGTCCCTCCTGACAATCTGATCTAATTAAGTGGAATTGTGCATTCCACCCACTAGTTCCCGGTCTGATAATGAAGACGACAGAAAATGATATTCATAGTGTTTGGTCAGCGGAATTAAACGCAGTTAGGGCAACAATGAAGGACAAAAGTCATCACTGTAACCTTCCATCCTGTGGCCTCTACCTCTGCTGAAGAACTCCCTGTCATTTGCAAGAATAAAGAAGCAGCCAATATAAGCCCTTCTATTCACAGTAGCCCCATGTGTTGAGAGCTGAACTGAAAGCCTTAGGATTTTCACAGCCTTTCTGCAGGAGTTCACCAGCCTTTTCTTCCAAGGCACCTCAGAGTAGACCAGAATTCCCAACTTTTTTGTTCGCGGCAGACTTGCATCACTCAGGGACTATCTCACACAAACAAAGATGCTCAACTAAAGGACATCACAACAGGAGGGGGAGGGAGGGCAGACAGAGTGTCCAGGACTTAAATCCCTCCAATTACCCCAGCAGCACAGCTGTCCTCCCCGGCCATGGAGGTCCCACACCGAGGCCTGCGTCTCCTGGGGCCCCGGTTCCTGGAACACACAGGACCCTCTGTACATGAGGAGCTGAGGGGTGCTGCAAGCTCGTGGGGCTGCACAACAGAACGTCTGCAGCCGGGGAAATTAAAACCTCAAAGATTAATGACTCAGAACGTGTCCTACAAGTCTCCTTTCTTCTTGAAATATGAATTGGCAGAGGAGCCAAAAGATAGAGGGTTTTCCTTTTTTTCTCTATGCGCTTAGCAGACTCAACAAAATCAACTAGCAGAGAAGAGCCATTCTAATGAGGGAGTAGAAGGTTACGTGGTAAGAGCTGACAACTTAACTTAAAAAGCTATCAGCCTGGCCATAGTGACGAATGGTCCTGGAGAGAGTGTAATAAGATGCTCCTTAAAGGCAAGGATGGTGAAATGTCATCTCACTCACTTCGGGAGGGGCCAGGTCTTGGAGTAGGACACCATGCTTGGAAAGGTGGGGGATCAGTGAGAGAGAGGAAGACCCTCAACAAGACATGGTGCCTCTAACAATGGGCTTGAGGGTATCAGAGATGCAGAGGACGGTGCAGGATGGGGCAGGGTTCAGACCTGTTGTTCACAAGGGCTCTGTGGCCTGCAGTCCACTTGAAGGCATCTAAACAGCAACCACTTGGCCCATCCTCTTACACACCCCGTGGGCTCTCAAGTCCCTCTCCTGTCTGGAGTGCTGAAGGATGAAGTGGTGAGTGCAGACTATACAGTGGCATCCAGAATTTTTCTTCATACTTGAATTATTTTGTATATATTCGAAATGCATTTTAAGTACTGGCTCGAATATTTCCTCTCTTCTTTGACAAAGGCAGGGATGCCGTAAGGGCCTGGACGGTGTGCATGCTGTCTGAATAGCCTGCACCTTCCTTAGCGAAACACATGCCGTCTTCTCCTCCACTGAACTTGTCATCGCTTCACACACAGGGCAATCCCTCACGAGGAATTCCTGCTTGCGGCATAAATGAGTAGTAGCGGTTATTTGCATTTTTGGAAATGCTATTCTCATTTCCCACCCTGATTTTGTAATCAGAATTTCATCTGAGCAGGAATCTTCTTGTGCTGTTCCATAGAGCACTGCAAAGGTTCCGCCACAGACTGATGTCTCCCCTAAAAATACCAACAGATGCATAAAGGAAAAAAAATCCTACTAAAAAGCACACCTGTTTCTTTCAATTATTCTTTTCTATCTGTTCACACAGCAAACAAGGGGAAGTTTAAACTCAGGCGGCATAGGTTCTACTGTGTACAAGTGCATGTACACACACACACACACACACACACACACACACACACACACACACGGACAGCCAAGTCCTCAGCATCATCTCCTATGATGGCACCTGGACCACAACTGGCTACATTCAGACCTGTGAAAGCCAGAACCTGTGTAAGTCAGAATTCTCTGTGAGAGCTGGAAAATTCCACTGGAGGGACAGAGAAGTGGTGGGATTATACTGTCAAAGGAAGAAGACCTGCAAGAACCAGAGAAACAACACCGTGCTGATGAGTTCTGACTGAGGCTATACCATTTTATGGGAGGAAACAGTCCATCCTTCTCCCTCCGAGTGAATGGTGATTTGAACCAATGACCTTTGAGTTTCACAACCTGCCACATTCCGCACTACACCCCCTGAACTCCTGAAAGCATGACTCTCTCACAGGCGCTGAATCAGAGCCGAACTCTAGATGCCCCTCCAGTGGGCTGCAGAGGCCAAAATCACACAGCAAGGTACCACCCAGCTTACTCCTACTGAGTGCTGGTAGACCTGAACCACCACAGAGGGTCAGCCTTCAGGTTCACAGCATAATCCCTACAGACTAGGCCACTAAAACACCCTCAGTCACCAAGTACTCCTTAATCTGTGCTCAAATTCATTTTCCACAATTCCTCCACTGTTCTGCTGCATTCATTATAGCCTAGTGGTAAAGGAGCTGCACTGCCAACCTGAACAGACGTGGTTCAAATCCACCAGTTGCTCCATGGGAGAAAGATGAGAAATCTGTTTGATTTACTACCTCTGAAAACCCACTGGAGGATCAGCCATGGGTCACTTCTGACTCAGCAGCAACATTAGTGAGCTCTGGCGGCTTAGTGGTAAGGAACTGTGCTGCTGACTCCAAGGCATGTGGTTCGAATCCACCAGCTACTCTGCGGGAGAAGGATGGGCAATCTCCTGCATGATTAACTGCCTCTGAAAACCCACTGGAGGGTCAGCTATGGGTCGATTCTGACTGGACAGTTCACAACTGCAGCAGCAACAGATTAATGAGTTTTCTTGCTGCTTGAATGCAGCTGTAAGCTTTCTCACATTCGTACAGCATGTTTAGATAAATAGGCTGGGTGCTGATCATTGCTCCATTTCTGAAGCATTTTGGAGATTATAAAGGACAGAGAAGGACATGCTTCATGTATGTCCTTTCACATATTCTTCTGGGAAAAGGAGAACTGGCAAGACGTAGGAGCCATCACCCTGTGATCACCGCCACATCCCACTGCCTTTCAGAGCTCATTCACTCGTGATGTGGGCACGGACCCACACACTTGCAGGGTTAAACAGATCCTGAGCTCTGCTTTACAAGCTTGTAATCCAAGACAAAGAACTCTGACATGAAGCTGTGACACACTAACAAATGAACCTTCAACACGATGTTAATTAGTTGTGCAAACAGATTTCATGAAGAGCGCTTCCTGACTTAGGGGAAGGAGCCCTTTTCAAACAGATTACAGTGTCATTCATGTATCATCAAATTGTGAAACGAAGATACTTTGAGCCATTAATCACAAATCACCTTTATCTATTTACTAAGACCATCTCCATGGTACCAATTAGCAGAATAACTGGTGTGGGGTTTTTCCCCACAAAGTGAAAGTTAGCAGAGTTTTTAAAAAGCTGTAATTTGGACTTTTCTTAAACCAAACTTCCTTCAGAGCCCTGGAGGCCTAGTACTAAGGGGCTGTGCTGTCAACCCAGAGGTGGTTGCTGTGTACCTTCGAGTCAGAACTGACCCTCCAGTGGGTTTTCAGAGGCAGATAATCATATGGGAAGAGACTGCCCATCTTTCTCTCATGGAGCAAATGGTGAGTTTGAACCACACACCTTTGTGTTGGCAGTGCAATTCTTTACCACTAAGCCACCAGAGTAACCCAAAGGCAGGAGGTTCAAATACACCAGCTGAAAGATGGGCAATCTCCTCCCATGCAGTTTACAGCCTCTGAAAACTCGCTGGAGGGTCAGCTATAGTTGGTTCTGATTCAGTGGCACAAAACAACAACAGACTGTCCTTCAAAGTAGTTCAAATTGGTGAGATTTCTCTGGTTGGTAAAAAAATTTGCAACAACGCACTGAGTGATATGCTGATCGAGTCCCCATCTTATCCGTCACTGTGGACCCAGCACAACACTTGTGGACACTCCCCTTCCCTCTCCCCCACCCCCCCGCTGTTGATGGAGCTAATTCACACTTTTAACAACTCATTGGTAGGTTTCCAA
Source organism: Elephantulus edwardii (assembly GCF_000299155.1). NCBI lineage: Eukaryota > Metazoa > Chordata > Mammalia > Macroscelidea > Macroscelididae > Elephantulus > Elephantulus edwardii. The sequence continues at coordinate 837,437 of NW_006399964.1, read as the reverse complement.
GGCTGCACACCTTTGCAGGAGGTCATTGCCCATCTTTCTAGCACAGAGCAGCTGACAGATTCAAACTGCTGACTTTGCCATTAGCAGCTGCGCAGGCTACACCACCAGGTCTCCTCTGACACACAGTAAGTGCGTAATTCTTGCTTTGTGCTGGGGACAGGTCGAAGAGCAGAGGATCCTGGGATGCTGTGTTTCGGCTCCAAGCCTACTGGAAGTTTTGTTCCTCCCTTTCTCTCTCTTCCTCACGAGGGATTACAGATGCTTCGCTTCAGGAAGTGTTTGATGGCCATCAAGGACTCAGGGAGCAGTAGGGAGTAGCACTGAGGGGCAGAGCAGACAGAAGGACCCCCTCACCTCCCAAGGCATCTGTTCCTGGCTGTCACTGTCCTTTGTCAACCTACCAGCTGTGGTTCCAGGGAGAGAAGCATGTCTTCCTGTAGATGGAGCCACTGGCTCCACTGCTATCTCACTACCATCACAGCCTCACTGCATACTTCTCCCACCTCCGATATGCTCCGTTATGGTCAAAATAATACATGTAATAAAAAGTTTGCCAGCTTAACCATTTTAATAACCTAGTGTCTCTTCAACGTCACGCTAGATGGAGAAAAGACTGAAACAAGTTCACCTTGCTTGGTTCAGTCAACACTCTACCAGCAGTCAGGAATTCAAAGGATGTGTTGCCACTGGAAAATCTGCTGCCAGAGACTTCTCCAAAATGCTAAAGAGTAACAACATCAAAGAGTAAGGTATACCTGACCCAGACCAGGGTCTTTTCAATCACTTGCTATGCATCTCTCAGAGCTGGAAATGAACAAAGATGATGACAGAACAAGAACTGATGCCTTTGAGTTGTGCTGAAGTGTAGTACTGAAAATCCCATGGGCTGACAAAAGAATAAACAAACATGTCTTAGAGAAGGTGTAACCAGGGTTCTCTTTAGAGGTAAAGGTGGGGAAATTTTGTCTCACGTACTTTGATCATGTTGTCAGGAGGGACCAGTCCTTGCGGAAAAAAGACATCATGTTTGAAGAAATGGAGGGTCATCGAAAAGAGGGGAAGAACCTCAACAAGATGGAATGACCATGTGACTGTATCAACGGGCTCAACTATATCAGAGATGATACCGATGGCACGGAACAGAGTGAGGTTCAGATGAACAACGGTTCTTAGGGCCACTATGAGTCGTAGTTGATACGATGGCACTTTACAACAGTTGTTGTTGTTGTTTGTTGTTATGTGCCGTCGAGTCGCCTGCGACTCGTAGCGACCCTATGTACAATAGCCCTAAACTCCGCTCTGTCCTGTGCCAATCGCACTGTTTCTGACACTCCCATCCCAATTATCCTAGTCACTGAATCAATCCACCTCATAGAGGGCCTTCCTCTCCTGCGCTGTCCCTCCACCCTCCCAAGCATGATGTCCCTCTCTAAGGACCGGTCTCTCCTCACAACATGTCCAAAGTATGTTAGACGGAGCCTCAGAATCCTTGCCTCCAAGGAGCCACCCAGTTTAACCCTTTCCAGGACAAATCTGTTTGTTTTACAACAGTATCTTTTCAAAAAGTTATTTAAATACCTGTTCTCACTTGTTCAGAAGAGCAGTCGGATGTTGCTAGCAGCATGAGAGAAGGAACTCACTTCCACCTTATCTCCAGAGTGTTCAGCCTGACACTCAGCAACACACAAGTCCTGCATCCCCTGGGTCCGCCCTGCTCACAAAGCAGCCTGTGGGTCATGCTATTTCTCTGGGGTTTGTCTGCCCTCGGCAGGCAGCATCCCAACAGGGAGTCATCTTGGTGGGATGACTCGCAGTGAGACTGTATCCTCCTATCTTTGGTGATCTGGGACCCTCCTCACAGGCCCCTGAACTGCTGCTGGCTTCCTCATGTCATCCACGATCTCAGGACAGCTTTAGAGGAACAATCTTGTCTCTGCTGCAAAACACTGAGCCATGCCAGGACTGGACGCTCTCCATTAGAGTAAGCACTTCCTGGGTCAACAAGATCTTTAAACACATAAAAGCCTTTGGGAAGCATGTTAATATCAAGTGAACGCCTTCCTAAAGGGATGGTGGCATTAGAGGGGTGGATAACAGGAAGGAGGCAGGATAAACCGGTACAGGGGAGCAGCTTAAGGAAGAGGGGTTGGATATAAAGGTCCTCTCTGAAGACCATGATCCTGGGGGTGATTTTATGCTCAAGGCATTCAATAGTCAGTGATGTAAGCATACAAAACATCAATCCATAGGATAGCAGCTCTGGTGGCCTGGTGGTAAGAAGCTGTACTGCTAACCCAAAGGCAGGCAGTTCTAATCCACCAGCTTCTCTAAAGAAGAGAGATGGGCAATCTCCTCCCCGGTGATTAACTGCATCTGAGAACCCGCTGGAGGGTCAGCTCTGGGTTGTTCCCGACTCAGTGTTACACTCAGTAGTGCACAATAACAAGCAAAGGAAAGAAATAAAGCAGCCATCTTTTTCCTAAAACCCAGCAAACTTTAGAAGTCCTGGCTGCCTCAGCAAATGAAGAGCAGGCACAGTTACATCATCCATACGTTAGTTAAGAATAAAAGTACTTCACACAGCTGCGTAACAAATTGTGCTGGTGTCCTCTCAAAATTTGTAAAACTCAAAATGGCAATTTTTGCCAGAAAAGCACAGCTGAAAGTGCCCCCCAGACAGTGCCATTGGAAGGGAATGATGGCACCCTTTCCTCTTATGCCTACGCTGTGTCTTTGCCTGGGCTCCCTCCCCTGCTCTCTACATTTTATCTGGTCGTCAAATGGCTACACTTCTGTCACACGGTGCAGAGCAATGCTCCCATCCACAGAGTAAACCAGGTCTCCACCCATGTGGAGGTCTTCAGTGGTACAAACAGTTCATGCCCCTGGCTGCTGTCCCAGTGGCCAGAGGTGCCAGGTTGCCCGGAAGCACCTTGGAACAAAGGCCAGTGTTTTACTTCTGAAAACCAGCCATTCAAAAATTAAATGGACTGTTGGTTGAAGGGAAAGGAGATACACACAAAGAGTTTAACTGTTACATGTTGTTGAGCTGCGATCCCCTCCAGAGGGCTTTCAGAGCTCCTAATGGCTTTGTGGTAAGAAATTGTGGGGCCAACACAAGGGGCTCACATCCACCAGCTGCTCCCCGGGTGAAAGATGGGCGATCTCCTCCTGAGAATTACTGCTTCTGAGAAGGTGCTGGAGGATCAGCTACGGGTTGGCTCGGACTCGACTGCACGTAAGAAAAACCACCAGTGGGCTTTCAGAGGATCTAATACTCCAGGAGGGGCAGCCAGCAGATTCAAACTGCTGACTTACTCACCAGGCCACTGGAGTTCCCTAAGGGGAGGATTAGCCATTGTAATTAAGTAATTACATGAATCAATGGTAATTAATGCTATAAAACTTGTATGGATGTGCCAATGAACAGTTAATTACGTTATAAATCAAAACATGCACAGACAAATAAAATCATAAATATAATATTATCAAACAAACAAACCAACCAATCAATCAAGCTGAGCTTCCACTTAGGAAATAACAATCCCTCCGGAGCAGAGCTGTTCTCTGACACATGTGAGTCAACGCCAGCTACACTTCAGAGGCCCTGCGGTTCTGGGGGGCACAGCTCCTGTGCTGACCTGGAGGCTGGGAGGTAGAGCCATCGGAGAGAGAGGCCTGGTCCACCAGCTCAGGGGCAGCCCTGCACCCGGGAAGCTGTGAGATAACCCCCTGGACATAAAGCCCCATGGAATAGCTCTTCGTGGAGTACTCTCATCCAGGGTCTCACGTGTCTCCATACCAACCATTTCCCATTTGTTTTCTTTCAATGGAGTTTTGTCTTTTCTCCTCCTCCCCTTTCACCTGAACCTGGAGCCCCTTTGACCCCTCTCCTTGGGGTACAGGACCTAACCCTTTGAGGCGAGGTGGCCGTGACAGAGGCACCTACCTTGCCCAGGCCCGGGGTGTCCTTCACCTTGCTGACTGCTCTCAACAGGCAGGGTGGTGCGGGCGGCGGCGAGGTCTGCAGGATCCCGCTGAAGCTGGTGCCAAAGAGGGGCAGCTCAGCCACTGATGATGGAGATGGCCGCGGTTTCTTCTTCTTAGAAGACAGGTTCAACTTCTGGGCGGCTCTGGAGGGAGATGAAGAGAAGTGACAATGAGGGAAATGACTGTGCAGTCACACGAGATGGGGTGACTTGCCGACTCTTCAAGGATGCTCCCATCTGCTCACCCTCACAGCTCTGCAACAGTCCTTCTGTCCACCACAACCCTGTTAGGTCTCAGCGAAGCCATAAAACGCACCGACTGGAAATCAGCATTTATAAAGGGATGTTGGCTCCCCACAAACCCTTGTTTTCGCAGGAATACTGCTTTGAGGATAAACACCACCAACTAGGTTACTCATTCCAAATGTCTCTGGTACAAACTCAGGTATGAGTGAATGGTTAAGAATCCTAACACCTTGAAAGACCCTCCCCCAAGATGACGGGCCATGCGGCCTGCAGTCGAGGGGTGTTATATACACAGCTGTGGAAGGAAAACACAAGCCCGAGTTATCAGGGGGCTGAAAACTATGCTGGTTCAAAAACGGCCACAAATCAGGCCAAGGTGCTGAGCTGAGAGCTACTTTTCTGCAGGAAGGTGTTAAAGCACGAAATGCAATTCACAGGCAGATGTGGGGAGTGGGGTGCAAATGGAGAAAGGAGTGTGAGGGGGCCAGAGAGTTCACATAGTTTCTATAGCTCATAGTAGCCTGTAACTTTTAGAATACAATACCCTTATCACCTAGAGCAGATATGAGTCAAAGTTGCTTTAAAAAACAAATTATTGGTTTGCATATAATCATTCATATACATCATACTGTACATGTACTTTGTGTGCTATACAATCATTCATAAACATTGTTTCATTCATGACCCTGTGTTTTATACAATCATTCATATGTATTACATTTTGTATGATTACCATTGCTCTATTATCTCTCCAGTCTTTTCATGTCTCCTTAAACATTTGTTTTTCAATCTTTCACATGCCTCCACCCACTAAATGTGGCTGTCCCATGGGTTTTTCCTCTTCTCTTTTTATGCCCCTTCTTCTGCACTTCCTCTTCTGAATATTTATACTTATCTTTCTCATAATAGTGGCTTTAGGGGGGTGTGTCCTTAGGTGACTGAGATATTTCACTCAGCATAATGGGCTCTGGTCTCTCCCAAGCTATAGTGTTTTATGAAGTCATTGTTAGTTAAGCTGCATGGTATTCCACTGCATGAATGCACCATAATTTCTCAAGTCATTCGTTTGTTGATGGGTATTTGGACTTTTTCTATTTTCTTGCTATTGTGAATGACACTGCTCAACCTGAAGAAGATAAAATCAAAGCATGAGCTTTTATTAAGATGAAACCCCTGCGTGGACCATGTTTCTTCAGTAAGGTGAAAGAAAGCCCACAGATTTGGGAAAAAAGTATTCGGCAAGAGCATTTCAGAGAAGGGCCTCATAACTAAAGTTTTCAGTACCCTACAGGGGCTCCACAAGTAAAAGGCTGATAACTCAAAATGGGCAAAAGATACAGACTCTTTACAAAGAAGGACATTCAGAGAGCCAAGAAATACATGTGGGAATGTCCACAATCACTAGAAATCGATGTTGCTTTAAAAAATAAAAAAGCAAAACTCTCTGTTTGGAGACCGCCATCAGAAAGCTTAATTCTCCAAGAGGAATTAAGACAAGCAAACAAGTGTGACTTCATTTCGAATAAGAGAAAAGGCCATTCTCAAGCAGCATATCTCCTTTTCCACTGCTCAGCTGTTATTTGCTGTGCTGTGATACTGGAAGCCAGGCCCCACTGTGTTAAACCCCAGCAGGGTCACCACCTTATAGAGGCTACAGAGGGGCTTCCAGCCCAAGACGAGGGGAAAGACCTGCTGATCGACAGCTAAAGGGCCACCAGTCAACATTGTCCAAGCGTCTTCCCTGCAGATCACAAAGGGAGCATTCCCAGCTGAGTGCTGGCCGGAAGGCGGGCCCCAAGGTTGGAAGACACTCAAAATGCACAGCGGCTACAACAATGGACAAGAGACCACGACGATGGAGGGAAGTCGGCACAGGGCCACGTAATGATCACACATGGATGGGGTTGGCACAAGTCAGACGTGGTTTGCAGGTAACAAAAAACACAATCAAGTACTTATTACTGGCTCAATTCTCGGTGTTGCCTCACTCTATACAAACACTATGTTTAAGAATTCAAATTTCCTCATTGAACGCTATTAAACAACTGACTGGCTGCTTAAAACCAAGAACGCCATGACTTTATTTTGTGGATCACTCCTTCTAGACCATCCATGGCTTCCATCCATTGCCTAGCAGGCTGCTAGAAAAACAAAGAATCAAGGTTGCTCAGACCTACTTCCTTCTCCATTAAGGATCTGAAGCAGCTGGTTTCAATTTTGTATCGATGACCACCAGACTTCTGACAGACCCTGAGCTCAAAAAACTGACACTGCACATCATCATCATCATCATCATCATGATTTCAAAGTTCAATTTTTTTCTCGGCCACAAAATTGAAAACCTGTTGGGCAAAAGTGAGACGCGGAGGAAGGGTATGGTGGGGGCACGGCAGATTTTAATGACAGGCTCAGGAGAGGAGAGGTCTGGTCCCTCCTGCAAGAGGCGCAGGAATGCAGCCGCACCTGCAGACCTTTCCCCTCAGTCACCTTGTTACAAGTCACAAGCTATTACCACGGAGCCGGAACTGACCCACTGCTGAGTGTCCAGTGGATTTTCAGAAGCCATAAGTCTCACAGGAGATGGCCCAGCTTTCTCCCATAGAGACCCTGGAGAATTGGAACCCCAAGAGAGCCCATTTTGGGGGCTAGTAGTACAACTCCCTATTCATTTAGGCCACCAGAGCTCTCTATGTTATTACAAGATGATGAAAAATCAGAGGCCTTGGGATCAGCTTTTCAGAATATTTCCTTTTGCCAATGAGACAAAAGGAAAAAAAAACCCGTGGGAATACAGTTCCTACTCACACCGCCTACCTCCTAGTCCAGCAATGATTTCATTGCTATTCTTGCCAATCCTTCCCTTAAAACTTTAAGGGGGGAAGTAACTCTTCTATTAGCCATCTGGGGCTTCTTGTGACAGTTTCCATTAATCTTGGAGGTTCTATCCCTAAGTGGACAGCGACTCCCCTGGGGGTGCGTGTCAGGTGGTGGCAAGCAACATCAGCAAACGCCCTCATGGCTGCTCAACCAGGCCACCTAGGTTCTGTAGGGCCAGGACTGAGGGAAGCACTGTCATCTGCCAATCACTGAATGGTGGTGCTTGTCCATTTGCCTTTAGAATCTTTCCATGCTCCCAGCCCAACATGAGTAGACAGGAGGAGAGGAAGAAGCTGAACCTGGTGTCAGAGGAGGTAAGTAGTCTGGTAACTTTCTCCCTCCCATTCTGCCTGGCTGCTACCCATGCTTACCCACTCTGCTCAGATTAGAGGGACTGTGTTCAATTAAAGCATGTAAAACATTGATGAGCATTTCCCTCCAACCTTCTGTTAGCTTTCATTAAAATCA
>NW_006399964.1:827672-828597 GCF_000299155.1 Elephantulus edwardii | reverse complement strand
TTCATGTCCTCCTCACTTTAAGCAAGTAAAGTTGTGTCATATGCATAAACACAGGTAACTGATGAGTCTCCCTCCAATCCTGATGCCACACTCTTCTTCAGAGAGTGCAGCTTCTGGGCTAATTTGCTCAGCATACAGATTGAATAGGAGTGGAGAGAAAATACAACGCTGGTGCACTCCCTTCCCAGATCAAAACTATGCAGTGTTCCCCTGCTTCATTCACACAACAGCCTCCTGGTCCAGGTATAGGTTCTGCACAATCAAGTGCTCCGGGATTCCCATTCTTCTCAATGTCAGTCACACCTTATTATGGCCCACACAAGTGCCTTTACATAGTCAATAAAGCACAAACAGACACTCTGCTGGTATTCCTTACTTTCAGCCAGGATCCATCTGACAAACCACTGGCAAAGCTAACAAAGGAAAAGAAAGAAGCAATGCACATAATTCAAATAAGAGATGAAAAGGGCAATGTCACAACAGGACCAATTGAAATAAAAATGTTAACAATGGAATATGATGGGGAAACTGTATTTAAACAAATATGAAAACACAGAGGAAATTGGCAAATACTTAGAAACTCATAGCCTACCCAGACTGAAACAGAACAACTGTATAGAAGAAACTGAACAGATCATAAAATAACATAAGAAAAAGATCCTTGGACCAGATTATTTTATTAAATCAGTGAATTTTCTCAGACATTCAAAGAAAAGCTGTCACCAATTCTACATAAAGCATTTCAGAAAATAGAAAGTCTACTCCCAGGTTCTTTCTATGAAGCAAACATATCCCTGATACCAAAATCAAGTAAAGACAACACTAAAATAGAAGATTATAGGGCAATATCTCTCATGAACATAGATGCAAAAACCGTCAAGAAAATCCTGGCCAACAAATCTAACAGTATATAAAAAATGTAATT
>NW_006399964.1:794983-825317 GCF_000299155.1 Elephantulus edwardii | reverse complement strand
CCTCAACAAGAAAAAGGTAAACAACCCAATTACAAAGTGGGAACAGGATATAAATACACACTTCACAAAAGAAGACATTCAGGTGGCAAAAAGCATGAAGGAATGTTCAAAATTTCTATCAGAAAGATGCAAGTCAAAACAACTAAGAGATGTCATCTCACCCCAGCAACAATGGCAAAGTTCAACAAACAACAAATGCTGGTATGGTTGTGCTGAGACTGGAACTCTTATTCACTGTTGGTGGGATTGTAAAACAGTAAAACCACTGTGGAAGGTGGTCTGGTACTTTCTTAAAAAGTTGAAAATAAAAATACTATTTGATCCAGCAATTCTACTACTGGGAATATACCATATACCCTAAAACCAAACCAAACCAAAACAAAAAACACCAGAGCCACGACCATAACAGATGTATGCACACCTGTGTTTATTGCCACAATATTCACAAGAGCCAAGTGATGGAAGCAACCTAAGTGTCCATCAATAAATGGACAGAAAAACTATGGTATATTCACACAATAGAGTACTACGCAGCATTGAGAAACAACGAACTCAAAATATTACACATCATACAAGAGCCTTGAGACTCTTAGGCTAAGTGAAATATCTTCGTTACAAAAGGACAAATACTGTGTAACACCATTGTTATAAAACAGGACAGACATGGGGGGTTGGGAAAGAGTGGATAGATAATGAACACTGCATTAGAATAGATGAGGGGAAGAATGTCCAACAGGAATGAATATATGATTGTACTTTATATGTATAAAAACAATCTGGGAAAAGGGGTCCACTGTGGGGCAGGCTGGTGGGGTGAGGAAGAAAAAGGGGGGAAATGTGTAACAATGAGTAAATAAAAGAGAAAGAAAAGAAATAACGTTTTGGAAATAAAATGCCAAAGGATACCAGATGGAATGTGATAGAGAAGAAGGGCAGAGGGAAGTAGAAGCATATGTAGGATTTCTGTTTTTATAGAGAAACAGTGGTAGAAAAAGATATGCTTACCTATATATTCTAAAGTATTGGGAGGATAGAAATTGGATATGTAAAACTTTCAAACTTGTAAAAGAGAGATGGAAGGAAAGAATACACAACAAATTGTGAAGTAAAATGAAGAAAAAAAGCTCAGAGAACAGCACCAAAGAAAGAAAAGTTGCAGAGATGATTCTGAGTCAGTTCAGTGCCTGTGATAGTCATGAATAGCCCTCCTATTGGATTAAAGTCTGAGAAAAATGACTTAGAAATAGAAGCCCTCTATAGATGTTCATTGAAATAAAAAAAATAATTTTTTTAAAAGTAGAATAAAAATAAAGAAATAGAAGTCCTCTAAGGATAACCAAAAAAGTACGTAGAGGATTCACTTAAGGACATCACCTCAGCAATTTCCTCCTCTCTCCTGCAGAGTCACATTTTCACTCTGTACAGGCTTACTGCCAACAAACATGTTGGAGTTCCTCCCCCTTCTTACTTAAATAAATGTTGTTATGTGCTGCTTAGTTGGAACTGACTCCTAGCTGACAGACACTCCAATGGGATTTTAGAGGCTGTAAATCTAGGAGGAGACTGCCTATCCTTCTCTCGCAAAACAACTAGTGAATTCAAACTGTGTGCCCTTGGGATTGCAGTGCCACTTCTTATCACTAGGCTACCAGAGCTCCAGTTGCTGTAAAATGAACTCTGATTCCTTGTATCCAACAAATGTCAACCTACAACTTAGCTCCATAATACGTTTCCAGAGTAGGGTTTTCAATACCAAATTTTTCAGTAGATAGACGGTACTTTCTTCTAAGGCACCTCTTGGGGAACATGTCTCCAATGTTTCCATTACTAATCATGTATACTGTCATGTATCAGCACCAATTCAGTTTTACCATTACAAATAGTACTAGCAAGCTGCCGTTTATGATAGTAAAACAGCAAAAATGGTACTTAGTTTACATAGAATGTGTGTGTGTGTGTGTGTCTGTGTGTGTGAGAGAGAGAGAGAGAGATATTAAAATGTTAGAGCATTTAGTATAATGTCGTCGTGTGCCGTTGAGTAGGAACTGACTCATAGTTGAGCCTACAGCAGGTTTTCAGAGGCTGTAAACTGCACAGGAGGAGACTGCTGATCTCTTTTGTGCTATAATGCCAGCACATAGGAAGTACTGAACAGTGCTTTGAAAGAATATGACACTCAGGAGTGAAGACGTGGAGACTGAAATTTAGGTCTATGTGTCTAACATTCCGCCGGGGTTAGACTTACATGAACAAAGGTCGTATAACAAGCAGATAGGATTTTAAGGTATTCTGTAGCTTTATAAATACATAGAGCATTTGTCCAAAAGTTAGAGTCACACATTGAAGATGGGGGTCTGCTTTGGAAAAGAAGGAGAACCTTAGAGAGGAGGACACACATTATGAGCCCAGGTTTCTAAACTCCCTTCAGATACTGCTGGGACCTCTGAGAAGAATTCCTCTTTTGGTTTCTACACAAAAACTAAACAAAACAAATGGACAAAGCAGAAACAGAGGGATATTTCTGAGAATATATTTAAAATTATTTTCTCTTCAATATATGTAGATAGAATACATATATTAGGAGAATTCCAAAATGCTCAAAGAAATAGAGATCACATTTTGTAACCAAGTGTGCTAACATATTTTTCTCCATCCTTCTATCATTATAACCCAGCTGGTTTGCCTATATTTTATATATTCCAACTTTTTGAAAGTCAGCTCTTTTTACACACAATTCAATGACACACAGATAGGAGAATGTAAAGGTACAGAAATAATTCACATATAATTGTATTATTCAGTGGCAGAAAGGAGATGCAGCTGTGAGATAACTGAAAAGGTAAAGACAACTGGCTAGAAGTGTATTTCATATAATTCATGCTTTACAAGTTATTTTTTTTTCAAAGTGACAAAAACAGATGAATGGATTGTTGCTAAGATTTCAAACTGGGGGGGAAAATCCAAAACAAAATAGCTACTGTAAGTAACATCACATGTCTCACTCTGCTCAAAGGTATTATCACGTATTTCCTAAAGCTATTCATCTCAGCATTCCTCTTTAGATATCCATTAGCTTCATTTAATTCCTTGTGCCTTACTTCAAGGAGAAAGAGTCTCTTTTCTGGCAGGATTGAAATGAGTATTTACCGCACACATAGAAAGAATACGGCCCCATACTGGACGTGAGGAGAAGAGTGATGCTGCGTACTTGGCAAGAACTGTGACCCTCTGAGCTCGAGGCTTCCCTCTGGCCTCATGCTTTCCGTAGTTCTTACTCCTCTCACTAGTAGAAGGCAGCTACCCTAACGTCTGAACTCAGAAACGGACTTAGAATAGAGAAAACATCACATGGTATGGGTTCTTTCTCTCACTGCTCAACTATAACCAAATCTAACCCAGAAGGAAGAGGAACTAATTATCTGGTGGATTTAATTGTTTTAGGTGTAAAAAATGCCTTGAGCTTAATTATATGGAGACAAAGAAAAACTCATGGCCATCGAGCCAGAATCAACTTACCATTTCAGGGGTTTTCAAGGCTGGGAATCACATGGGAGATTGTTAATCTTTCTCCTATGGAGCTGCTGGTGGATTTGAACGACCAGAATAGCATTACCTTTGGATTAGTAGTGCAAGTTCTTAAGGACTAAGCCACCAGAACTCCCTTATAAGCTCTGCTCAACTCAACTCATTGGTGGTGAGTTGAAATCAACTCATAGCTGACCCTCCAGCAGGCTTCCAGAGGCTGTAAGGCACACAGGAGATCACCCATCTTTCTCCCTGGAAGCAGCTGAGGGATACGAACTGCTTGCCTTTGTATTGGCAGCACAACTCCTTACTGACTAGACCACCAGAGCTCCCTGTACATAAGATAGGGAATGGGAAAAAAAAAAAAAGATAGGGAATGGAAAGAATTTCACAACTTTTCTTTATTTCTTGCATTTGAGTGATAGACTATCTGCCAAACTACCACCCTGGAATTGTCGGGCGTTTGAATGGAAAACTCCTCATTCTAAATTCATTTCATGAGAATGACACCAATGAGGCACTGGATGGAACCATTTACATGCTCAAAGCTAAAAGTTCAAGTTCACCCAGAGGCCCCTCAGTGGAAAGGCATAGTAATCTACCCCAGAGGTGAAAAAAACACAACTCCTCATTCCAACCAGCACCCAAAAAGCCCTGTGGGGCCCAGGACTAGTGACTCGCATGGGACCACCAAGCATTGGAGTCACGGCCATGACTGCTGGTCGACCATCACTGACTTAACACTGTGAAGAATTCACAATCACTTGTTATGCATCAGAGAGTTGGACAATGACTAAGGAGGATAGGAGGAGAATTGATGCCTTTGAGCTGTGGTGCTGGAGAAGAGTATTAAGAATACCACGGACTGCTAGGAAAACAAACAGATTAATCCTGGAAAGGGTTAAACCAGGTGGCTCCTTGGAGGCAAGGATTCTGAGGCTCCGTCTAACATACTTTGGAGATGTTGTGAGGAGAGACCGGTCCTTGGAGAGGGACATCATGCTTGGGAGGGTGGAGGGACAGTGCAGGAGAGGAAGGCCCTCTATTAGGTGGATTGATTCAGTGACTGGGATAATCGGGATGGGAGTGTCTGAGACAGTGCGTCTGGCACAGGATAGATCAGAGTTTAGGGCTGTTGTACATAGGGTCGCTATGAGTCTCAAGCGACTCAACGGCACATAACAACAACAACAACAACAACAACAGAATGCTCCTTGGGGGCAAGGATGACAAAGCTTCGCCTCACATACTTTGGGCATATTGCTAGGAGAGATGATTCTTTGGAAAGTGGCAGGATACCTGGAAAGGTGGAGGTGTCAGTGAAAGAGAGGCAAGTCCTCAGCGCATTAGATTTACACCGTGACTTCAGCAATGGGCTTTGTGAGAGAGATGCCGAGGATGGCACAGGACAAGACAGGCTGATGGGTTGATCACAGGGTCACTATGAGTGGTGATCAACTTAAGTGCGTAAAACAAACAACAGAAGCACAGCAAGTCCTGAGAAAATGTTTCATGTGAGTCATGCCAGTATTGAGTATGAAGTTTATAAAATAAAAAGTTTGTTTAAGCTCAATTAAATCTGACCCTAGAAATCGACTGTAGAGATTCCAAGTACAGAAATGACGATGAAGGGCAGGGCAGGCCCTTTGGAACGGCTGCACCTAGGCACTGGGAGGGTCATGACCCTGAGGGGACAAGGGACAGATGTCCCCTGTCAGCATGTGCGGTGGCCCGTGCCACAAACAAACCGTGCTGCCACAAGCTACCAAACTCGCATGCCATTATAACATATTTCAATGCTCTGAGGACTAAGACTATCTGACAACGAGCAATGACATGACAGATCACAGCAGCTCCTAGGAACTCCACAGGGTCAGTGACACAGGATGGGAGATAATAAAGCTGATGATAAATTACAGGGAGCTGCAACAGGAACCCAAAGTCTGAGGCAGAGTTTCTGGAAACAGGACACCTGTTCACATGAACACACACCCACTGTGCTTACACTTGGAAGGACGCTGGCTTAAACATGCTCTGGCATCACCATGAAGCATGTGTTAGTCCTTCTGGAATCTTTCCAGGCAGGGTCGGGGAGCATCCTCCCTCACTTCTCCATCTTCTAATTGGCTGTCAGGGAGGTCATTTCCAAGTCTCCTGAGGCAGCAAAACATATGGGTCTTGGGGTATTTTGAGAATTTTATGTAAATGATCCATTTCATTAGTGCAGGAAGGTAATTCATGACATGACTTCAAATAAAATGTTGACTTCTCAGGAGCAAACATATGACTGGCCATTAGCCTCAAAAAAATACTGTGTTAAAACACTACAGCCAGCCAACCATAATTTGGAAATGGGTGCATTTTTGTAACTCAATGCGCCATGATAACCCATGGTGATATCACTAAAAATTTGCCCTTGTTCTTGACTTAAACATCTGTGCATTTTCAAAGGCTTGCACAGGTAGCCTTTGTGTAAACTTTAGTCTTTGTGGACCTCATTCTTTCCCTTGAATTCTTTATTAAAGCATTTTGTGCTTATGTTTCATGAACATTTACACAGCAAACTATGTTCTCCTTGAACAACTACACTCGGAGTGTCCTGGGACAGTGGTTACATCTTCCACACTGTATCCACGCTCACTTTCATTCCACTCTGGATATTTCATGTATCCTTTGTCATTGCTGTAAGGTCATCCCTGATTCTTTAATCTCATATATGATTACCTTTGAAGTGTAGAGTATTCATGGACAATCTGTTATTCAGCAAGGCTGAGCTCAGGGGGTCGTTGTGGTTCAAAGTTTATAGAGTCTCACAGACCAATAGTCTGGTCTCAATAGGTCATGTAAGTTTGGATTTTTTTTTTTTAAGAATTACATTTCTGTTTTATAACAGTGGCATTCGGCAGTATTTGTCCTTTTGTTACTGAGATATTTCACTAAGAAAAATGTCCTCCAGGGTCACCCAGTTTTTATAATATCTCCTGAGTTCCTTGTTTTTCAGTGCTGCACAGTATTCCATTGTGTGAATACACCACAGTTTCTCTGTCCACACATTTGTTGATGGGCACTTGGGTTGTTTTCATCTCTTTGCTATTGTGAACAATGCAGCAATAAACATAGGGGGGGTATATATATATGTTCTTTTGGCAGTTCTGGTTTCTTTAGGGTATATTTCCAGTAGTGGAACTGCTGGGTCAAATGGTATTTCCATTTTCACCTTTTTGAGAAAGCGCCATATAGCCTTCCATAGTGGTTACACTGTTTTACACTCCCACCAACAGTGAATAAGGGTTCCAGTTTCTCCACAACCTCACCTGCTGACATGGGGGTTGGGAGAGAAACTAAGAAAAGAGGAGATAAATGATGTACACTGCATTGAAAAAGATGAAGAATAGGCCTGCTTGAAGGGAATATATGATTAGGGATTATCTGCATGACAACAGTCCAGAATAGGATCTGCACAGTAAAGTGGACTGGGTATAGGGGGGAATTATACAACAATGAAAGATTTTTTTTCAAAGAGAAAAGTGAACTCGGGGAGAGGGGTCAGGGAGGAAAATGTGCAACCATGAATAAATGGAAGTTCATGTCATGTTCTGTAAAAACTTTCATTAAAATCTCAAACAAAAACCCAACAAAAAACAAAACACCAAACTGGACTATATAAAGGAGAATGTGGCATCAGGATTAGAAGACAAAAAAAAAACGCAACTGGGTAGAGTGATTGGACTCTGTAAGATGGGCTCTCTTGTTTTGGTTGAGGGTCACTGTGGAATGTGGAATGTTTGGGGTTTTTCGTTGGTGGTTTTTTGGTTTTTTTGTTTGTGGGGTTTTTGGTTGTAGTTATTATTATTATTACTACTACTACTACTTCTTGTTTATAGTCAACAAAATCCTCTAGAGGGCCTTTTTTTCTTTAATAAGTTGGGTCTGAGGGATTATCTTTTGATCCTTTGATACTATATTTTTGAGGAACAGTCTTCTAAGTCATACAGCACTCCTCTGTCAATTTGCTGTGCTGAGATAATCTGGGTTTGCTGTGATGCTCAACCTTTTGGGGTCTCAAAAGCCATAATGGCTGCTCATGATGGAAAGTATTTGGTGGCGCTCCCAGTTTTAAGAAAGGTTGGGAAGCATGAGTGGCATCCACTTCCTAAACCACATGCCTCTGGAAACTCTATGAACTTGGAGAAAGAATAGTTCTAGAAAGGCCTCAGGTCTTTTGTTCATGGAGTCGCTATGAGTCGGGCATGATTCGGGGGTAATCAACAACAACAACAACATGAAACCTATAGCTAAATCAAGAAGCTGTTATACAAACAGAGTGAGGGAATATACAATGGATCAAATCAAAGATGTGCATTAACACTTTATACTTTCCTCAAGTATATTCAGTCTATATGCTAACAAATTCTCACGAAGTTAGAGTATATGAAGAAACATGTGGCATCAGAATAGGAGGAGATTGGGGAAGCAGCAGAATGCTCCCAGATGGGCATTTTTGGGTAGTCAAAGCCAATGCTTTATTAGGGAGGAATGTGGAATGATGGAGCTCATGGAGTTTGAACCTTGCCTTGGTTCTAAAATTTGGTTGGGCCAGAGGGCTGCAGCCTGGTTTTAAATGTTTTTGGTCAAACATTCTTATAAGTGGCATAGCCCTGGTCTGTCCATTTGCTGTACAGAGGTAACTCATGGTTGCTGTGATCCTGAACACTGTGACACTGATGTGTCAAATGTGATAACGGTTACCCATGGTGGACAGTGTTTGTTGGAGCTCCCCATTAAAACAAGTTTGGAAGCAGGAGTGGCATCTACTTCCAAAACAGCTTGACTCCGGAAACCTTATGAACCTGGAGAAATGATGAAAGTTATACAAGTGCTCAGGTAGTGACCCCAACAACAACAATAACATGCAAATGACACAGGCTTGCTTGAGAAAGTGGAAATGTATAGTAGTTACTGAAGATCAAAGACTGCAGCCTTCAATATTAGTTACATTTCAATATCAAGAAGACAAAAATCCTCACTATTGGAACAACAGGCAACATCATTATGACATCATATTAAGCATATCATATTAAACAACATCATATTAAAGATTGAAGTTGTCAAGGATTTCCTTATACTTGGATTCACAATCAATACTTATTGTAGCAGCAGTCAAAAAATTAATAGAAAGTGAGGGAGGGAGAAGGGAGGGTGAGATGATAAGATGTGCAAAAAAAAAAAGAAATGAAAATCTAACTCTTCCATAAGCTTTCATTAAAATTGCAAGTAAAAGAAAATTTTATTTTAAAAAGTAAATAAAAAAGAGTTACATTTCTGTTTTACACTCCCTCCCCCTCCCCATGCTATCAGGATCGCCTATTGATCAGAAAGGTGGCTAGCAGTGGCCAAGCATTATCTAGTTCTGGCCGCAGGGTAGATGAGGCTGTAGCTCAGGTAGACTGTGCTCTTCTCTTGACCCCCAAACCCGCCATCACTGTCTTTCCCTCATTGCCATCGAGTGGGAACTATTTCCCAGAGGTTGTTCATCTCAAGGGAGGAGACTGTCTTCCTCCTGGACAGCAGAGGGTGGATTCACACTGCCTGCTTTTGGGCTGGCCACACTACTCCTTGCCCATGACAGCTCCTATGTAGTCTGTTGTTGTCACGTGCCGTTGAGTTGGAACTGACACCAGACCTTCCGGCAGGCTTTCAGAGGCTGTTATTTATGTGGGAGGAAATGGCCATCTTTCTCCCTCTGGGAAGCTGCTGGATTTGGACCACTCGTCTTTGGAAGGACAGCTCTATAGCCACCAGAACTCCCTGTGTAGGCTGTTGTTGTGTACCACTGCCTCACAGCTGACCCTCTAGCAAGTTTTCAGAGGCAGTAAATCACATAGAAGGAAACTGTCCATCTTTTTCTCACAGAGCACCTGGTGGATTTGAACCTCATGCCTTTGGGATTGCAGTGCAAGCCACCAGGCCACCAGAGTCACCTTAATTCTTATTTCAATGAGTCCTTTTAACACTTAATGAGAGTTGGCTTTGAAATGCCACCTTTTACTTCCACATGTGATTGGTGTTGCCTCCATCACTGTGTCATTACCCTTACAGTGACTAAAAGAAAAGTCTCAGCCCCCTGACCTTAGCCACAGCCACCGGGGCAGTGATCCCCACACCCGGGATGGGGTCTGACATTCTCTGCTTCAAGGTCAGTGGCTTCCCACTACTTTGTGCTATGATAAATGAAGAAAGCTGTTATTTTCATTTATTTGGACAAAACAATGACCTGTGATAATCATTTGTCTAATAATGAAGAGGGAAAAAAACCCCAACTACATATTTTTGTATGTAACTTAAATCAAATCATACATAAGCATTTACCAATTACAGACCTGGTTGCTTAGCAACATAGCTGCATATCACAGGGGGAAATGGCTCTGCCTAGTGAGTCAGGTCATGCCCAGAATCAGGATGTGGAAAGCAAATCATGTGGAAAAGGCATCTTTACTCCTATAACTGGACACAAGTCCTTGCATGACAACACTGATGATGACAATTGCCAGTGACATTACCCTTCACGCCCCCCACAGCCTCCTGCCCTCCCCCAAGTACAGAAAAGAGGCTGCAAGCTGCTTAGAACACATCTCAGTGCTGGGGGGAAACACATGATGCAACTCGATCGATATATATTTACTGAATGACAACTCTGAGCAAGGGAATGACACAATCAATTGGCTATGAACATCACCAAAGTCTCCTCCAAGTCGCCCAGCACTGCCAGACTGCTTCTGAACTGCATGGGGAGCTCTGTCGGTTCAGTGGTGAGGAGCTGCCCATTCAGTCACAGGATTCGTTTTTTAAAAATTTTAAATTGGTTTGCATACAAAATTCATATATGTTGTGTTTCACACATTCCTTCATGTGTTTCAGGTCCCCACTGGGTCTTCCCTTGTTCTTCCATCCACCAAACTCTAGCCCCCCAGTGCTATCCCTGCCCCACACTTCGCCTCTGCTCTCTCCCCTCCCCTTCTGGACTTTTACACACAGCTTACAAAGTTATCTTTCTAGTTTTACAATAATGTCTTATTCAGTATCTTATGGACCTCAGTTCACACAGCATAATGCTCTCTAGACTCTCCCATGTTATACAGCATTTTACAAAATCCTTGCTCCTCAGTGCTACTTACTATTCCATTTTGTACCACAGAATTGATGCTTTTGAGTTTTGGTGTTAGAGAAGAGTGCTGAGGGTGCCATGGACTGCTAAGAAAACAAACAGATTCATCCTGGAGAGGGTTAAAATGGGCTGCTCCTTGGAGGCAAGGATTCTGAGACTTCGTCTGACATACTTTGGTCATGTTGTAAGGAGAGACCAGTCCTTGGAGAAAGACATCAGGCAGGCCCTTTGGGAGATGGACTGATTTGGTGACTGGGGCAATCGGGATGAGTGTGTCGGAGACAGTGAGATTGGCACAGGACAGAGCAGAGTTTAGAGCTGTTGTACATAGGGTTGCTATGAGTCGCAAGCAACTCAAAGGCGCATAACAACAACAACAACAACCACCACCACAATGAAGGAATGTGTGAAATACAATGTATACACAATGTATACTCTGCAGAGTTGGGTGGGCAGATGGGGGTGAGAAGAGCAATGCAGGAATGAGAAAGATCCAATGGGGACCTGAAAAGATGGGGTAACAGTAGGTATTTGGATCAATGGTGATTGGTTTTATAAAGTACAATGTATATGAATGAGCATATGAAAATAATGGAAATGAAGGAATTGTGTAAAGTGCAATGTATAAAAATTGTGTATGCAAACCAATATAAAACGAAATCATCAGGTTTAAAAACAATGTATATGAACTTTGTAAGTAAACCAGTATAAAATAATAATAATAAAAGATTTTAAAAAAATAAAATCACATATCACAAGAACAATGACTGAATTGCTTGTCTTGCTTGCCTTCCCTGTCACTGAAAGAGCAGCCTTTCAGTACCCTACTGCCCCTCAATCTCTGCTCACCCTGAAGCTGGTCTTCTCATCATTTAAATGATGGCCATGTCCACGCAGCTGCTGCGCCCACAACAGAGGCCCACCATGGGAGGAAGGGTCTCTGTGCCTAAGAGAAGACCGTCTATCTGCTCTGAGAAACTTAATTCTATCCAGACTGTGACAAGTTGGCACCATACAATCACAACCCCATAGCCCAAGGACATTGTGACTTTTCCAAGCACATTGTGACTTTTTTCATTACATTTTTTTCTGGTATCTAAGAAACATAGCAAAAAAATCTTCACCACTCGACCAATAGGCAAAATCATGATTGATTGAGAAAATATTGAAGTTATCAACAATTTCATCTTACTTGGATCCACAATTAACACTCTTTTGACCAGCAATCAGGAGATCAGGAGGAATATTGCACTAGGATAATCTGCAGTCAGGGGCCTCTCCAAATTATTCAGGAGCAATGGTGTCGGTTTGAGGACCAAGGTGCACCTGATTCAGGCCATGGTCTTTTCAATCACTTGCTATGCATCTGAGAACTGGGCAATGAATAAGGATGACAGAAGAACTGATGCCTTTTAACTGTGGTGTTGTAGAAGAACACTGAATATCCCATGGACCGCCAAAAGAACAAACAGATATTTCTTGAGTGCTGCTTGGAGGCAAAGATGATAAAGCTCCATCTTACTATCCTTTAGGCATGTTGCTAGGAGCGTATATTCATTGGAGAGGGACACCATGCTTAGAAAGGTGGAAGACTGGTGAAAGAAAGGAAGACTTTCAATCAGGTGGGTTGACATGGTGACTATGGCAATGGGTCTGAGTGTGTCAGGGATTGTGATGATGGTACAGGACAGGACAGAGTTCAGATATGTTGTTTTTAAGGTCATGTGGGTTGTACTCAATTCAGTGATACCTAACAAAAGCAAATGTGGCAAGTTGAACCCCAATACAGCTGAGACAGCAAGACCAAGAGGAGAATGCTCAACACACACTAGAAAGTCTTAATTCCCATGCCAGACACCCTCAGGAAAGTTGCAAACGCTTCTGCACCTTCACAATCTTTCTGGTTTTAAGTGAGGGCACCTGCTTCTCCAAGGACATCAGAAAGCAGGGTTAAGCAGCCTTTGTTTTGAATTCATGTGCCAGAGGAAAGTGCAGGAATACATTATCCATTTATAAATGCCTTTGGCGCCATGCGACACACACTTTAGCTTGCAGCACTGCAATCCCTCCACCGCCCATCTGCCAGATTGTCACACTGGGTGTCTTGGATGTTTCAATGATGCTGGAAGCTCTGCTGCTGGCATCTCAAATCCCACCCAGGTCACCCATGGTGGACAAGTTCCAGCAAAGCTTCAAGACTAAGACAGACTAGGAGGGGGAAAGGCCTGGCAACCTACTCCCAAAAGTGAGCCAACAAAAACTGGATTGCTCACCTCAGAAAGTCCAGTGCAGCGCGGGAGATGAGGCTCCTGAGATTAGAAGACAGTCAGACGGCACGGTGGCCACATGGACTTGAGTGAGTGAGCACAGAGGAGAAGGCACAGCGTGCGGCAGCCCTTCTGCGTGGAGTTTGCTGAGTCAAAGGCAAGCCAAGTTTGCCAACAAGGTCATGTTGCTGTTATGTGCTATGGTTTAGGTTCATGGGACTCTGTGAACAACAGATTTGAACAGATCTGTCCTGTCCTGTGCCATCGTCACCATCTCTCACATGCTCAAGCCCACTGTGTCAATCCATCTTGTTGAAGATACTCCTCTCTTTCACTTTTTCTTCTTCATCTTCTTTCAGTACTTCATGTTGACCTAGTGGGTTCCAAAATGCCAATATCTATTTGTGGGAACTTCCTGAGGGAGAAGACACGAACACACGGTAATCTGGGTGCATCTTCAGGGCGTTTGGCTTCAAGTGTATTCAGTTCAAATGTTCTGGGAAAGGCTGTGAGAAGGTGGGACCTGAGAAGGCATGGTGCTTCCTTCCACCTCTGCCCTGGCCTGGGCCACTCCCTCCAGGGCTTGCTGTGGACACGGAGGTCCTCACACACTCTCCCTGCACTAACTGACCTTCTGACCAAGCACCAGACCTCTTTGACCAGAGAGCCCCTGTGTGCTGTTTGGCATGCCCCTGGCAGACCTGGCCAGCTTGAGACGGCTTAATACTTGCTACCGGAAAAGCGGTTCATCTCCTCCTGAGTTAGGCCTCTGCAAACTGGGCTACATGCATACATTTTAGAATTATGCAAGTGAAGCACTTACCTCCTACGTGAAAGACTGGCAGTTTGAACCCAGTCAGAGGCTCCTATGAACAAAGACATGGGCCCCATCCTATACAGATTGTTGCTGTGGTTGAGTATCATCAAGTCAGAACCAATCCACAGCTGATTCTCTAGAAGGTTTTCAGAGGAGACTGCCTATCTTTCTCCCTCACAGCAGCTGGTGGATAAGAACCACATGCCTTTGTATTAGCAGTTCCCTGGTAGCCTAGTGATAAGGAGCTGTGCTGGCGATCCAAAGACACATTGTTTGAATTCACCAGCTGCTCGAGGGGAAAAAGTCAGGCAATCTTCTCCTGTGAGATGTACCTACTATGGGCTGGTCTTGACACCATGGAACATAAGAAGACTCCAGGGCTCCCTCCCACAGGGATTATAGCCTATAAGACTTCAGGGGGCTGCAACGAGACGGAATCTAGTCAAACACACCTAAATAGCAACATGAATGATGAGAATTACACATACCCAGGGCATACCAAGCCTAAGTAAGTGCAAATCTAAGTTTAAAAATTCATCCCAAACTACATATAAATTATTGTGGTTAATTGACTTTACTGTTATCTTTAGTCAGCATGAGTAATTGAGAACTAGCTGGATTTATTGAATGGAATTGATGAAACCATGTATCTACGTTCCAGCCATTTCAAATGATGTTAATATAGACGGAGAGAAAGACCATCATAGGCTAATTAAAGCCTATCTCTTGCGGAATGATACAGCCTGACTTTTCTGCTTAGAACAGCTATCCATTACACAGACACATATTTATCTTCTACATTGCAAGGACTATTCAAGCAAAATTAAGAATCTTTCAAGGAATAAACATATTCCAGATAATCTGATTTCAAAAATCTAATGACTCCAGTGTTCATTACATTACATTACACTGCCTTTAAGATGCTGGCTCTAGTAGTTTCTTGCTAAATCATTAATGCATATGGTAATGCTCTGTTAAAAAACAAAGTACTTGCTCTGTCATAAACACCAGATCAGTTAAAAAGCCAAGGGTGACTACTAATTTCCTGCCATCTTTTCTTAATATCTATCTCCCTTAGCTGTTTGTTAAGACTAACTTATCTCAAAAAGTGTTGTTCACTTCCAGTATTTGTATTTTAAAAGAAATAGTGTGTTATTCTCACTTTTCCCATATTTTGATGATCTGTAAATTAAAAACTGATATGAAATTGCACACTCGCGATACACCTTGTTGCCTGAAGCAGCACACTGGGATCAAGGTGGAGTCTGCTGGGAGGGCAGGCACTAATCCACGGCTCTTCACTCGGTACCCATCGCTTTCTCGGAGTGGAGCTAATTAATTGTCAACGCTGGATGACACTCTCTGTGCTTTGGGGCTCCTTGCTTAATTAAATATGAATATGACAGTTGGTTTTGTTTGTTAAAAAAAGTAAATTCTTTTTGCCTCCTTTAATATCAAGACTTCCTTTTATTTAATAAATTATTTACTCTAGCTGAAACCTGAAGATATCATTAAGGCGTACCTCAAAGAGAAGCTGTTCGCATGGGGCTGCTGGATTGCAAGAGCACAGAGCCAACTCGCTAGTAGGGGAGACCTGCTCGGAGGACCTGTGATCATTTAGACAGCTGCACCTCAGCATCTCCACCTGAAGCAGGGCACAAAATATGCCTGCCATTTCCCGACTCCTCCTACTCAGGCCCCCTGGCAACTTAACATTCAGTCTTTCATTCTGAAATGCCTACAAGTGGAAACAAGAGGCTGTTGTTGGTGAGTGAAGGCTTGGTCCCAAGGGCATTGGAATGAGTTGCGGCCTGTGGTGGACCAGGGTGCTGTGAGCTATAGGGCTTTCACTGGCTGATTTCCAAAAGTGGATCAGGAGATCTCTCTTCTTCATCCGTCTTGGTCTGGAAGCTCCACTTCAGCTTCTTCAGCAACTCAGGAGCCTCCACTGACAGGTAGGTGGCCGTGCACGCTGGGCATTGGCTCAGAAGTAAACCTGCATCTCCCACATAGAAGGCACAAATTTCATTCCTGAATCACCAATATCCACTATACAAAATTTACTTTGGGCATGTTTCCAGGAGGGACCAGTCATTGGAGAAGGACATAATACTTGGAAGGGTAGAGGGTCAGTGCAGAATAGAAAGACCCTGGATGAGTTGGATTGACACAATAACTGTGATAATGGGGTCAGGTGTGTCAGAGACAGTGAAGCTGGCTCAGGATAGGGCAGGGGTCAGATCCTTTGTTCACAAGGTCACTATGAGTTGTAGTACACTCAAAAGCAAACAACTACAACTTTTTAAGTTATAAGAAAATGCACATGCAAACAATCAATTTCAAACATGTTCCACGTCTGTGGCAACAACATTGCATTAAAGTTGTGCAACGATTTTCATCACCTCTCCCCACGTTGTCCCACCACCATTAACATTCTTTCCATGCACCCTAAACAAATCCCCTGTCTTTGTGCTCGGGACACGTCCTTGTGTTGCTATTCATTGCTATCAAGTTGCAAATGACTCCTCGTTGACCCTCCAGCAGACTTCCAGACTGTCAATCACAGGGGAAGAGACAGCCACCTTTCACCTTGGCTGTGGCTGGTGGCTTTGAACCACGTGCCTGTGGTGTGGTAGCACATTTCCTTATCCATTAGGCTCCCTCTGTAGCAACTGCTTACTATTCTTGGTTCCCAAGTTTTTGTTGAAGGAGTCTTGGTGGTACAATGATTAGACATTGGCTGCTAGTCAAAATGCCCACTGTATGAACCTACCAGCTGCTTTGCAGAATGAAGATGTGGCGGCTGCTGTCCTAATAATGACAGCCTGGGCAATTCAACATGCGGAGTTCTACACTGCAGATTAGAACTGCTAAGAATCTGAATAGAATGACAGCAACAGGTCACATATTTAGGGTTTTAAAAATATTTGTTTATTTCATATGCATGGTATCGTGTAGTATTTAGGATTTTGTGACAGATTTATTTCACTAAGCTGAATGTTTTCTACATTCATTTATGTCATACTAACAAATATAAGCATCTAAAATTTGAAAACAAAGTTGTCTGGGCTAAATAGTAATGTTTTACTCAATTTTTTTTTTCTGTCTGAAATAAGGAAACAACTTCTTAAAACATCTAGGATCTAAGTGACCATC
Organism: Elephantulus edwardii; assembly: GCF_000299155.1. NCBI lineage: Eukaryota > Metazoa > Chordata > Mammalia > Macroscelidea > Macroscelididae > Elephantulus > Elephantulus edwardii. Next base: position 808,387 of record NW_006399964.1, on the reverse strand, counting down.
AACAAATAAATGGATAGAGAAGTTGTGGTATATTCACACAATGGAATACTATGCTGCATTGAAAAACAAGGAACTCATCCAATATTCAAAATGGGTGACCCTGGAGGACATTATGATGAGTGAAATATCTCATTCGCAAAAGGACAAATATTGCGTGGTGCCACTGTTGTAAAACAGGACTGACCTCGGGATTGGGAGGAGACTGAGAAAGATGGGTTCAATAATGTATACTGCACTGGAGCAGATGAGGGAGAAAACTGTTTAAAAGGGATATGTGATTAGGTGCTTTTGTCATGACAAGAGTCCAGAGCGAAGGCTGCATAGTGGAGTGGACCTGGGGGGGAGGGTTTGTAAAACAATGAAAGAATTTTTCTTTTACTTTTCCAAGAAGGTAGTGTACTGGGGGGAGGGTTGGGAGGGGAGAAAAGTGCAACAATGAACGAATGGAAATCCAAAGTCTCTGTAAATTTTTATTGAAATTAATAATAAAAAAATTTGAAAAAAACCCTCCAAACATCTAGACTTGAAACCACTTCAGCCACAACTGATAAAGCCCAACTGGAATAGAGATAAATGTGTCCAGTGTGGGTGCTGCAGACACTAACAATAACAAAACAGGAGGAAGTACAGTTTGGAGCCCTGGGATATTCAGAAGAGGTGTGGGAAGTCCTGTCTGGAACCTGAATTATTGCCTGAATGGAGGAGAGTGATTTACGTTCACATCAGCTGGGTTAGCTGCCATCTTTGCGCTGGGCATAGACAGTTCAAACTCTGATGATCAAGAGATCCAGTTGCTAGGCAATATGCATGCTACTCTTGTTTTCTAAGAGAGAGATTACATTTCTAGATTATCCATCATTTTCCCCATTCTAGTATATGCACATTTAAAAATTTTATTCCGTTTGAATTTTGCTTTGTGGACCATGATGGAACAAGGAAAAACCACTGAATCCCTAATGGAACACTGCTGTTTGATGTCCTATGATTGGGCGAACTGATCAATGTTGGTTAGTACTATACCTTTGCCTTCTCCACCCTCATATGGGGCAAAAGAAACCTGTGGAGTGTAATAAAGTATATTTATCAAAGGCGTGCTCAAAAATTATGAGGTAGAACAAAAGAGGTAGTTTTTGTTTTTAATACAGTAGTACAGCAATCTCCTCAGAGTAGGAGACATAGCATAGATCAGAGATGACTCCAGAGTTAAATAATTCATGAAAGGAGAATAAATCTAGAATGACCATAGCCTGTCAGGAACAGAGGGCAATTCTTTTTGCCATGTAGCTTCAAAGCTGCTTAAGAAAGACCAATATTTTTTATTGTTCTTTTTAAATTATTTTCTTGTTTCTGTGAATAGAGGACGGTAACAGTAGCCTGGGATGGGAATAGAATGAAGTGAGCTAGAGATTAAACATAAAAAAGAGGGGCACATTTTCACTGATGGGACATGGATTGACCAAGACCAGCCACCCTCCATACCACTACTTCACACGATGCACTCTCTCCTCTAGGGCTGGACCTGAAGCCACTGGGGGCTCAGAGGAGGTGTGTGTGTTCTGGGAGATGTGACAAGAGTGGAGCACAGGGAAATGAGAGGAGTGATAATAAAATTAAAAGAAGAGAACTCACTGGGTTCTTCTCAAGTCACACATCTCTCTGAACTAGTCTTTAGAGGTGTTAAGAGCTACATTTTGGTTTTGGAAAGAGTTAATAGCTATACTTGATTATATAAGATTATTAAATATTGTTATAGGAGAAAGCAATAATTTTTTTAAATAAACTGCACGCAAATAATACATTTACCAGAAGAAAATGAAGATTTGGGTCACAGTTTCTAGTTAGCTCTGTAAAGTACCCTGGGCCATGCTAAGCTGCTTAATGGACTAATGTTTATGTTAGTGGGCTTACTGTATTTACGTAAAGTTTATTGCATTTTTTAATGTGGTGTAAATACAGTTATCAGGGCCCTAAATTATTTCCATTTCTCCTCTTCCATTTGTAGAGTTGGATGTATAATTTCATTATTTTATGTAACCTGATACATTTAAAGTACTAGTTCAAGTTTTCTAGCATATAGTTAGTTATAACTACCGTTTCCTGACGCTAAGTTCTTGGCTGATAATAAAATCCCCAGGTCTGCTATTACGTTGTTATTGTCTTTATATACACCATTGAGTCTGGACCAACCCATAGCTGACCCTCTGCAGGTTATCAGAGGCAGTAAACCACACAGGAGGAGATTCCCATCCCTCTCCTGTGAAGCAGATAATGCCTTGGCTTTCGGTTAGCAGCACGGCCTCTTACCAGTAAGCTCTCTCCCACAGGATCAGGAATATTTATCTTTTGATAGTACTTCTAAGAAATCAATGTGTGAAAAGTAGAAAATATTCCTTGGAGAGGGACATGATGCTTGGAAGGGTCGGCAAAGGAGAAGAAGACCCTCGGCCGGGTGGACTGACACAGTGACTGTTGTTATGGGTTCTAGTGTGTCAGGAAGTATGAGGACAGGACAGGACAGGATTCAGGTCAGTTGTTCTCAGGGTTGCTATGAGTTGTATTCGCCTCGACGCCACCTAACAAGAACAATCAGGGTAGCAGCAAGCTATGTCTCTGAATATTTATGTGCAACTGAACAGAATAGAATTCACATACTCTCTTTCTCCTGTACTACACAGGCAATTAAACCATAAATCAACTATTTATATGGATTCCAACAATTATACAGCAAATATGTCTCTACAAACGGCTTGTAATTTGACTTTTTGTTAACGGAAATTATCAAATAATATCACTAATATCACATGCAAGCAAAACCCTGCTGAAGATATTTAAAAAAAGAAAAAAGACTGGAAACTGGAATGGTGCAAATGACAAAGAACTACCAGAAATACAAATTGGGTTAAGAAAAGGTTGTGGCATTAGAGACATTATCGCAGACGTCATATGGATCTTGGCTGAAGGAATAGAATACTAGAGGAATGTCTATCTGTGTTTCCTTGACTATAAAAGGCATTTAACTCTGTGGATCACAGTAAGCTGTAGTTCACCTTGAGAAGAATGGGAATCCCAGAACACTCAATTGTGCTCATATGAAACCTATACTTGGACCAGGAGGCAGTTACCAGAACAGAACAAGGAAACACTGCATGGTTCAAAATCAGGAAAGGAGTGTGTCAGGGATGTGTTCTGTTTCCATACCTTTTCAATCCATATGTGGAACAATTATTCAGGAAGCTGAAATTTATGAGGAGGAATGTGGCTTCAGGATTAAAGGAAGACTCATCAACAACCTGCATTATGCAGATGACATAACTTTACTTGCTGAAACTGAGGAGGGCCTGAAGCATTTGCTGCAGAAGGTCAAGGACTACAGTGTGCAATGTGGATTGAAGCTCAACATCAAGAAAACAAAGATTCTCACCACTAGATCAACTGCACTGTCATGATAGATGGAGAAGAGATTGTTAACAATTGCAGCTTGCTTAGTTCCACAATTAAGACTATCAGTACTAGCAGTCAGAAAATGAAAAGATGAACTGAATTAGGAAAATCTGTTGTCAGGAACCTCTCCAGAATGCTAAAAAAGCAACAATGTCAGTCTAGATACTAAGTTGTGCCTGATTCAGGCCATGGTCTTTGCCACTACCTGTTATGCATCAGAGAGCTGGACAATGACCAAAGAGGACAGGAGAATTGATGCCTTTGAGTTGTGGTGCAGGAGAAGAGTACCAAATAGACCATGGACCGCAAGGAGAACTAATAGATCTTTCCTAGAGATGATGAAGCCAACCTGCTGCTTAGAGGCAAGAATTTTGAAGCTCTCACATACTTTGGGCATGTTTCCAGGAAGGACAAGCCCTTGGAGGAGGACATCATGCTTGGAAGGTTGGAGGGACAACACAGGAGAGGAAGACCCCAGATGAAATGGAATGACACAGTGACCGGGGTAATGTATCAGAGACAATGAGACTGGCCCAGGATAAAGCAGTGTTCAGAGCTATCGTGCATAAGGTCACTATGAGTCATGATCAACTCAGTGACACATAACAACAACAATCTTCTCTCACATTGCTTTCAATTAAAATTTCAGAAACATTCTATATTTATGAGTGATACTCAAGTGATGGTAGCTTTAAACATCTGTGTTCTAATTCAACAAATAAATAGTCAGTGGAAAGGTGCTCAATATTGCAATTAAAGATACACAGAACTAAGACCTAACCAATGAATAGTTAGCAAAACACAGCTAAAAGTGATACAAGGTTTTCGTTTTGATAAATGCCTTTGATGTGCTCTGGTGGCACAGTCTGTAGCCACTTGCATTGTTAACTAAAAGGTCACATATTTCTGGAAATTTGAATCTTCAGAAGTGGAATCTACAAGCAACTTTTGGAGAAGAAAGATGGGCAGTCTCTTACAGTCACAGAAGCTCGACGGAGGATTGCTATGCTCAAAATCAACTCAGTGGCAGTGAGCAAGTTAGCCGGACTCCGCAGACAGCAATCATTATTGCTAAGGTATTTAATCTTGGTTTAGATTTTCATTTATAGCATTTCAATATAAAAATACAAGGTCTAGGGTTGTTTGTAGTTTTCTTGTTGATTTATTTTGAGAGTACTCAGTATGAATATAGCAAACGATATTACGAGAATGAGAAAGTAAGAGATAGAAAGAGAAGAGAAAGAAGATGCTAGGATGAAAAAAAAATTGCATTTAATTGTGATGAGGAGCTCTGTGCTGCCAACACAAAGGCTGGTGGTTCAAATCCAGTAACTGCTCCATGGGAAAGAGAGGGGCAATCACCTCTTATGTAATTTACTACCTCTGAAAACCTGCTGGAGGGCCAGCTAGGAATCACTTCTGACTTAACTGCACATAACAACAAGCAGAGGAAACCGCAGAGGACAGCCTGAAGAGGTGTCCTGTGAGAAGAAGAAAAGGGGGCCTGTCCTTGGATTAGAAATGAATGGAAATCCAAAATCTCTGTAAATGTTCATTAAAATTAATAAAATAAGGAAAAATATTTAAATAAAACCAAACACACACACACACACACACACACACACACACACACAAGAATTCAGGACATTAGGCCTGACCTTGAACAGAACTGGGGAGTGATGGCGTACATTTCTGTGGGTTGAGAGGTTTCCTTGGGAACTGGCCAAGTTAGACTGTGGTCTAGACTATTCTTTCAAGAAGTTTATGCCTTGAACATTTAGACAAAGTATTTTTTTAGGCTTCTCCCTAAATGTCAAATACTGAATAATGATGTTATATTTACATGTTTGATTTTTACCAAAGTTGACATAAGAACATTTATTTTAAAATTTCTATATTGTACGCATAGTAAAGCTACTTCTCCTTATTTTCCATGCATTTATGTATTCACTTTATTCTACGAAAATCTTATTAAGCACCTACTACTTATAACTTGCTATGCCATTACCCAGGGTTCCTAATGTAGGATCCATTTAAAAAAAAAACAAAACCCAGGAAAACCTTCATATCTGCAGATAAATCATACATGTCATTTTATGGGGTAGGAATAATATAACTCAATATAAAAACACATATGCTTCAGGATCAGATAGACTTGGTTAAAATTTTGGCTCTGCCATTCTGGGAGTGTGGATGGCAATAAGAAGACCTACCTCAAGGGCCTGTTATGAGGACAAAAGCCAGTGTGTAGAAAAGTGGCCAGCAGAATAATCTGCAAATGGGAGAGATTCCAGAGATGTTTTTGATCTGATCTATTTACCTTGGCTTTCATAAATTTGAGTCTAATTAATGTCCACTTGTAACTGAATTTAGTCTGATCTCTCTCTCTCCTTATAACTTATTTTTAACATAAGATTGAAAATGTAATTGTTTTACTTTACAGATATTTAATTTTGTAAGGCATACACTCATATATATGCACACATGCATGTGTGTGAGCACGCGCACACCACCACCCCCAAGTTGCGGGCCCCTGGCAAAGAAGCAAAAACATTCAGTGACTATCATCACTATTATTATAATCAGATAGTAATATGAACATTATATCCAGAAAATTTCATTTAGAGACTCTTTTCCATCAAATGTTCTGACTGGTGCTTCTTCAAGTACGAACCCTAAAAAGTAAGGTTAAGGCTTGCCTTTGCTTTAAGCACTGCATGTTCTGGTGGGCTTTTATAATATTATAATTATTTTATAATTATTACTTTATATTGTAATATCATCACTGACTCTGTGGTGTGAGTGCTGATGTCAACCGCAGGTCTTAAGCATCTTGAATATGAGCTTGCTTGTGCTGATAGCCAGAAGAAGCTTATTTATAGGTAAAAAAGGTCAGAACAGAGGACACTCTCAATTTGAGTTGATAAATTGGGGTCTCCAATGGTCTTAAATCAGCTGTCAGGACAATATCCATCAGTTAGTTCAGCTGTTTCACCCGGAAAACCTCCGGCTGCAGCTAGATTCTTAAGTGAACCCTGGGAGCCTCTGAGTGCTAGAGTAATTACTTACCCGCTTAGCTGCTCCTCTGACAGTGTGACCTCATGAGAGAATGACCAGGGACAGATCAGCCTCTTGTCCCCCTCACCAATATCCTTTAGGCTGTGGGCTAGGACACCCAGGAGCATACATGCAAAAGCAGTACACATGCAAAACCAAACACTTGTGTGAAACACACTACCGCAATGTAATCAGCTGGTGGCAGCGTTTCTGGTCAACTACAACTCACAGAGGACCAAAACCTTCCCAATCCTGTGCCATCCGCACACTTTCCAACATGCGCAAGTCCACTGTTACCATTACTGTGCCAGTGCGTCTTGTGGAGGGTCTCCCCCTCCTCTGCTGGTCCTCCATCTTTGCCTTTTCCCAAGGACTGCCCCACCCCAATCCCCACATGCCTCAAGTAGACGAGGTCAAGTTTCACCATCTCTGCCTCTACCCTTCCTCCAAGACAAATTTATTTGTTCTTTTTGTCAGTCCAGGACAAAATTCAGTCCTCTTCATCAACATCGTAATTCAAAGGCATTATTCCTTACATGGTCTTCCTTATTCATTGTCCAGCTTTCAGATGCAACCAAAATATGCATACAGATGTTGTGCTGTTAGTTAATGTCAGCTCGAGGACTTAAAGAACCCTAGTCACAACAGCCCTGAACCCTGTCCTACCCTGATCTCTGACACCCTCACGCCCACTGCCGTGGTCACTGTGCACAAAGGACATACATGTATATCCTTCTCAGCATCATGTCCCTCTCCAAGGAAGAGAGGTAGGATAATCTTAACACACAGATCAGGAGAGCCTAAAACTGACCACAGCCTCTCTTTAACTAGCTAGGCACCCACCAGTATGGTCCTTGGTCAAGATGAAGAATGGGTTAAAAATGTTACTTATCAGGAGAGAACTGTTTAAAAGGGATATATGATAGGGTATTGTTGTCATGACAGGAGTCCGGAATGAAGGCTGCACAGAGGAGTGAACTTGAAGGGAGGGATTGGAAAACAATGAAAGAATTTTTCTTTTACTTTACAAAGAGAAGAGTCAATTGGGGGAGGGGGTGCGGGGGCAGTGAGAAAAGAGCAACAATGAATGAATGGAAACCCTAAGTCTCTTTAAACTTTCATTAAAATTAATTTTAAAAAAGGGAAAAGTCACTCATCAAACAGTTTACATTGTTCTGTAACACCTGTATTCGTCACAGGACTAAAAGCTCTATAAAGTTAGAGTTGTGTTCTTTGCTCCATTTTAAAAAGCAAGCAAAAGAAAAGAAGTGCTGTTATTCTGTGAATTCTGGCTTATGATGACCCCATGTGTCCTAGAAGAGTCCCTGTTTGGTGTTTAAGAAGTAGATCCCAGACTTTTCTTCCAGGGTGGGTCTGCCAAGACTCCACCTTGATTAACCACCAAACTCCACCCAGGGGTTCTGCCTAGTTCACAGTGAGTACTCAAGAATCATGGACTAATTATGTGATCTTGTTTATGCCTGTACAACAAATAACGAATGGACCAGCTGGTCCTACACTGCTGATACCACTGAGGAAGTTAAGTTGGGCTTGCAGGCCTAACTAAGATCCTCACCTGCTTCCAATAATCAGAAGAGTCTGGAAAATAGAATTTGGGTCAAGATAACTTACGTAAGGATCCTTCCAGCATATTCTACAAAGATATGCTTTAGGATGTACTTGGTTTTTATACTTAACATTTCTAAACAGCCTCCAAATGGAGCCTGTCAGGTTATATTAATAGGTTTATCATCAACTGTGGGAAAGACGATTATTCTTATTGTGTAAGGGACTCAAAGACAATTCTGCTTATTGCTCTTTGACGAGTATAGCATACCTCCCATGACTCCATGCACAGCCTCAGTCAGCCCGCCACGTTTCCTGCCGGAGTACAACCCAACATGCTTGATCACTGATGTGTGAGACACAGCTCACCTCTGATACAAACAAGGAGGCCATGGTCTTAAATGACACAACAGCTGACTTGGAGTTGGGCTCTTATGTAAGTTCCATGAATGCAAAAGCTGTGTCTGTTTTGTTTATTGTCAAGCATGGGGCCTGGTACAAGGCAGGTACTCAATGAAAACGTATTGAATGAATGAATGAATGAATGAGAGGATAAAGGTATTTTTGGATGTAATTGTTTATTTGTAACATTTGCTGGCTTCTTAAGTGACAATAATCCATAAAGTACTTTTTTGTAAACATGTGATCTTATTGACACTCATAAAGCAAATATAATTATCGTGTTCATGGCAGTGATTTCACTACATCATTATTATTCTATGTCCAATATTTGATTTACCAGGCCATGGGGAGGGGTAGTATCCCATGACAGCCAAAAGAACACACAGATAGATCTTGGAGAAAGTGTATCCAGACTGCTCCTTGGAGGCAAGGATGGTGAAGCTTTGTCTCACATACTTAGGAAATATTTTAGGAGAGGCTATTTCTTGGAAACGGACATCATGCTCCAAAAGATGGAGGGTTGATGAAGGAAAGGAAGACCATCAACCAGATGGATTTAAACGGTGACTGCAGCAATGGTTCAAGGATGTCAGAGGTGAAGAGGATGGCACGGGACAGGACAGGGCTCAGATCTATTGTCTATAGGGTTGCTATGAGTAGTACTCAACTTGACAGCACATAACAACACAAGAAAAATAATCCTTACTTCTGTTTCATGAGGTTAGCTCCCAAAGTCACTTTCTCCCTTTAGAAATAATTTACAACCAGATTTATGGGCAAGGGCTCTTTCTTCCCCCTGGTGGGGCTCAAAGGCCCTGTTCCCTTGGTGTTACCTGGGGTCTACTTCTTATTGTGATGGGAGAGATGCCTTCAGCTATGCCTCTCATTTACAAGTAGTTAAACGATGAGTCTTTGATTTAAAAAGAGAAATAGATTTTAAAATTATATGTTAAGGTAATGAATCATTTTCTTGTGCTTGAACAATCTATCCTCATTAGGGGATCAATAAATGGCAAATAACAAGTCAGCAACTCAATTCCAGCCCTGCTCTATGTTTCCTTGGAATAATAATAAAAAGAGCTAAGGCAAACACGTAATTTTACCTCACCTTCCCCCCTTGTTGAAAGCTCAATATTTCTTAAATAAAACAAATGTGAATGTGTACATCCAGGTTATGCAGTAAATTCTCTTTTACAGAATGAAGTCATCAAATTCACTTAGAAATCATTGTCCTTCTCTAGACTTGAAATAGCTCCTTTTATTGCATTTAAAAAACAATGACTTTAAAAACAAACCCAAAAAAAACCCCAATGACTTTAAATTTACATTCTTTGCATACATAGCTCAGCTGTCTTACCTTTCCAGTATACTGTTATAAATACAAATACCACAACTGGGTGGCCTGAAGTTTATTTTCTCAGAGTGTGAGACATAAAGCCCAACTTCAGGATGCTGGTTCTAGAGTTAGTCTCTGCCTTTCTGTCTGTTGTTTCTGGAGAATTCTTGTTTCCTTTGAGCTTCTGCTCTGGACCAGTCTTCCCATGACTTGGTATCCTTATCCCCCCAGTTCTCTTTCCTTTCATTCCCTAATCAGCTTAGTAGATACCACTTTTATCTCAAAAATTATTGACCTAAGATATATCACACATTAACCTTCCCTCATTAACATAAAGGTTTCTCAATTCCAAACACCACTTCCTGTTGGTCAGAACTAACCCATATATAGCTGATTCTCCACGGGTTTCCAAAGGCAGTAATCCTTACTCCTAAACCACCAGAGCTCTCCACAGACTAACCACTACTATAACCATAGATATGTTAGGTGGCATTAGTCTACTTCAAGCTGTACCACCATCAATGCATCAAATCCCTGCCCAATCCCACCCCATCTCCACAATCTCTGCTGCATTTATGCCCACTGCTGCAGCTACTGTGCCAATCGATTTCACTGAGGGTCTCCCACTCCCTCTCTAGCTGTCTACTTTTCCAAGCATGATGGCTTTGTTCCAAGGACTGGCCTTTCCTGACAACATGCTAAATTTTTGCTTCTAAGAAACTCTCCAGCTATACTTCTTCCAAGCCAGACTGGTTTGTTTTTTGGCAGTGCATATTATATTCTATAGTCTTTTTTCAATACCACAGTCCAAAGCCTTCAATTCTTCCATCTTCCTTCTGTCTGTCCAGCTTCCACATACATGCATATGGAGCAACTTGAAAAGATCATGGCTGGAATCAAGGATACCTGAATTTTTCAACTCACACTCTTGTTCTTTAAAGAGGTCCTTGACAGCAGATTTTCTTAATGCCACACGTCTTTTGATTTCTTGATTTCCATGGGTGTTACTCCTAGATTCAAGTAAAATGAAACACTTATAAATTCAGTTTTTTCTCCTTTTATCATGAGATTGGTTATTTTCCAGTTGTGGGGATTTTTGTTTTCTTGAAACTGAAGGCTGTCGTTCTTGATCTTCTGCACTAAGTATTTCATGTCCTCTTCACTTTCCATAAGCAAGGCTAGGTCATAAGGATAATGCAGATTGCTGATTAGTCTTCTCCCAATCCTGAATCTTCTTCACATAATGCAACTTTCTGGATTATATGTTCATTTTACATACTGCACAGGTATGGTGAAAGGGTACTCCCTGAGGCATACTTTTCCTGAACATATGCCATGCAGTGGCACCTTGTTCTGCTTGAATGACTGCCTCTTGGTCTATGCATAGGTTCCTGCTTGAGTACAATTATATGTCCCGGGATTCTATTCTTCTCTATGTCATCCATTATTCATTATGACCTACACAATCAAATGCCTTTGTATTATCAATAAAACACACGTAAACTGACATCAGCAGTAACATTCCTTGTTGCATGGTCTCTTCTGACCAGCTTACATCTGTGGCAGTTCTCTGTGAATGTTCTGTTCCAGATGCTTTTGCATAATCTTCAAGATTTCACTTGCATCTGCAGAAGGGTGGTGACTGTGCATGGGGAGCATCAACTGAGAATCTGTCTCAATTTCCAGTTAGGAGAGCAAGAATTCAACCATAGGACTTCCAATGCCTTGTTTTAAGGACATCCAAACAAAAGAAACTGTTAACAAAATGCTGTCAAGCAAAGTGTTTCCTACAACTGGAATGAATTTACCTGAAAAGTACTAAAAAAAAAAATAAAAATCCTGTGTTTTTGTTATTGATAGCTTCCCAATAACTTCTGGCTCTTCAATTGAAACCAAGTAGTTTGAACTCAATCTCATCTTATCCTTCATGAATAACTCTTCTCTTTTAAGCAGTGGGGTTTTTTTTTTCCTTAAGAAATGCACCTACTGATCCCTCTGTACAATCAATATTTATAATGAGATATCAAGTGGTCCAAAGATTAACTCCGTCAAAGGGCCAAGATTCTAAACACTATGTGTCAGTTCCTACATCCTCTTCCTTGGACTTGATCCATGACTTATTTAATGTTGCCAATCAGCTGGGAAAATGAAACATGTTTGTTAATCTTATCTGATACTATTGTTTAGTATCTCTCCCAGCTGGGAAAGGAAGAAAGTCACAGAAAGACAGGGAGACATTCAAGGAGACGGGTGGACACAGCGACTCCCACAAAAGGCGCAAGCAGAGCAGAGATGGAGAAGATGGCACAGGATGGGGCATGGTTCACCCTTGTTGTTCAGAGTTGTAATGTATGGTAAGTGACTTGACTGCACCTAACAATAACTGTTTATTATGCTTACATTTTATTTTAAATGAACTGTTACCAGTTTTCTCTCACCCACCTGTCAGTTTGTCTTGCTGTGGTGGCTCCTTTGGTGCTGGATGCTGTGCTAACATATTTCTCATACCAGCAGGTCACCCATCTGAACAGATTTCAGCAGAGTCTGCAGACTGAGACAAACTAGGACGGTACACCTGGTGACCAGCTTCTGAACACTGAAACCAAAGAAACCCTCGAACCACAAGAGAGTACTGTCTGACATGGTGCTGGAATATGAGCCTCTAGGCTGCACGTCACTCAAAACAAAGAGCAGCCACAACAATGAACTTGAACATTCCACTATCATAAGGATGGCTCAGAACCAGGCAACATTTCATTCTGTTGACCAGGTGAACGCCATGAGATGGAGCCAACTCAATAACAAACCAAGATAATCACCAATAGCTGCACAGTTTAGTATCTGAAAAACAATTCCATTTTCATGCAATATGAATATAATTACATGATAGCCATGCTTTTGTGCATGAAAAATATCCTATTTTTCCAGCTACTTCTTACTCATCCCTCCATTCCCCATTCTGATAGTTTTTATTCACTCACAATCCAAAATAGAATTTACTCTTCAGTAACTGGGGTATTGGGGCTAGGTGTGTCGGAGTCAGTGAGACTGGCTCAGGATAGGGTAGGCTTCAGAGAGCTATTGTATGGGGGGGTCACTATGAGTCACAGGAGAGTCGATGGCACATAACAACAACAACTACCATATGTTCTCATAAATTTCTGTTAACAGAGTAACTATATGGCTTAGCATAGAATATTACCGTGGAACTGATTTGTCACTTAACCACTTCTCCCAGATCTTACAAAGCGCTTATAATATGTTCTCAAAACTCTCAAGTCTCTAACTCATGGCTTTTGAGTTAGAACCCACTCCTAGCTGACCCTGCAATGGGTCTTCTGAGGCTGTAAGTCACACAGGAGGAGACTGATCATTCTTCTCCTGTAGAATAGCTGGTAGATTTGAACCACCAGAGATACATGGACTTTGAGTTAGCAACACAATTCTCCACAGTCTAGGCTAGTTAAGCTGTAATATATTGTTGTTAGTTAAATTGAATCAGAACTGGCTCATAGTTGAAGGGTTTTCAGAGGTACTAAATCACACAGAAGGAAAGGGCCCATTTTTCTCCCACAAAACATCTGGTGGATTTGTACTAGGTG
>NW_006399964.1:790637-794833 GCF_000299155.1 Elephantulus edwardii | reverse complement strand
ACTTAAGTATCTTCTTCCTAGGAGTGGCATCCATTTCTGAAATAGCTTGCCTCTGGAAACTCTATGAACTTAGAGTAACAATGAAAGTTAAACAAGTGTCCAGGTCTTTCGTTCATAGGGTCATTATAAGATATCTACAATTTGATGGCACTTAATAACAGTTAAGGGAAATGACATCCTGCTGAGAGAAGTGGAAGGGCAGAGAAGAAAAGAAGATCCTCAAAACATGAACTGATATGGTGACTATAACAATGGGCTGGAGCATGTCTTGGACTGTGGGGATGGTGAAGGATGGGGCAAGGGCTAGATCTGTTGATCATGGAATGGCTGTGAGTCATACAGAGAGCTCTGTTGGCCTAGTGGATAGAAAGTGATGTTACTAAGCCAAAGGTGGGTGATTTTAATCTGCGGCCCTCAGGCCTGGTTTTAATTGTTTTTGGTTAAACATCCTTCTAAGTGGTAAAGGCACTGATCTGTCAATTTGTTATACAGAAGTAACTAGTGGTTGCTATGATGCTAAACATTGTGACACTGATGTGTCAAATGTGATAACGATTACCCATGGTGGACAGTGTTTGGTGGAGCTCCCAGATTAAAAAAGGCCTGGAAGCAGAAGTGGTATTCTGAAATAGCTTGCCTTGGGAAATTCTATGAACTTAGAGAAATGATGAAAGTTACACAAGTGTCCAGGTCTTTTGTTCATAGGGTCTCTATGAGTTGTCTACAACTTAATGGCACTTAACAACAACAACAACAATCTGCTTCCTGATGCAAATTTTGCTTGAAAATACTGGTTGCACAATGGTTAAGTGCTTAGCTCTTGGTGATTTGTACCCGTCAGTAATATCCAGAGAAAGGGTGGGCAGTCTGTTCTCATAAATACTATGGTTGTGGGCTGTTGTGTCAGAATCAACTCAGCTGACCCTCCAGTGGGTTTTCAGAGGCAGTTAATGACACAGACTGTCCCACAGAGAGTGGATTTGAACCACATACCTTAGGGACTGCATCAGTTTCTTACCACTAGGCCACCAGAGCTCCTAAGGGAAGTACAGTGAGTTGAAATGAGCTTGACAGCATTTGAGAACAGTAAGCTGTTGATGGGATTTTTATTAAGCTCCTCATAGTTTTAAACATGGCAAACTGGAGACTGAAATATGTACAAATAAAGCCACTGCTGCCAAAAGAGAAATGCTGGCAAATACTTCTCCTACCTACAATTTATAGATGTCCTCTTTGTTCACATCTTCCCCCAACCCAAATGATGCACTGCAAAATCTGCCCGCACTTCCTAATGAAATCCTACTCGCGAAGGCCCCCATGGTGCCCACAATGGCGGCAGGACAAGGCAGCAGAGAAGCAATCAGAGAGCCTCAAAGAGCCATCAGCCTGGCTCCCCCTCACACTAGCGTTCTGTCCCCAGTATTCAGGGACATTCTGGAAACTGCAACTTTTGCGTTCAGCTGAAGAGAATGTGCAAATGACAGTTTTGGCTGTCAGGGAGCTTATTACCTAAGCCAAGAGCTTACATATTTATGAGCTGACATCTCAGATTTGCGGCTGTGGGGCATTCCTCAATTTCCTCGTCAAGCAGCCAATGGGTACAGAGGTGCAGGCTCATTACCTCATCCAAGTCTCCATCCTATGCCATGTTACAGCGGGGGATCATGTGTGCAGACAACTGTGGGGCGTGGGGGTTGGAGGCTGAGACAGTGAAAAATTAGTCCACGTAAACCTCTGGGCTGGACCTGAAGAGGTGAGTGCCAGACCCGTGGTGTGGTCACTCCAATGGCAGAGGCAGCTGCAGTGGCGCTTTCACACTCTGTGGTGCAGTGAGGCAGCATCCCCCACCCCCGCCCATTATCCCATTAGCACAGCACATTCACATGCGTGCTCTCAGGTCATCTCTGAGCTATCTCATCAATCTGCATCAGGACAGGCCACTGGCACTGCCCACCACAAAGCTTCATCTCTCATACTTTGGACATATTGCTAGGAGAAGCTATGTCTTGGAAAGGGGCCTGATGCTTGGAAAGGTGAAGTGAAAGAGAGGAAGACTCCCAACCAGAAGGACTGACATAATTACTGCAACAATGAATGGGCTTACGTGTTTCAGAGATGATGAGGATGGCACAGGACAGGGCACGGCTCAGGCCTATCTTCCACAAGGTCACTGCATCATACTTGACTCAGCAGCACCTAACAACAACAACAACTTCCCTCTTTTTTTAAAAAATAATTTTAATGAACATTTACAGAGATTTTGGATTTCCATTCATTCATTGCTGCACTTCTCTCCCCGCCCAGCCCTCCCCACCCCAACTTCCCTCTTTTAAAAAAAAAAAAAACCACAAAGAATATTTTTGGAAGGAAAACCATCTCATACACCCAATGGCAAGGGGAACAGCTTGATTTATCATCGACAGAGTTTAAGCCCTGCTATGGGAATTCATGAGCCATTCTGTTGGATAAAGAGAATTCCAGATCTGGCTTCCAAGGTTGGGGTCAGAGATGCAGAGAGCAATTCAGAGTCCTGGATGGTCGCATGATGAAAATAAACAGAGAAGCAGAAGAAAACCCAGTGAGAAATCTATTTTCTATTCTAACTCACAGTAACCCCAAGTGTCAAAGATGAACTGTGCTCCATAGCGTTTTTACTGGTTGATCTATCAGAGGTAGATCTTTTGGGTAACAGCTGAGCTTAAATGTTGTTTGCACCATCTGGAGACTTTCTTCAGTGAAAAACACTCATTGTCACCAAACTGATTCTAACTCATAGCGACCCTCCAGTTTCTGAGGCTGTAAATTTTTGCTGATGGAAAATGCCTATTTCCACCAGTGGATTCAAACCACCAGCCTCCACCAGATGGAGGGGCAATCTCTTCCTGTGCCAATCAGATTCGATCCAACGTCACACAACAAGAATAAAAAAAGTGATTCAAACCATCAACCTTTCAGCCAACAGTCTGACATATTACATCACCAAAGAAGACCCAAATACGAGGCTGGAATTCAAACTCAGGTTTGTAAGACACTGAATCCTTATGCCTTGTCTTATCAAGTTGTCTCCATTCTGAAGGCAACAGCTGTGTGGTATGCACCTTGAGGCCCAGGCCTCTTCTTTCTTTCTCCCCACAAAAAACAAACCTGCTGGCACTGAGTAGATGCTGACTCATGATAACTGTATTGCTGTCAAGTGCTGTGGAGTCAAGTATGACTCATAGCGACCCTATGAACAACAGATCTGAACCCTGTCCTATCTTGTGCCATGCTCATACTTCCTGACACACCTAAGCCCATCACAATCCTACAGAACTGAGTATGGAACCCTGATGACCTGTGTGTCATGGTTGGGGCTGCTAATGGAAATATTAGCAGTCTGAATCCACCAGTTGCTCCTGGGAAGATTTCCAGCCTCAAAAATCCAAGGGAGGGCTGCCTTCAGCTGGAATTGATTCAAAGGCCGTGGGTTATAGGACAAAGTAGAACATGCTCACAGGGTTTCCAAGACTCTTACTGGGAGCAAGCTGTCATAGCTCTCTTACCGAGTGGCTGGTTGGTTTGAACCACTCACCCTTCATTTAGTAGCCAAACACTTAATCACAGTACCACCAGGGCTCTTGCTTCCTCTCTCCAGTCTTCTTTCTGAAAATTTGTTTTCTTTTTTCTGTACTCTCAGGCTGGAGTTGTGAGCTGGTCCCCTGTAGTTCAGGGGAATTTAAATTGTGAAGGTAAGAGCAGGCCTTCCTGGGGCACTGGCTTTCAGAGCCTTATCTCTAACTTTGGAATGAGTAGTTCTGTTGCTCACCCAGGTCTCCAACCTCAGAGTCCCTGTCCCACATAAAGCCTGTCCTGCAAGGTCAGTACAAAAGAGAATGGTGTGTGGTTTTTTCACCCAAAGTTAGGCATCTTACTAACAGAGAAACCAGTGAGAAGGAATGGTATTAAAAATGCACCATTTCAATGCACCCCTTTCAAGAAAAGATAGAACTACCAAAAAGAATCTCAACAAAGATACTCAAGAATTAAACCACACAATTAACCAACTCGATCTTATAAAATTTATAGGCTAATGCACTCCCCAAAAGCACAATACACCTTCTTTTCCAATGTGCATGGAACATTCTCCAGAATAGACCACATTCTAGGTCATAAGGCAAGCATCAACAAATTCAAAAACATAGAAATTATACAAAGTA